>NW_027271174.1:817500-1417500 GCF_040938485.1 Diadema antillarum
ACAAGCCAACAATGTTTTCATGCCGGATGTGCTCAAGGATAATCTTTCAACGACTGCAAAGTTTATCCTGCAATAACGTAAAACCTTATATTCAAGTTTGTAATTGTCTCGTTCTTTTCCCATCTTCTCCTCTTTCTGAAAATGTTTTGCAGTTTTATGTGATGGCCTGTCCCCTTTTCGCTTTCTCTTCATTCTACATAAGTTGACATTATTCTTTTCTTTTTTTCGCTCCCACTTCCGATCCGGAATATGACGTACATAGCGGCTTAAGAAATGCATGTGCTTTTGTAGAAGAAAGCCCTCGTTGAAACACTAACCACCACCAACAAAAACCGCACCAACAACAAATATGATACAACAAGAGAATCTCAAAGACAGCGGGACTGAATTATGCATTTATTTTTTCAAAACCGTGTGATTTATATGAAAATGAGAAGTGTTAAGTACTTCCGGCGTACTCGGTATATTGAGCGCCCTTAAGTACTGACCTGGATGTCGATTCCAGGCACTACTTGCAGGGGCGCACCCCACCCCACCAACGCTCCTAAGTACTCTCCTATCCTTGATCCCTCCCCCCCCCCCCCCCCCCCCACCTTCCCTCCCCGTCTTTCTCCATGATGTGGCTTCCTACACTAACGGGCGGAAACATCATCCGGTAAAAACATGTTTCCTACCGAGCCAATGTAACAAATAGCAAGCATGATAACAATATGCGGGGAAAAAAATAAGACACAGTGGTCCATATGTATGAATTGTGACATTTGCAAAATAATACATTCTTTTTTTATCATTATTTGCCTTTGATTTTAGCATGACATCAAAGACGTTCTTATCAATAAAGTATAGCATTGCTGAACTTCAATTTTGGTTGAAAATCTATACGTGAGTATATTCCCTGATGATTCATGATGATTCATGATGGAATATGATTGAAATCTAAGAATTTTAGGATCATCCGCACAACTGCGATTCATGAGTTATCCGGTGCTTGGGGCCAGTTTCCGTCGTTGTTCCCTTGTTATTCCACACAAGTATTTCTTGCCCTTCCGCTATATTCACGTTGATCAAAGTTATCAACGTGAACACGTTATTTACCATTATTTCTGTCTAGCCAACGTGACTACGTTTCATGATCATTCATCCTCGTTTACATTATAGAAAAAGAAATGTTTTAGATTAGGATGGGGTTTGCGATACGAAAAATAGAAAGAACTTACTTATGATGTATGACCGATCCCCTTGTTCTCAACTCTTTTAATGCACAACTTTGATTTCTTATTCAATTTTATTCTTGGTTAGTCAGCAGAAGTTAAAAGAAGCTTCTGCATGCTTTCCCCTTTACTACAATTATTTCCACCCGTTCACTGACAATAATACTTTATACTCAAATTGGGGTTCGACAATTGTGTTAATTGATTTGATGGAAACTATGGTATATTGATGTTACTTAAATAATCTATCTCACTTATTTCTCTCTTTAGTGTACAAGATTTTGACGTAATGTTTCCTTTATATTCTGCTGTTCAGAGATTTAACTTATTAGATTGTTTAAATCCAGCATTTGAATTGATATTCCCTTTTTATTTAATTGGTACAAATGGAATCAATG
Organism: Diadema antillarum; assembly: GCF_040938485.1. Taxonomy (NCBI): domain Eukaryota; kingdom Metazoa; phylum Echinodermata; class Echinoidea; order Diadematoida; family Diadematidae; genus Diadema; species Diadema antillarum. The sequence goes on from NW_027271174.1 coordinate 819,110, forward strand.
GGAAATGTAGAAAGTGTAAAACAGTGAATCTGTTCCCTCTCTCTCTATTTGAATATTTCATGATAATCAGGTTGCAATGACTATGAGATATGACCCGTTTCCCTTGTTTTCAGTCGTTCCCTCTCATTTAATCTGAGTGATTACTAATGGCGGTCTATGAGTTGGCAGCAATTTTAAAGCTTAGACTCACATCCGCAAATAAGGTGATTATTCAGACATTAAAGTCAGCCTGATATGTATTCCACATTTGTGCACTATGACAGTGAGGGTGTTTTCTGTTGTTTGATGTACTTTGCATTGCTAAATCATAGTTATTCACTCCAGAAGGTGTTCATTATTTCTTGTTTCCTTTTTATTTTGTATGTAATCCTTTATCAAACTCGTAATTCAGCGTGTTTTCATTGGCCGTTAGTTTCTGGAGTGGAATGGCATGAACTAGTCAGATATACGATGTCATTCTTTGTTCTAATTCCGTAGAGAACGTCATGTATTTGTGTGTTATGTGTGTGTGTGTGTGTGTGTGTAACATATCTGCTTTTTTGAAAATCTCAACAATTGTTAATGCGATAATCTACTCTGTTTTTATTTCCTCTGTGAGATGTGTGAGATGCATGAAAATAAGCAAACTTCAATGATTTTTATTTATCTGTTCCCCGCACAAACCAAAAGAGATACAAATGTATTATATCAGTCAGGAAAGAGATGTCAAGTCTGCCTATTTTGGATTAATGATGAAAAGTAGATTTTCCTGATTTGATTAGGTCAAATATGGAATATTTACGTGATCACGTCGTGGTCGACGTTTAGTTAATCGTTAGTCATATAGTGATCATGACTTAAAGGAGGCTTCCGGATAATTTTTTAGACTTAAGCATATTTGAACATCTTTAAATTTGGTTATAGTTTCAGAATTTATAGTGATTGCGATGAGAGTAAGAATGCTTCGAAAATTAACAACAAATCACAATGAACTAGGATGATGACAGGCGGGATGTTCACACAAGAATGCATGATTCGATGCTCAAGGAACCTGAACGAAAGGAGAAAGTATGCATACATTTTTTTCACCGACATGTGAACTTGTTTAAGCAAGTGGTATTGCAATGGAACTACATCGCTACATTGCTGGAATATGTGAGCCTCCTATGTCGTCATCCTTGTTAACTGTATCCCGAATTTGTTTTGGGTTTTCAGAGTATATACTGGTTTATCTGCTCAAGTCTGTACATAAAATCTAAACATGGCATATCGATCTATATACTACACGATGTGAAATTATTTAAAAAAAAAAAAATCGTCTGGAATTTCCCTTTAGTCTCTCCACTCTCATCTTTAATACCTGGGATTCCCCTAAGTGAATGCCTGAACAGCGCCTCAAGCGTTCATGTTGATGGAGTGAATGCTCCAGCCCGTATCAGGGCAATTACCCCCCGAGGGCAATTACCCCCCCCCCCCCCCCCCACGGCTAAATACTGGTTAGTGATAAGGTTAGTGTAAAGATTATGGTTAGGGTTAAGTTTAGGGTATACAGTTTGGGTTAGGGTTAGGATTGGGTTCAGGATTAGGATTAAGGTTAGGGTCAGGGGAAGGGTCCGGGGTAATTGCCCATTGGGTAATGGCCCTAGACCCACTCAAGCTTCAGTCATCATTGCATACTCTGTGCCCAGTCTGGTTATATTTACCCAAGAATATCCTCAGTCATTCTAAAAGCTATTGGAAACCGATTCTTTTGAATTCCTACATACACCCCGAAAAATATTACAACCAATCAGTTACATTTCATCAGACTTTTCTCAAATGCTTAATCTCTCCTCCATTTGCTGGAAGGTGGAAGTTTACCTTGTAAAGTATGGAATGTATTTATTTATCTATTTATTCATTTGCTGTTCATCTCTTGCAAACCGGAAACATATGATTAGTTTTGGATTCAGCAAACGAGATTTTGCAGATATAGTAATCAAAGTGAAATACCAAAGCAAAAAGCAGAATATGAAAACAATAATTGTCGATAAGGGCTTTGATGGACATAACAACGACATTTGAAAGCTTACTAAAAGAATGCTTGTAAAGTCAAACGAGGAACACAATAAAAACTTCAAAATAAAAGAAAACTGAGAAAAGACGAAATTGAATTAAAAAAAATGAAGACACCCACATCGATTCGGGGACGTGTCATACCAGAAATACATTGTCAAAGGGAACAACAGGATGCAGCAGGCAGGAGTAGCGAAAACAACCAACGTGCTTTAAGTGAGAATGTGCATGAAAATGACTGAAAAGCCGCTTTTTCAAGGAGTCGTCTTTGATTACTTCACTCATTGGATGTGACGCTTCACTTAGCGTCATTTTCGCACTTTTCTCATCCCTGAGGGCGCTTTTCCTTTTCTGTCCTTTTTAGTCCGGTTGCGTTACCCTGGCAACGCAACGAGTGCTACTATGCAACCACGCAGGATATAGGCCTACTTCATTACCATGATCACGCTCGCCGTAAGTTACCACTACCACACCTGAGGCATCCATTTACTAATAAAAGGCAATTTGCTCACTCTCGTTGTATGGGCGAAGGAAAGAAAAAAGGCAGACTTCACAATTAATTATTTTTCGAGATACTAGTTGTGATCTCCGACCCAACGCCTGTAATTAGGCTTATATTTCGTTGGTTGTCGCAAGTCCTTACCAGTGTTGTCTGCCCATACACCTGACACCTTGCCTGGTAAAGCTACACTCCGAAGTCGTTTGCAACTGGCTCGTAGATCATTCTTGAATTTCCGGTATCTTTTTTTCTTTTCCCAATACCTCCCCTGTTTCTTCCGAGGAAGAAACATACTTTTCTGAATTTCCAAATCGCACTATTACTGCAGTGCACTATACTGTCCATATTGTTATCATAACAACCGTCAGTCTGTCTGTAGAATGTTTTTTTCTTTTCAGTTGTTCTCCTATCTGTATTTGAGAAGAATTTGCTATATTCCCGAGTAGTATTGTCTTTTCTTTCTTTTATGTGGTCCTAAGTTTTAATCGTGCTCATTTATCCTGATCTCCACTTTCGGTTTATATGTAAACCGATATACTGGGACGTCCTACGCTTAACAAGCTATCTTGTAAGTGTAGTTTTCATCGTATTTCTGTAATATATTTACTTAGATTTAAAATTTCATAGATTGACCGCCATGTTCTGTACAATTATGTTTGTAACGTTCTATATCAGGCATTGTTTAATTTCATTTAATTATTGTTTTTATTAATTGAGAGGTATGAACATTAACTGAAATAAAATTTGCATGTCATTACAAAAGTAAGTCAGTAGCCTATATTGGCTCTTACTAATTTTTGCCATTCTTTTTCTCCTCTTTCTTCTTCAACATCGTAATCTTCATCTTTTACTTACGTTTTCCTTTTCTTCATTGTCTTTTTGCCCTCACATTGTTATCGCTTCCATTTCTACAATCATTAGTATTATGAATTTCTCATCATTATTTTCACTATCCTCATCACTTTCATCACTACTACTACTGTTTTTTTTTATCTCTATTTTTCTTATCCATTGTCATCAGTATTTCTATCATTAATTCCGTCTTTGCATAACAGTTACAAAAGTTATATAAGTCATTATGACCGCAGGATGTTTAACCTTCTAAGAATCACACGAAGTTGTACAATCAAGGAAAATTCGCACACGACATTGCATGCGAGAGCACAATATAAGGACGTTATTGTTATCAATAACTTCATTAATCTGCTTTCATGCAAGAAAACAAGAGATAATGGGAGCGAGACAAATAAATCACGGTAATTGGAAATTCCCGAGATGAAGTGAGAGAGGCGTGAGATCTGGCGACACAAGATGGCGGGCCACTGTCCCAGCGGAGATCGTTAGCCGGCTGGTATATGGGGGGATGATTGTCACCGTCCCCTTGATGACTGCGACCGAGCCGAACTCGATGGTCCGCGTACCGATAATAGACGTTGAGACTCAACCAGTGTGTGCCATCCAGCCAGGTTTCGACAAAAAAATAATGACAGCTCGTTGTCACTCGCAATCATTCCATTCCAGTGGGAACAGGCAAGCCGAGCAAATTGCGACATTTTCCCTTCTCTTCATGTTTTTGTCTCTCTTACATATTAATGCAAACTACAGATTTCATATAAAACGATATGATATATATTTGATGACAGTATTGCTTTTGGTATGTGTTCGATGTTATGGCAGTGGCTATCAATTTGCATTTTCTTAGGGCTGGAAATCCATACTTCATTCAAAGTAATCTTTGTGTTGTCAGATATAATTTCCCGTGCATTGACGGATACTTCTTGTAGATCAATGTTGGCAATAAAGGGACTTATAGTTTGATATAACGAGTGGAAGCTAGTATGAACAATGCGCTAAAAATCATAGTAGATGTGCTAATATACTAATTATGACATAACAAGTAGGCATGAATAATTATTGAAGCTCAGAATTTAAAAGGAGTTGTGACGGCAAAGTTGTAGTCCTTATTTTCTGGACTTTCGATTGAATCAACGATAAAACACCCCCTATCATGTAGAGAAGAAAGCCTTGAACAAAGTTGATTGAATTAGCGGTGAAAAATTCCTCATCATGTAAACAAGAAAACCATAAACAAAGTTGAAAAAAGGCAATTACACGGATAAGAAATAAGATGCCAGAAAGTTATACTTCTTTTTTTTTTCTCATTTGAAAAGACTATATTTCAACTTCAACTTCCCTGCATATTTCACAGTGTTTATTGTTTTGTTTTGTTTGTTCATTTTCCATCTCAGAAGATGGCTGGATAGCCTATGTTCAGCTATGCTATGCTGGTCTTCCATGGGGTCCAGTTGGATGTGAGGCGGGACCATGCGTTCACCGGGTTAAACACCCTGCTCTTTGCGATAAAGGAGTGGAGCGGGATCTTTAACGTGCATGAGTTGTGACTCTCTCACACACGGGACCCCCATTTTATGTCCTATCCGCGGGACAGAGTGTTTTGCCTCTTGCTAGAGGGGACGGTATGATTACACACAACATTGATCAGTCCAAACTCGGGTTCGAACCAGGGTCCTTAGGGTCGTGAGGCAGACGAGCTACCGACTGAGCCAACTCACCGCCCTTGGGTCACGTTAAATGGGACACCTTGGATAAAATACATTAAATACCCATTTTATTTTTTTTTTAAAAGCTGGAATCTTGCCCAGTTTGATAACAAATATATTATGTTTTTGTGTATTATTATCTAATCACCAATTCATGTTGGCGGATTGCGTCTTAAAAAAAAAGAAATGAAAGTTATCAAACTCGCATAATGTTTCCCCAATTGCTGTCATTAAGTTAGAAATTTATAAATTCATAAATTCTTAAATATATATTGAGTTTAAAAATTGATCAGATGCATTTGGTAACCACCCATTTGTGTGTATGTGTGTGCGTGTGTGTGTGTGTGTGTGTGTGTGTGTGTGTGTGTGTGTGTGTGTGTACGTACAGAGTAACTATGGTTGGACCCACTATCAACAAGCTTAGCTTTTTACTGGGTTGCCATTTCCACCTATAAATTATTGAACAGGCAAATATGTTTCACCTTTTAGATTCTCATCAAAAGTAGGTCTGCATTGAACCCTTCTTTTCATACTATTTATGATGACATATCTTCTCTCTATCTACATTGTAAGTAAGTGTTTTGATTACATTGGAGATGTAGATCCGAATTTAATCGTAGCTGAAATTCACTCACATTTGAATAAGACTTTAAGCGTTGTGTCAGGAATAAAGAAAAGATGTGTATTGTTGAAATGTACGTCCAATTTAAACCATTTCTTTACACAATCTATAATATTATAATAAATGGAAATAAAATTGAATTGTTCAGGAAAATTTGGAACACATACTTTACTTATGATTGGCCATATTGTGAGTGAGAAAATAGTAAGATGTCTTTTTTTCCCCCAGACGATTTGTTTAGAACAGTCAACATTGTTCCAAGCATCGAAGATGGACAGCAGTATTGATGTTAGCATCAAACCAAGTGACATCTTGCACCCTTTGGTATTCGACGAATCCCGGAATTACCTTTGGTTCGACGTGACAAATCTACAAAACAGAACAGTGTGACAGCTCTTTCAGCAATGTCGTGTTCGGTTCATACCCCGTATGATCGTCCAATCTTCAGTCTCAGGATTGATAGGTGATATATCCCGGTAACTGCCCGTGGCCCTTTTGGTAATGGCCTAAAGATATGCCAGCTACGTGTAAATACGTATATCGCGGGCTATAGACCTTCCTATGTGTGGCATGCTACGCACGTGTTACGAAGAATAATTTACATTGGGAACTCAGGACGTTTGGTCATAAACAGTTTTTACACTTCCAGTTAGCCCTCTGCGATAAATCACAACAATAAATCTCATAAACGGGTCACGTGGGTTAACTTGGCCGTCACAGCCACGTCTGATCAGAACTGTACGCCGAGATGAATGAACGCACGAACGTCCATTTCAACAACAGCGGACCCAAGAGGAAGGAAGTTAGGAGCAATTGATAAAACACAAGTGGTTTGATGATGTTATTGATCTCTCGGATAGGTGTCCCTGAAAAGCAAGAAATACGAAAAGATTGTTATATCAGTTAGAGTAATTGCTCCCCGTCATAGATTCCATTGCCGTCATTTGAATTGACATGTCAATCAATCAATCAATCAATCGGTCGATTAGAAAAGAGTCTCAGATGCTACTGTTGCATGATTGAATCGAACGTCTCATTATTGAAACAACAACAACAACAACAACAACAACAACAACAGCAACAACAACAACAACAAAACCGCTTTTTTTTCAGTTCAGTTGGATTTAACTTCTGCATTTTCCGTGAAAGTCATACGTGAATAAAGGGTACTAGTACATGTATTTGAATAAGAATATCAAGGAAAGAAATGCACAGTAAAATAAATGATTTTTTTGGGGGAAATATTTGAACAAATACAATCAACGATACATTTACTTCCATTTTTAAGAGAGAGGGAACAAAATGCAGGAGTCTGCCATCAGTGCTCTATAGCTTTGGCAGCTGCAGAAAAAAAGGCAAAAGAAAAACAAAGCATAAACAAATTGTGGGCCATATGCCATTGAAACTTGTCTTGCATACTTCCCACCATGAGTTCAATAAATCCATGGGTTTTTTATTTCCCGGAGTGTTCTATTGTCAATGTTTTTAATCCTAAAGGAAAATCTCAACAGAAACATGCAAATATTCCACACAGTGCTAATTGCCAAACTATCTCGAGACATGACTTTCCGTAGATTTTGACTCCATCGGCTGTCCACTGTATTTGTATAAGTTTCGTGACCAGTTTCAGTTAACCACGTTCGCCACTACATAATAGTGCTGTCAAAAGGACAGAAAGTTATGGAAGAAAATACATTTTGTAGTGTATCATCTAATAATTACTCAACACGAAATGTTTATTGTGCTCAGAGGAAACGAAGAGACCAAGAAGAGCAGAAGAAAAACAATTACGCTCCTCGTCCTGTGTAGGTGAGGGAAAGACATTCGCGTTGAGTGGAAAGGGTGAGGGGGGAACAGCTCGTGTGAGTTGTTACACCATCCAATTACTTGGCGCAACGGCCCAAGCTCCGTAGCCCTTTAGCACTGTTTAGCGGGAGAATTCTGGGAGCGTAATTGAATTTGATACCTTGTTAAAAGCCGGTTTCATGTTGTCCATTGTGAAACGCTCAGATTAAATCCTGCGGAAATCAGCCCTTGGCGTTGTCTCTCATAGGCAACACGGCTTCTTTTGCATGTTAACCAATAGTTTACACCTTTTTCTCTTCTTACTATCTCCCCTTTTCTCTTGTAGTGATGGTGGGCAGCCTTATTTCTTGTTGCCAATGCGGCCTGGAAAGTTGAGAGAGTTTAACAAACCGTCTCTTGTACAAACTTCTCTATGAAGTATTGACACATGAAGCAAGACCTTCATTGAAGGATTTTCTTTTCAGTAAAAAAACAAAACAAAAACAAAAACGAAAACAAAGGATGTGATAATGTGTCAAAAACTTGCAAAATTATATTAACATTATTGAGCAAAACTCGCCCTCATAGCTCATCAAAACAAATGCATCATTGGTAATAAAAAAAAAGTATCAGATATCTTACATTAACTATTTTTTTCTGGCTCATGTTTGTCTCTTTTGGAAATTACTATCTGAAAGTGGACCTCAGTGCTCATGTTGAGATCAAAATATTTGTTAAAACATTCGTTGATTCAACAATTTTTTTTTTACTTATAAAACATGCCAGGTAGATTTTCTATGTAGAGAGAACTTACAGAATTTACAAGAGGTCAATTCACAACAGTTTTGCTTCCATGACGACACCATTGTTCATGTATCGATTGATCAGCTTGCATCGGATCGTCGATATTTCTCAGCTGACAAAGTGAGATTTGAAGAAAATATCAGTTGCATAAGTACGATTACACCACTAAAAGAATCTCAGGTTGCGTATAAAGAGGGACTAAAGGAGTTAATTCACCGTATTGCTTGAATTGAAAAAAAAAGACACAAAATGACAACAACCACTAGAAAACCTACGCACATTATTGTATTTCGGCGTCATGCAAAGACTCTGACAGTTTAGTCCCCCATACGAGGACTTTCAACTGCTAAACCAAATCATCGATAGCAGTAAACAGAAGATACAGAGAGGTAACCTATTTCAAACGAAAAAATTCATAAACATAAACTACCAATTGATATTTAGGATATTATTTTCTACTATCCATCGTTTCTCTCTCAATCAATGACATGCTCATCACATCTCAAGAAGATATAACTCTGGCGTATTGATAACTGCACTATGGTAAGGTTGTGTTGTGCTAACAGGTAGCAATCAACCTCTAGTCCTTTATTATAGAGAATTGCGATTATATCGCAATTACGTCTGTCATAATCACTGACATCTTTACTGCTTGAAATACCCATCCCATGGCTTTAAAAGATAAAGAATAAAAGCCCATACCAACAACGATTTGATTCATATATAATTTTGATGTCTTGCTTGAATGAAGTTGAATAAATTTGAAATGGGAACTCAAATACACATTCCGATTTAGTAAATGCAGCAGTGTTACTAGAATTCATCGGTCACAATTAAAAGTTATTATGATTAAAAAAAAGTTCAAAAAGTTAATTCAAAAGTTATGAATCTTTAGGATTTTGAAGCTGTCGTCGCTGGATAAGAAGACTACTACAGTTTGAGACGTCCTTTATCAAGAACGATTTTTTTTTTTGTACTGTTCATTAAAAATGGCATTTTTCTGAATTGTCTTGTAGCTTTTTTTTCTTTATAGTTCTACACAAGTTGCGTCGCAAACTGTAGTAGTTTTCTCATCAAGCAATGGCTGCACAGAAATAAAATAAATCATAAATTTGGAACGGATTGTCCGTTTCTCCTAAAAAAAAAAAATCACCGATGTGTTTCACTAATGTTGCTCCATTCACTCAATCCACATGGAATATTTGGATTTCATTCCTCTTTAAAAGAAAATAGGACTGCATTCCCTTGAATCTCACCAAAAAACAAAAAAACAAAAAACCAACAACGTTCCGTTTACTTCAGCAGACGACAGACGCAACTCGAAACAACTCGAAGGTAGTAGATATCTATAGGCCTATAATGCTAGAAAGAATCAACTTGACGAAGGATGTTGGCGAAAATTTCTACAGTAGGGATGTTTTCAAAATGTCAATCTTCATCAGCAATCTTGAAGGTCAAAAATGTTTGTCTCGATCAAAACGGAACTCGAGCCTCCACCTAAAGTTTGAATCTTGGCCCACTTTTTCTTTCGGACACCAAGCCATGCGTGACAGCACGAAAGGGGCACGTAGATTTCCCCTGAAAGTTTCTCCAAAAAACCGCTTGTTGATATGAACGGTCGTGATCGTTGCAATCGTCTTGGGACCCGGACTCGAGATTTTCGATCAACAATCAAACTCCCCTTCGCCCATATTTACTCCACCTCGTTCTCTCTCCCTCTGTCTCTCTACTTCTCTCACACTCTCTCCCTCTTTTTGTCTGTTTGTGTGCCTGTCTTTTTTTCTGTCTGACAGGCCTTACCTTTATTTGATTAAAAAAGAAACCCACAAACACACACAAAGGAGAAAAAAGAGGATTAAAGATCAACCATCATTAACAAAAGATATAATAAATGGCATGACCTACAGATAATGTAAGCAATATCATGATATAAAAAATGGAAACAAAAATAAAATTGTTCTATGCAATAATCATCGTATAATACTAACGTTTTGTGTAATGTTAAGGTTAAGCCATTTTAATTCCTTTCTTAAATAGATCTTGGTTCAATCGCATCCGTACAAGTTAATACAGACTCATTTCTTTTTTTTTTTTACTGCGGTGAAATGAAATTCAAGATGAGTATTTTAAGGTCCCTTCTCGGTGAGTTTGACTTGCGATGGGTCGAAGCCGATAGCAATTTAGCCTAATAGACTTCACAGCCTCATAACACCGATAAAATGAGGCTGCGAACCTGCATTGCTTGATTGATTTTGAATAGGCCCATCACAGACCAATCATAATCGTTGATTACATCTACTTCTAATAGGCCATGATTTCTAGATGGGAGTAATGAGACACATAGAAATATAATGTGATAGTTGGCGTCGGCTGCAAAAGGACGTAATTCAGTCGATGCACATGTGTGTGCTTTTTAAAAGCTCGTTTATGCCTGGCTCTTATAATGTTTGAGAGGAAAGAGCCAGAAATAATTTGTGCTTGACTTGGAAGAGTATGACTGCTATAAAGATACCAAAGTGTATACATTAGTATACATTATAGTATACATAAGTATTTGAATTACATTGATTCCTTGTCGGCTTGCTGCGCATGCGTTGTGCGATTATTAAACATAATAACATGAAACATGGTGAACCAGTAATAAGCGTGTCAAAGTGTCTGTCTATTTGTCTCCGATTTGTGTGACTAATTAGGTAATGAGGCAATCTGGGAGCGACTTTTTGAATCATCATTGCATTGCAATCAACAGCAAGACAATGTAAGACAAATTTATACAATGATTCATCAATTTCATTTAGATGAGCGACCGTGGATGGTTTGAATCGTGTCCACACCGTTCAGGTGCTTTACGTGTAACACTTTATTTCGTATCAGGGTAATTACCCCCCCCCCCCCCCCCTCCCCCGGCTAAATACTGGTTAGTGATAAGGTTATAGAGTAAAGATTGGAGTTAGGTTTATGATCAGGGGAAGGGTCTGGGGTAATCATGCAGGGGGTAATTGCCCTATACCCTTTTATTCTATTCTTGTATGCTCTCATTAACTCCTTTTCGAGTGTACTTTGTCAAATACCTTGAGGGACTTACTCAATACTAGCTCTCGACTTCTCTGTATAGCTATACCCTCACGAGCAAATGGAAAACGGTGTTTGACATTATTGAAAAAACAAAGACATATTGAGCTATTTGAATCGAATATATAAGGACCACCGCGGCGCATTTAATACATGTTTAACTCTCATCTTTTGTTCCTTATGTCTGAAATTGTCTTCTTTGCCGTAGCCTACTCCTATCTTTTCAATGGGTTTCTTTTAGACATACGCTTTTACGTAAAATACCGAGTACGCTTTCATTCCAGCTAGCTGATTTTTTTATATTATTATTAATCATTTCACCTTTGATTTCTTTGTTTGTTTGTTTTTTGCCCCCCCCCCAAAAAAAAAAAAAAACAACAACTTCATTCAACGTCTGGTGATTGCAATCAAGAGTATGATTTGCAAGTGGCCACGTCTTTTTCAGAGAGAAAAAGTAAACTGCAATCAATCACGTCAGTTGAAAGAACTTTTCAAATAGTAGCACTTACTTTTGGAGGTGGTTATAGCGTCCGAATTATTGGTGTAATAAGCTAATCATGCGCCCAATAGGGCCTATATCTCAGCATTCTACACGTCATGAAACAACATTTAAACAAATAATAAGCAAACTTATTGACTTCTAAGACGCCATATGCAATCCCTGTTACCTGTGCATGTCGTAAAGTGTTTAGCTTTAACTATGTCACGCGCTGCTCTCGCTCCATCATTTCGGCGGATATTAATAGGGTTCACTTTTCAGTTATCATTTCAACCATCATTTATCATCAAACCTTGCCCACCACACGTGTAACACTTCAGCAATCATTTCATAGCTCGGCCTCCGAGCCTGCAACAATCTTCACCGCGACGCGTACATCATCCGAAGGGGTGTGTTCGTGCGAGTCGAACTGGTAATCGAATTGATGCGACCAACTGGTAAATGCGTCACCCCGTCCCTACGCATGCGTGCTCGTATCTCCACTTCTACCGGGCTCGGCGGCTATGTCCTGCCTCCAGGCATCGTCACGCGCATTAGGAAGACTCGCCCGTTCTTCCCGACGTCTCGCCCTCCTTCCCTGCATCGCCTTATCTGATCATCTAATGAAAGGGTTGGTCTCAGTAGAAACCAAATTAAACCCTCTCATTCATGTGCTCGGTAACGTTGGCTTGATAACGTATCCAGTATTCCCCCTGTTTTTGTTGAGCATGTTCACGCACTTGTGATATCATTTTCTCCCCTGAAATCTTAAACGGGCCACGCCTTCATCATAAAACGGTGTAACGTTCCCTTTACTCGGCAAGAAGAAACACAATTTTACTTGATAGCGATCCCTTTATGTCTGATGCCTAACAGGCGTCGACATAGCAGCTTCTTTTTCTCTTCTAATTTGCATTAGCCTTTTGTTCGCATTGTTCTAAAGCGGAAATAATAGCACGCCCACCTATTCTGCCTTTGCGGACACATATCCTGCTGAGATATTCTGAGCTAAAAAAGAACTGTCCTCACATTATTTTGCGCCGAGGCGAAAATGTGATTCCGCCAATTTCCCTGCCCCAAATGGCTATCTCTCCACGCTTTTCTTTTCTCATCAGTTGAGTGATCGTTCTGCATACGCTCTGTGCGCGGAAGTTTTTGCGCAATCCACCGCGTCGTCTGCCAGGCTCTCTCCGTTTCTCCCGCTCTCTCCCCATCGTCTAGCGCCCGTCTTAAAATTCGCAGAGACTTCTTTCTGGCGGGACGATCGTTAATCAAAAGCGATTCTCGTCGGACGATGCTGGCGCACACGGCAGACGAAGACCCGGTGTGATATTTAGCTACGGGAAAGTAAACAGAGGAACACGAGGGGAGGTGCTAAAACCGTCCTGAGCACGGGTTAACCCTGAACAGACTCCGAATATTCCATCAACAATTTGTGCGTCGAAGGTAATGTACCAAAAATTTCAATTTCCTCTCCGATAGTAGGTATTGTATGTGCTGGTCTATGTCATCACAAAACACAGCAAAAGAAAAAAAAATAGCGACTTCCTTTACTTCTTGCTTCTTTTTTCAATTTTATCCTAACTTTGATAACGGTGATAATGATCATATAGCAATGTCTGCTCAAAGACGGCGTAATGTTAGAAGAAGAAATGACTGTAGTCATCTGTATTGAGTCTTTGTATGAGCTGGTAATGCTAAGTCATATTGAAAGCAATTAAAGGCATGCAGTGGGAATTCATCTGCTTTCAGTAAAGTAGCATTAATTCTCTCTCAGTGGGAAAGGTGATTGTATTATATGTCAGAATTTCCATTGCTTTTCATAGTTAGGAGTCTGTTTCACTATAAATGCATTGATTTCCCGCAATTTGCTTTTGGGCCCAAATCAAACGCAGCTGATTAAACATGTTGAAAACACTAAATCTGACTATTCGGAATAGACTGTTTGAGACTGCACCTTTTAATTTGGATTCGACTTCTAGACAGACTTTGATACGCAATTTAAGATCTCTCTTTTTAATGCAGGTATTAGGGAAGCTGTTTGTTTGTTTGCTTTTGTTTTGTTTTGACCAATCACCTTGTGGGGAAGAACACTACTTACATCAAATCCTGGTTGTTGTCATCGGGCCATGAAACAACTATCGAGTGGTATTTGCTACATGATCAGAGAGAAACATGTCCTAGGAAATCACATATAGTGTATATAAGGGATAGGCGTGAGAGAGTGGTATTGCACTGGTTGGCACAACACTTTTTGCATATACATGTATATCTCTCTCTATATTATATTTAGTTTTTTTTTTTTTTTTTTTTTTTTTGAAATGAATTATTCGAATTTATTCACACATTTACAACGAAGATTGTTCCAGATGACTAAAAGGTTCGTACAATAAATGCTGCCCAACTGAGTGGCGGATCCAGAGGGGGCGCGCGCCCTGTTGTTAAAACAAAAGAAATAAGAAGAAAAAAGTGAAATGAAACCCGGAAGTAGCACCAGAAATATTGTTTGCGCCCCCCCCCCCCCCCTTACGAAATTCCTGGATCCGCCCCTAAAACTTAGCAACAAGTAATACATGCAGAGTGTTTTCAAATTTATAACCACAGTGAATAAGAATAATGACATAACAGCTTCACCATAAGAACGCATGAGTGTGTGTGTGTGGGGGGGGGGGGGGGGTTCAAGGAAGCAGAACAGAAGAAAGCATGCATATTTTCTACACTGGTGACCTTGTTAAGCAAACGATATTGTAACGGAATCACAATGCTACATTTCTAAATATGTGAGCCTAATACTTTTGCATTCTTATAGTGAGACCCCCCACTGTGCATTCTTTTTTTTTATAATTTTGTTTTTATTCAAAAAATCAATGAAAAATCACATTTACAAATGATTTTACAAGATTAGCATACAAATCACAAAAATAAAAGAAGAAATAATAACAATAATAATAATAATAAAGGGCAGAACAAAGATAAAATGCATGTATTATTCAAGAGCTGAGCTCCGAAACACAGGAAGAGAAGCTAAAATATTCACATTATGTCTTATGTTTAACTTCCAGTTTAGTATTTTGGCCCTGCACTTCATTTGACCCCAATAAATTACAAAACATCCTTTGATGTGCGCAACCAGCTGGCATTCCTTTGATGTACTGAAGGCGATTGGAGTCTGAAGGTCGACTAGCGGAGCGATCTACATAATAGAGTTTACACCACCAGATCAACTTTTCTTAGCTAACGCAGCCACCTGAAACAAACTCTCTCCCCCTTCCCCTTCTCTCTCCCCTCCTCTCCCTCTCACCCCCATGCACATTTAACATACATGTATATTCAACCTCCATTGCATCCCGAAACAACACTCGAAATCACTGTTATAAAGGGAATCGCTCCGCCACCCGATCTCCCCCATCCAAATATCCCAAAATACGTACATGTACAATCGTATATAGATGTATTATTCCATTGGAAGGTTAAGAATTCAAAGGACATTTTAAAAGCAGATTGTTATTTGCTCGCAAAGGCCTTGTGAGTCAAGATGTCTTAATTAATCGGGGAGCTCGCCCTTGGAAGTATAAATGAATTAAAGGTACTATAGTATGTGAATATGCAGTATAACACTGAGCATTGTACTTATACTTTATAATTATGGTATTACAGGTACATAGCATAAACAAGATCTTAACAAGGAAAAAAATAAAGGAAGAGTGGCAGTGTGCACCACTTTTGTCGAGGGTTGCAGAAGTATATCAGCACAGGCAATAAATCATTTAGTACAAGTGTAGGGATGAATATAAATGAGCAAAAGGAGCAGGCATTGAACTACAATATAAAGTGTAATGCATACATGTACATCGCATCACTCAAAATAAACAACAAAGTAAAATATATCAAAACCCATCATCCAAAATAAATATGGCTCGCATATACAAATTTGATGAGATAGAAAGAAAGAAAAAGTGAGGGAAAATTATAAATCAAATCGCCATTTCTTAAAGTGCACGGGCAATTTGTTTCTTTTTTTAGCAGAAAAATATTCAACTTCTTTCTGTTTCCTAACAAAGCATTTAAATGCAGTAAAATTGGGGAGACTGTTATTAAACTTGCAAGTATAAATGTAGTATTTTACAAGCAAAAACAAATACGTAACAAATTTATCACTACAAATGCCAAATAATTTTTCAAAATTGGTTACATTGCAAACATTCTCACATTTCTGTGAGATTACATCCAAAACCCCTTGCCAGATTAAAATGACTTTATCACATTCACAAAATAAATGAATCATTGTTTCGTCCCCAGTATCACACAATGAACATTTTGGAGAATCTCTTCTATTAATTTTATAAAGAAATTGATTCAAAGCAATTGCCTTATGGAAGATTTTAAAACAAAATGATCTCAATTTTGTGTCAATGGTACAAAAATAATTAAAAATATGTATTTTCTCCCAGTCTAAGTTAACAGGCACGGGTATTTTATCACCCCAATACTGATATCTCTTATCTGGAACATGGGAGCCTATTAAAATATCATATGCATTCTTTGGAACTTTCTTTGTGCTTAAAAGCTTTTGAACTATAGTTTCATGAACTCCAAAAATATCTTTGTCAAAATTCCTAATCCATTTTTCAGGTATATTTTTTATCAAGAAATTAAATTTTCTTCTATCACTCAAAGGAATGCCAAAATCTAAAACTAATTCTTCAAATAATTTATGACCTGTTAAAGGAGGGTTGAATAAATCCGACATGGTAAGAATATTATTATCGAACCAGGATTCATAAAATAAACACGATTTAGATTTTGAACGAATAAGCCGGTTAAACCAAAGACACTGACATGCACTTAAATCTGAAAATTTATGGCCATAAAACTCTACAGTAGCTACTTCTCGATATATATACCATGCACGGAGAGATTCTGCAAGTTGTGTACTGCCAAGTGAATTAAGAATATTTTCTGGAGCAAAGGAATTCCACAAAAATGAAATTTCAGCATTAAATTTTTGTAAAAAGGATAATTCAATAGATTTCCAAGGGGCAACAAAATTTACATCAAGGAGGTGTTTTACCCAAACCAACTTTTGGGCATTGGCAAAAGATAAAGGATCGATCATTTTTAAACCACCTTCAGCATAATTATTACACACAATCTGTCTCTGGACTCTGTCCTTGCCTCCATTCCAGATGAATCTAAAAAAGATTGAATTTAACTTTTGGAAAAAGGAACGAGGGATTCTAATACAAAGCACAGAAAATAGAAATATCAATTGTGGTAATACCAAAGTTTTAACAACACACACTTTACCTATTAGAGAAAGATTCCTCATTCGCCAACAGTTTAATGTTTGCTCAATTCTGTTCAATTTACTATTAAAATTTAAATCAAACATACGGTGAACATTCAAAGAAAATCTAACACCCAAACAATTAAATTCTGACTTTTGCCAGGATACACCATGACTGGTGAATGGGAAATCCAAACATCCTTTTTTTGCGCCAATCCATATAGCCTCCGTTTTACTAAAATTAAGTTTACATCCAGAGTACTGGCCAAAATTGGATAGAGTTTCAAATAACTGAGAAAAAGAAATATTAGACCCATCAATAAAACAGACAGAGTCATCTGCAAAAAGAGAAATTTTGGCTTCTTCATCTACAAATGAGATACCTCTTATTAGGTCATTTTGTCGTACGGACAGTGCCATAATCTCAATTACGAAAAGAAAAAGATAAGGTGAAATTGGGCACCCTTGAAAAATTCCTCTCTTCATAAAAATACGACTGGATAAAAACCCATTATTTATTACATAACTTTGACGAGCTGAATACAAGGTTTTAATAGAATCAATAAATTTATGACCAAAATTGAATTTTTCAAGGATTTTAAATAAGAAATCATGAGAAACACTATCAAATGCCTTCTCAATATCAAGCAAAATAATTGAACCAGGAATGTCATAAGCTTCAGCATATTCAATAATATCTAAAATAAAACGGATGTTGTGCCCAATATTTCTCCCTTGCAAGAAACCAGATTGGTCCACATGAATGAGATAATCCAGACAACGTTTCAATCGGTTGGCTATGCATTTGGCTAGAATTTTATAATCAGTGGTCAAAAGAGTAATAGGTCTGTAATTTTTTACTAACAGGGGGTCTTTATCTTTTTTGGGAAGAAGGGTTATTATACCATTCCTTTGGGAGGCTGACATTAAACCATTTTGCAGAGAGAAATTAAAGGAATTTACAAGCATATCACCAATATCACTCCAAAAAACAATGTAAAACTCAATAGGCAATCCATCTAACCCCGGGGTTTTATTCTTTTTCATGGACTTGACCACATTAAATATTTCATTTTTGGTAAGGGGAGCCTCCAATAACTGTTTGTCATCCTCATGTAAGAGAGGTATGGAAATATTATTCAAATATGTTTCACATGCTTCATTATCAAAATCAGTATTAGGAACTGAATATAACTTACTGTAAAATTCATAAATATTATTCAGAATATCTTTGGAATCTGTAATCACATTATTATCATTATCTTTCAATTTATTTATATTTTTCTTTTGCCAAGATCTATTTTCCAAGTTACAAAAATATTTGTTACTTTTTTCACCTTCTTCTAACCATCTCACCCTTGATCTTATTATTAGTCCTTTTGTTTCAAAATCAAAAATTTTATCCAATTTATCTTCCAATTCTTCAAGTTGTGAGTACAAAGGGTCGTCAAGTAAAACAGAGTTGTTTGACAGTTTTGATTTAATCTTGTCAATGCTTTCTAATAATTCATTTTTCTCTTTATTTCTATCCCTTTTTTTCGTGCAGAATATTCAATAGCGACCCCAGTGATGAAACATTTTAAAGAATCCCACAATATATTAGAATCACATTGGGAGTCTTTATGAATGATCTTAAAATCCTTAATTTTTTCCTTTATTAAATTAATAAAATCTGTATCATGATATAAATAATACGTATTCAGTTTCCAATATCCTCTGCCTCTGGGAGGCTGATTATCATTGAAACAAACAGAAACAGTTGAATGATCAGAATTAATTCCAGGCAAAATTTTAGTTTCTTTACAGTTATTTACAAAGTTATCTGAGACTAAAATAAAATCCAACCTAGATAAGACTTGAGGTGTTTTTTGGTGTCTTGTATATTTTTTCAAATTAGGATTAAAAAGTCTCCAGATATCACACAAACCAAATTCATCCATCAATGCAGAAAGCATTTCACTTGTTTTTATATTAGAATGTTTATTCCTAGAACCTTGGTAATCAAGAGGGCCAAGAACAGTATTAAAATCACCAGCTACTAACAGGGAAAAAACATCAAATTTATTAATTTCAGCAAACAAATGAAGTAAAAACTCAGAATCGTCATTATTAGGAGCATATACATTTACAAGAGTTAGGGGGAATTCATTGAGAGTGGAGTTCAAAATTAAAAATCTACCATTGGGATCTCTAAAAATGGATTTCACCTTAAGATTTATTGAATTCCTAATAAGGATTGCTACCCCACGGCTATTGGAGGTAAATGAAGCAAAAAAGGCATGTTCACCCCATTGAGAGTGCCACAATTTTTCATCCTCTCTACTGCAATGCGTTTCTTGGAGAAACAAAATATCACAATTAAGAGAGCGAAAGTAATGAAAAATCTTTCTCCTTTTCACATAATCCTGCAACCCTCGACAATTGAACGAATGTAGTTTTATATACATTAAAAAACATCTATTAATAATACCATTAAAACATATATGGCAAAACAAAAGGGCCGAGCCCATGAAGGAAAGAGTACAATACTCAAAGCCAAACAAAATATATATAATATATAATACATTCCTAGGTTGCCTTGAAAATAGATTATGCAATGTCTGCCAAACAAAAAGAAAAAATTAAGTAAAAAACAATAAAAGAAAAAAGAACTAAAACCGAGCATTGGTGTAATCATGAAAGAACAAACTGAGCAAAATGTGGTGCAAGATGAAAAATGCAGGCCTCAAATCAAACCACGGACCTGCACAATGCACACTTCTCTGGCTTGGTGTTTGTGGGCAACATCTTTTTCATGCCCTTTATCCAGTTACTATAGTCAGACATTAAAACAAGCATATTTAAAAACAAACATACTTATGAAAACAAACAAACTTAAAAGCAAACATGGAATAGTCATAACATTTTATGACACGATCCAAAATATTGTACAAAGCTGTGACAATATGATCCTCTTGTTTGATCCCGTTCATATTTGGATGACAGATTTCTTTACATTTATATCCAATGATCTGTTAAAAATCACTATCACGGACACAAAATAAAACCATGATGTACTCTTGATTCTTCACCGCTATTTGAAATCCAACGAGGATTCTTGTTGGTATCTTATTTTGATTGCTTCTGATCTGCAACAGCTGGTGGGTCTGATGGTGTTATGATCCGTCCACTAGAGTCCTTGGCTTTCAGTATAGCGGGAAAAATGAAAAAGGGTTTCAGACCCTTTTCCCTGAGCGCTTTGAAGGATGACATCTGAGCTTTTCTTCGCTCCAAAACACGCTTTGACAGATCATCACTGATGAAGATCTTCCTCTCCCTTTCTTCTTTGCTCGACACGAAGCGGATCAACTCCCTTTTCACTCTTTCTTTATCCCTGTAGTGGTTGAATCCAACATGCACTGGCCTGGGTCTCTGATGTGCATCATGCCTGTTGCTACGATAGGTGGGCGTTCGGTGTACTCTTGAAGTGCATCTATCAATGTCGACATCAACTTTGGCGATCTGAAGAAACTGCTTCACTACTTGCGTGGTGTTATTCTCCTCCTTATCCCCTTCGGGTAGGTTGTAAATCACAATGTTATTTCTCCTAGATCTATTTTCTAGATCGTCAATTCGGTCCTCAGCCTTGGCTAAAGCCACCGACAGACTATCAACTTTGGCACTTACTTCGTCTATGTTGTGTTGCAGCACGCCATGAGTATCCGCGCACTGAGCAGTAAGTTGCTCAAAACGGGCGATTTGCCTAGCCTCGTACGCCTTAAACCACCGGGGAGCGTCATTGTCGATTTCCGTACCTTCGGCCACGCCGACCATATTTCCACTGTCAGTTTTCAACTTTTTCTTCACTGGGCTGTTGGAGACTGAACCAGAGTCCATGTTTGAACCAAGAGGATCCTAAATGATAGTCTGACTATATGATTATATGTTAATTACTTGAAATGGCGTAAATCAGGGCATGATATGAAATTTCCTCAGAGCACTGTCACAGCACGTGTCGCTCTACCCGCCGCCATATTGCTCCTCCTATTATATTTAGTTATTTGATGACCCTCGGTTTTCGTCTAGTAGTCAAACAATACAATGCTGGGCGGCTTCCTTCATATTGTTGGCTGCGCACTTGGTATCCCTCGGCTGCATCATAGAATTGGTCTTATTAATGAGGGAGGTGGTCCAGCCTCCCTGGTCTAAACAGGAAGGTATCTTGATGTATAGAGATACCAATGAGAGATAAGATAACGCTTGACTGTTGGAAACATCTGGTAGTCGTTATACTTACATCGTCTTCTGTGCCTGAACAGTTGGATCCGGTGTGTCTCATATAACAATCAAATTTACTACTTAATGACAGACTAGGAATATAAACGTTGGAGACGAGAACAGAAGTACTTATATATAAAAAAAAAAATCTTTGTTTGTTCATCTATTAATCGAAATCATGTGCCTCAAATACGTCAAACAGGTAATCGGAAATGAAAGAATCGATTCAAGCTATTATGTTTACCTCGATTGCATCTGTATTAATCATAATAAAATAAAGTATCTACACTTTCGTCCTGTAAGTTTGTGTCATGCATTCTTTCCTACATAGTAAGAAACAAACGTCTTGAGTGAAGTTCCACGTGTCATGAAAAAAAATGAATATAGTACGTAGTGCATTAGGAATGCCAGACGTTGAAGCGCTGATTTCTTGATTCGTCAGTTTTTAGGCAAAGCTTCTAAAAAGATTCATCAGTTGACCTAAATATGTAACATAAAAGCAAATCTACCACTGAAACAGAAAGAAGACATAAGATGAACTACTTTCTATTAGCAACTATTGATATATCTGTGTTCGTAAAAGTATCACAATCTGACACGAAGTCTACGTTCATCATCAGATGCATTGTTACTCCAAACACCCAGAATAAAACATGCATGTGAGGATCAAGCTTTCTCTGTTATAAGATCAAAATTGTGGAATCAGTTATCAATTCACTTAAGGCAACTTAGCAACTGTCATCTACAGAAAAAGATTAAATTAAGTTTGAAAATTGTGTTCTTTATCTGATATGTGTATAATTATTTGTTGATTGTTATTTTCTTCTCTGTCGTCTTGTTTGTACAAGTATATATTCTAAATCTTTTTTTTAAACGCCATGAGCACTAAAAGTAGCCACTATTATTATCAGTATAGTAGTAGTAGTAGTAGTAGTAGTAGTAGTAGTAGTAGTAGCAGTAGTAGTAGTGGTAGTAGTGGTAGTGATAGTAGTAGTAGTAGTAGTAGCAGCAGTAGTAAATACAGGGAAGCCATAACAACCTTGTTCATGATAATGAGAGCAATGGTCCTTCCTCCTGCAAATTGCAAATGACAACTCGACAACATTAAGATTGTTGGAATTTGTTGGATAGATTAAAGGTTCATAAAAGTTGAATTACGTACAGGAAAATGAGGACGGCCGCAAGCAATAGTCCTTTGCACAGCGAATTAGAATCTGTCATAAAAATGTCAAAATGCCAGGTCAAATTTGTAACAGTCATAACCTTGAAGGATAACATCAATTTGAGGCCAATCTGATTTTGCAAGAAGAGTTGAACGCTCTCGTTAGACCTTGATCTGACCTTAGCAATCCATTAGCACCAGCGGGAGTTGATCTCTGACATTGCTAGATAACATTTAGGACCTTCTACCTCTTAATAAAAGATGTGATTTACGATCTATTAATGGCTGTACATATTTCTATCCGTAAGAACAGTTTGATGTTTGATTCTGTGATGTAAAAAGAAGTAAGTGCAGAACAGTTTTCTTTTAATGGTTTGTCATGGAATGAAACTTCCACGTAGATGAAATTACTTGAAGAACAGGAGGAAAGCCATCATCTCGTGAACAGAACGAGGGGGGAGGGGTAAGAATCGAAAATGTCCTCATCTCAATTAATTCTCCTATGTGTCAGCAACAAATAACAAAATTCTGTCAAAATAGATGAAACTTGACAATCCCGTACTTTCCGGTCCTGTCTTATGAAGACAGCACCGGAAATAGTAGTTGTAGGCCCATTGTAACAGTAGCCCCACAACTTCTGACTTTAACTTGTGACTTTACTGCATGTACTTTTTAATTCCATTTTGATGCTGTAATAATTTAAGCTACGTACGTTCTTGAATATCTAACATTTTACTTAAACTTTTCAGAACACAGCTTTCCTGACCTTTTTTTTTTTCAAAAGCGCAAAGTAGACATAAACTTTGAACCCGCCTTTCGTCGAGATATTTCTGTGTTTCTTTTTGAACCGCATCTGATCTGACTAAAAGGGAAAAAGGTTATTTTCACATTTTCGCTTATCACGTCTCTCATATTGACAAAACAGATGGCCGCGACGCAGAATGACCGTGCGAGATATGGATTATTCGATGCATTAGTGTAAATGAAATCACAAATTTGAAAGAAATAGCGTTGTAAATGATGTAAAAATCTCCGCAATATCAATATCACTAATGATCTATTAACATGTTTGTATTAATGCTCCGACATTAAATTGCAACATTTTCAACCGAAATGCATCGATAACCTCTGCTTGATTTGTCGTCTAATAGTCCAACAATCAGAGAAAATTTAGCGTTAACAAAGTTGGTCATGCAAAGAAAAAAAAACTCTGTTAAAGATCCTTCAAACCTATTTCCCAAATATTCGTGATGCTGATGTGCACCGCTTTTTCCCCCCTTCTACCTTACCTCTCTTGGTGCTATCCACACATGAAATTTCTTAATCTAGCTGGGTATTCAGTGTGAAAAGTGTATGAAATCCTAGTCTCAGAAACGTAGAATTCAAATGTTGCTCAGTAAGAGAAGGCTTGCTCGGTGTAACATTTTGTTCATCTTTTATTGTATTTCAAAAAGGAGAAGAAGATGAATTTCCGGCTAGATAAGTCATGTTACTTTTTTTTCTTGTCTTCCTGGTAACAGAATATGTCGCGGAGTTATTCCCAACCAGTCTACAGTGTAGATTCAGTCTCCGATAAAACGCCATCCGGTCGAAATTAAAATGCTAATCCTCGAAGAGACGCGTGGAAACAAGTGGCAATTTTCAACCGCACTGCATTCCGCAACCACCGGGTTTTGCATGTCCCCGAATGAGTCACTTCGGTATCAAGGCAGGCAGCCCAGGTTTGAAAGCCAACCTAATTTTCTGTTTTATTTCGACTGCGCAGTCTTCGTGATATTGGGAATATTGCGTTTCAAATTTCCTCTCAATCTACAAGTGACAAATGCGAAGTTTACTAATGAAGATCCCTTCAACAACCCCGTGCAGATAAGGATGTGTCTAGTAGGTTACAGGGGAAACACGTTATACTTTACCAGGAAAATACATTGATGCACTTTTGCTTTGAATGTGGCATTAATGTCTACCAAAAACGATATCGTCCATATTCAGAATGTACTACCAGCAAAACTTAAAGATATCGTGTACATTATGTACCCAATATTTGCATTGTATTTTCTTAGATAAGGACCATGATATCCAGCTATCTATTTCTGCACTTTCGTTTTTCGTAAACGACCAAACATCAAGAAATTCTCACAGGTATAAAGTTTCCATAGCTTTAAAATCTGTGTCTTGAGTAGACAATGGCGATTTTCAGTTTTGGTGTTTTCTAGCAGTAGAATCATTTCTTTTATCTCATTGAATGAAAAGTTTAGAATCATAATATGAAAACGTGTACAGTTTTTCGTAGTCCCCCTTTTTTTTCAGTCTGACATTCGTGTTTCGTCATTGTCATTCTCCGATCATTAAACGGACATTCAATCCCTCCCCCCCCCCCCCCCAAAAAAAAAAGAAATACTGTTCCAAGTATTCAGCACACTAAAACTTAACATTTCTTATAATCGTTTCAAAGTGGTTACTGAGGAGTCATAAAACAATTTCTGCGTGGGCACATCGGTAAGTAAATAAGCGCGTTTCTTTCGAACTTTAACTTTAAAGCCCCAATTATTTAAAACAATACCACATTGCCAGTCTTGTTAAAGCAGCGTGAAGTCATTCTAATGCTGTAAATTTCAAATATTCCAAAACGTGATCTGACATGGAACAAAGAAAAAAACATCTTTGTTTGTTATATCAAAAACCAACAAAATAAATATCAAGTAGGTTCACACTCCCTATACAATTTTGGTTGTTTTGGATGCGTTCCAATTTTCCGTAAGTAAGGCGGTAATGCTTTCAACATCCTCAGTGATAATCTTTCGAAATAATAAACTAGTGAATATGAATGTATTTTTTCTGCTATTTATTGCTGGACTTTAAATTTGCTCAAGGACAGTCATCCCTCATCTTTTATTTCCTTCTTTTGTGTTCTACTTAACACAGTGTTGGTTATATTATGCGACACTTACACCAAGTAATGAGGTATCACTCTACGGTAATTTGACCGTAACACCTCAACCTGTATCACATATGCGTAATCACTCATTCATTGCTGGAATACGGTCAAGATTTATTTAGAATGACCCTTTGCTTGGTGTTGACCTTTCGGTGCCCGAGTGCGCAACTACACGTGGCTATCTAACGTAGATGTGAAATACCCTCTACTTCACCACGCCTTGCTTCGAAGGGGAAAGTGAACTTTAAGTGCTGACCCAGACTATGATATGGTATGTGATGAATATGTATATATGCAAATTAACATATTCATACATTCGTGGATGAAAAGCTTCTGGAGAGCTGGATATCCCCCACATGGCGTTCGAGAAGAAGAAAAACAAAATCGGCTCCTGTACGTTCGGTGGTATATTGCAGCTTTATCATTGTTCGGGCGTCGCGGAGATGGCGCTTGTGCTGTTGGCTACCACCTTCTCCTATATTATAACAGGTATAGTTGATTAGATGTTTGAATATTAAAGATTTAAAAAGTAACCTCTTGGCAAAATCTTTAGTGCCCTTCTTACAAACAGGAACTGATCATACAAGTTAACAAAAGCCGGACATGTAATCGTGATTATAATGGTGAAAAAAAATGTCTTTACATGAAGAGAATACTCACACTTCACAAGGCTTGTCTTGAAAACGCATGACTGAAGTCGATCATCTACAGCTTGGAGAGATTTCTTTAAAATGTTTGTCATTGGATGTTTATTATCAGATTTGTGTGTATATGTGTGTTTTATATTCGTAATACGTATTTATTCAACCGTTTATAAACATATTTTGAAAGAGTTTCTCATGAGCTACTGCACATTATTGAAACCAGATTAAAGGACTGACTTATAAGATCTACGATCACAAACCTTTGGCATATAAGAACTGAGTGTAGCAGGAAAAACGATGTGCTGTAAAGGGGATATTATGAAGTATAGCAGTGAGCATGCGGAAAGAGAAGGAAAAAATACCGGAATGAGTTTCACAACAACACTTATATGATATGACCTCATCCATACGTCAGTTTCACAAGAAAGAAAAAAAAAGTGGTACTCTTGAAAATACACACACAAAAAAGATCTTTACGATATTTACTCATCATATATAAATCGAGATCTCGAATCGACTGTTGTTGACAAAGATGCATTCATTCTCATTCACTAAGATAGAAAGTCATTTCTTGTATTGCCCCCATAGTGATGCTCGTAGCAGTGCGGAGTAACTAGTTGTTGACAGTTTGTGGGTCGCCTTTTCAGGAGCGGACTCTAGAACCTACTTTTCTGTGAAGTGATATTAAATTTGAAACTCACAACCATCATTGGGAAAAGTCAATCTGAAGTGTCTCATCTTTCATTGAGGGTTAGAAAGAAGGAATGACTTCATCTTCGTATTCGTTTAGTTTTTTTTTAATACTTTTGCTCTTCTCTTTGTTATTTCTGTGTCGTTTTTTATGTTTCTTTGAGATATCTAAAGTAGTGCCATCTGTTGCAGGATGCTCTTTAGTATAAAATGTCAAGTGGGTGTTTAAAAGATCAAACAAAACAAGCCCCAACTCGCATCGAGAAATATTGAACTGGACTAGGGAGGGAATGGGCATTTATTCGACGAAGTGAAAGTCTTGATTCACCAACAAAACAGCATTTTATTTGTATTTACATATGCAATAAAAACATCATACATACCGTTTGCTGCATGCAAGTAGCATGTATTGCACCAATTCGATGTTTCAAATACTCCTTGTTTCATTTGTTTCTCTGGATATAATAACATCTTTTGCATAAAGACAGTGTATAGTCGGAACCGTATTTTGCATACCATAGAGACTTGTACCCGTTATGCACTGCTGGTGATAACCTGGCGAGTTATGTAGAAGGTAAATAGAGGGATTGTACTGATGGTAGCATCTCGCATGTAACGGGTTAAAAGATAAATTTTGTGCATCTTTGACAAGTCGATTCCCCCGTGCTAGAGGGACTTTTAACTTTTCCTCCATGTCTTCAATATTGACTGCACGGATTCACTTCCCTTTTCAGCTCTGTAGCATCGGAAGCTGGCACTCCTCGGAAACTCTATCTTTCGGCACTTGACATTGTCATCCCCAACATCCGATTTAATTTGCCCGGACACTGGAGTTAAAAACGTGAGGCGCGCGTTCATTGGACATCTAGTCTCCATAATGTCTTTTGTTGCTTTTCTTTTATAGACGAAATATTTTCCTTTTCTTTTTCCTTTGTGATTATTAATTCGCTAAAATTAGAATGATATCTTTTGAAGATTATCTTCAGTGCTTCTTCCATTAATTATTAATACTTCATTCCAACTCACGTAATCAACTTTGCCACATGTTTTGCTGCTTCTGCTGCAATTGTTTTACACAAGGGAAGAATTTCAAAATCATTGCACTCTATAGTAGGCCTATCTTTTCAAGAGAGTAACTGACGATCAAATATCAATTTTCTCTAAAATTAGCTTAATTACATTTCTGTGGAGATGGCACCTGCTAGTTAATTACAACTGTCGAGATTATAGTTTGTGGACTGTGCTGAAAAGAATCAAAGTAACAGCATCAAAAATAAAAGCATGAAATGCAAAGCTGTTGCTGCTGTTTCTTCATGACACGTGATTGTGTGATCTGTATTGGATGTTGGATATGAAGAGAATAGTTATTTGAACGTCTCAAGATAAACAGCAAACAGATCCTTATGTTTGTAAAAGCACCAGCGATAAGAAGGAAGCTATCAAACAGAAATCGTTTTCTTTCACCAGTATGCGCTGCACGACGTTCTCCACAGGTATAACCAAACTCTTGATATCAGATTACACGTAGGAGAGTACACACAAGTGATATCACCTTATAACACCTTTGATATCATCTGAAGTACATTGCATATTATAGTGACGAATTTGCTAATTTGACATACGAAACTTCGCAAATGTTTGCACTTTTGCACAGAAGAGTTACACAACATTTGTCTAACTGCTTTTATTTCATCATCGCCATTGTACAAAATTTGTATGTAACAACGGATTGTACTGCGGGAAAACACCATTCCACTTGACGGCGTCATGTGGTTTACAGTAAGACTATCAGTTTCCACATAACTGCTTTAGAATCGTACATGAATAGTGAGCCTATATGCTTTGTTGTTTTCTTTTATAATGGCACTTTCCCACGTTTGTCTTGTGTCAGAGATGAGAAGAAATATATTTTATTGAATTCTTTTGAAGTCCTACCTCGCGAGAGAAGATGCGAGTGAGATAGTCTGCATTTTTCTCCTGTGCTGACCGGTTGACTGTCCAGTCTTGTTGACCGCTGCAAATCATCCGGTCATTTTAGGATGCGTCTCTTCAGGTCCTTCTCCTCAATAACTCACTTGTGCCTTCCTTTGTTTTTTTATTAACACCGAGAGAATGATTAAATTGCTGTACTCTCGTCTTCCGCTCCGGCCAAGTGGTATTAGAGTGCGAGAGGCGCTTATTGTATCCTCCCTGGCGTTAGTATGTTGACCTGTCAAATGGCTGCTTGCATATCCTTGATGCTCTGGATAAGTTTTGTCCTTTCTTTCTCCTCTATGGGTAAGCGAGCAGAAAGACTTACGCCACGAGTCCATCTTTCCGACACCTCGTGAGAATATTTTCTGCCCTTGGGGATATTTGAAATAGAATAGAACCGATGTCAACATGAAATATGTCTTTAAGCTCTGTTTTCCAAATGGCTTCATATAACATTTTGAAAAAAAAGAGTTTGTAGAAAGGAAGGACGGCATCTCCGAACTGAGTAATTTCAGTATGAAATAATTTTTCATGCATTTTTATAATCTCCAAAGGATGGTTTCCACCTCTTGTAATTTTTCCCCTTAATCTGCATTCTGGATTAGGCACTTCCCTCACCACGTGGTTAAACAATGCTCCGATGCTGCGATGGAGTTATTTACATAGGTGCTTGTCATTCTAGTGAATCGCTCCGTATCATTTCCATGTAAACGGACGCTTTATGACAGCCGAACATGTGGAAGGCATCGCGCCACCCCAATTATTGGCACAGAACCCTGTCATCGACTGACGATGTCTTTCGATACCGTCAAATCAGCACAGGCAAATTACACCGCTGGATGGGGTCATTCACTCTATACACGACATGAAGCTTAGTGTCCACCACTATACGTAGTGCCGACTCTTGTCACATCAATCATTATTCCATGTTTTCCCGCGCTGGGGTATAATTTCCACATTACGTTGCCTGTTGAGGCGAGTATTATACCAGAGTCTAACGGATGCTACGGACCGCATACAACCTCGATGTTTCATGTTTCAAATGGCGATTTTTAATCTGATAGGATTCGAGTTGCATAAGTAGAATCACGTGGAAACGAAATGTGGATCCTTCTCTACCCCTCCCCCCCCCCTCCTTTCTGCTACAGGTTCAACGACCTAGATGCTATAGCGGTACACATTCATTCATTCATTCATTCATTCATTCATTCATTCGTTCGTTCGTTCGTTCGTTCGTTCATTCATTTATTCATTCGTTCTTTCATTCATTCATTCCTGTTTTATTTTAATTTCCAAACAATATACATGGATAACACAACCGTCAAAGCTATGATCTTGTCACATAGTATCACATTGGCAGTAGAATTACATTTTGTTTCATTTAGGACTTGATAAAACTGAAAATGGAGGGTCTGCTAAAAAGCGAACTTGTATAGTGCAGTCCCCTCAATTACTTACGTTATATGGCTACAATACATTTATGCAAACCTTACAAAACTACAATACATGTACCGAACAAATCAAAGGTATTACGACTCGGAAGAGTATGTAATAAAAAAAATACTAATAAGCTGTTATTGAGAGTAAAGTGATCATGGTTGTAATTGGTATTTCTTGCATTTGCACATCAAACAAACGAATGACGGTGACCTTCGTAAAAATTGCGGACCAGCGGCGATATCATCCCGAATGACAAAGGTCTTTTCATTCAAATGTTGTGACTTTAATGCGGATAGAGGTCCGACTTGACACCTTAAAGGGGAAATCCAGTCCAAATTTAAGTTAGTCTGATAAGAAAGAGTAAAATATTGCGAGTTCAACGGTATCATTTTGATTAAAATCGGATGAAAAACAAGGATATTATGACATTTTGAGGTTTCGCTTTTTTCTCAGGTAACAGTTCTTGAACGGTCAATATGAATATGCAAATGGGAAAGTGAGTATGTCATCCCCTCACAACTTGTCACACTTATAGTTTAATTTTGAAATGTCCAGTTTTTCATTCAAACGCAATTATGCCCGACGGGCTCAAATCCTCGTATAACAAACTGATCACTATTCTGAAGTTATTCAACCAGGAATAACATCATGTTTTAGACTTCAATGACAGAAACATTCAATTTTCGTCATTTTTGGTACACGATGAATGGAAAATTGTGAGGTTATGACATGGTTAGCTCACTCATTTGCATATCATATACATTTCATATCCACTGCACAAGAACTGTTTTTGAAAATTAGCAGAAACTTCAAAATGTCAAATATTCCTTATTTTTCCTCCGATTTCAGTCAAATTTTTACCACTGAACTCGTAAGATTTTACTCTTTTTTATCAGACTAACCTATATATGGACAGGATATCCCTTTAATAGTGCATGGTTAAGGGTGTGTACCTGTCATTATGCACAATTCCTAAGCTTTAAGGCACCAAGATGTTCACTAAGATAATATTGTGAGAGCTATTTCACATACATTTACACGAAACATGGTTTATCAATGTCGTTATAGTGGTGGGGAGTGTACATGTGATTATACTTAATTAATATTTGAAGAGGAAGAAGTAGCTAACAATCACTCCAAACATCGACTTGCTGCTGACAAAGATTCGGAGTAATGTCAGTTGAAGAACAAAATCTGTGTGCATTTTAAAGTTAAATGTTAAATACAGGGCCAGAGGAGCGTTTTCAAAAGTGGGGGTGCACTTCCGGGTTTCATGAGCTAACAAGAAGAAGAAGAAAAAAAAAAAGGCCTTCAGCGCAACTTCTGGTGCCACTTCCGGGTTTCTTCAACTGACAAGCAAAAAACAACAACAACAACAACAACAACAATTTCATTCCACTTCCCGGTTGCTTCAGCGCAAAAACATAACCTATACCGCGCTCACGCTTTCAGGTCTCTATCTATTTTTTCTAGTGCCACTTACTTACGCACTTCCGGGGTAAAAAAAAAAGTGTGGGAGGGGGGCAAAGTGGTGACACCTTATGTATTCCTTTGTATGGCCCACCCCCACCCCCCTCCCCCCCCCCCCTCACCGGTTCCGCCGGCCATCACTGACTTGGTAAAATATATACAGTTATTTTGAAAGGAGCAACTACATATCAGTCTTTAACTTTGGAGAATAATTAATTTGACAGGACAAAAATAGGGTACTCTGTTCAATGCCCAAACTGTATTTTAAACATAAACACACACATACACAGCCCCGTACACTATGATAATGTGCACGTACGCACATACACGCATATTGCATGCATAAAGGCCCACAATAACCGAAAGTCAGATGTAAATATTTTAAAGTATTTGTGGGAGCAAAGGTAAAAGATATAAGAAAAGGCGCAGTTTACCTCAATAAAATGAAAATCCCAGTTTTCCCCACAATGATGTAAACATCCATTTTTGTTGAATGAAAATGGAAAAAGAGAGTAACAAAAACAGCAACAAATGATTTCAAGCAAAACAAAAACAACAAACAAACAAACAAACAAACAAACAAAAAGGTAAACCACGCAGTATTTTGTCGACTGATGAAGAGTTTCTTTTCAATGAAAGTACAATCGAGATAAAAAATAAAGGCACGGAAAAGTCACAAATGATTATTTTGCAGGGTTTTTTGCCTGTCTTTTATGAGATGTTGGTTTTATTTTAGGATGCCTGATAGCAGAAAAAACCGTATTCAGCTTCCAGGAAAAAAATCCCTCGATAAATGCTATTTTTCTTCTTATGCATGATTTTTGTGTTCTTCCCACGACGCATTTCAAGTGTCTGCAAGTTGGTGCATGATGAGGTCTTGTCTAGGGCAGTCGTGAATATCTTTAAAGGGGCATTCCATACGATTTTTATAATTTCACATCATGTAGCACGTAAATCAACAGTTCCATGCATAGATATGTGGAATTTTATTGCAGTCCCTGAGCAGAGAAACCAATTCTCTTCAATCTTAAACAAATTACACTGAACAGTGTTGATGACATAGGAGCCTCACATATTGCAGGAATGTAGCAGTGTAATTCCATTACAATACCGCTTGCTTAACAAGTTCACCTGTGTAGAATCTGTGTATCCCTTCTCCTTTTCTTCTGCTTCCTTGAGCCCCAACTCATGCATTCTTATGGTGAGGCTGCCATGTCATCATTCTTGTTCATTGCAATTTGTTATACATTTTGAAAACATTCTTATTCCTCTTCCCAATCACTATGAATTCTGAAACTCTGTACTCAGTGTAACTAATCTATTTTTTTTTCACACGTAAAAGTCTGAAAATCATCCGGAGGTCTCCTTTAATACGTGTGTGGATCCCAATGGCCAGGGAGTTTCGCGTACTCCTCCGCGAGGCTTTTGTTCCCGATTTTGCCACGGCAGTGTGGGGCACTGTGGTATAGTGGATAACCCTTGACTTTGAAAAGGATGTCCCGAGTTCGAGTCTTGCCGAGTGCTTACTTCCTTGGGGGGAGATGTTTTTACACCCACAATGTCCCTCTTGACCCACCGCGTGTAAAATATGGGTTGGTCTACCTGTCAGTGCCGGAATAATGATAATGACAAGGCTCTCTGGAAGAACAGTGAATATCAACACTAAAAAGGCTACTCTGGTCAAACAAAATCATGCTATATTATCATCATTATTTATTCATGTCTTCTAATAAAGAAATATATACATGGTAGATACATTCAGTTTTCTAACCGCTTAACAATGGCACCACCCTGTATATAAAGAAAAATGGTATGGCAAATAATAATATGATTCACACAAATACAAAACAGCCTAAATAAGAGAAACAAAGTTAACTACATTTCTGTTACATATTGTACTATTTTCACTCTAATTATCATCATAGTTATTATGATTATTGTTATTATAATCATCATCATTATTTACACTTTTGTTATCATTATTATTGTTATTTTCATCATCATTATCATTATCATGAATATTCAAAGTGACCTTCCCATTAGCTTTGCGGATCGCTTCTTGAGAGACGTATGTCTCTGTGACGTATATTGATTCATATTCATGAGGACGCTGTGCACAGTTTTGCGTGGTCTGGTTCTATTTTGTTGATGGCATCTGGGTTATGGAGTTATGTTGGAGGTGGGTGACCCAAAGGTTGATTATTTCCAGCTCAGGCACGTGTAAGGTCAAACAGACCCACACTCGATCACTGATACGGAATAGCAATTAGCACGTGGATATGACATTTCGCCATCCCGTTTTATCGTTGTTGTTGTTGGTAGTCTGTTTTTTTTATGTGTGTGTGACCAAAGCTTTAAGAGTAATGCCCGTAGTCTGTTTTCAAGTCTCAGGGTACATGTCGTTTGTCTTGTTTGTGTTTCCTTGTACCCTATTCTCTTCTCGGTGTGCGTCATAAGAAGCAAGTTCAAAGACGACATTCTATGCTGGAGGAGTTGACCTATTATTTTGTGACATCTATTAAGTGTGACCAGGGAAATAGTATTCATCAGTGAAACAAGATGAAACATGTCCATCACAGCGGAAAGGTCGCGACCTTTCCTATCACAGACTTAACTTACACGGACCTTTGCTCCAATTTGATGTAAAGAAGGCTGTTGCCTTTAACACCGTTTACGGCATGGGGAGTTCTCTGGTGGACTGAGTAATTTCTAGTTCAACTCTTGCATGGAGAAACTCATCACCTTCACTTTAAACTGTTCCTCCGGATTGTTCTTTATTTCTTTCGTTTCCTCCCCCCCCCCCCCCGAGCGCGTACAAACATGGATTATCATGTGGTACATAATCAATGTACAATCAATGTTCATAGTCATTATGATTATGATGAGATATAATTTGCATTATTACATTTATGGCTGTTGATGGTATTGTTATTATAATCATAATATTCATCATAGTCTTAGTATAATTGTAAATACTAGTAGTAGCAGTTGTAGGCCAGGTTGTAATTTGCTCATTTGCACATTTCCGAAACGACTTTTCCTATTTTTTGAATCGATCAGGCGCTTCAATTGTCTTTTAAGCAAGATAATGCATAAGCTTGCCCAATGTACTCCAGTCTATGGAATTCAGGCTCGAACAAAAAATTGATTTGGGCACAGTTTTATGAAAGTCGTCAGCCCTGACAAGTTGTCACTCTCTGACAATTTCAGTAAAATCCTTGGTTTTTATTTGGTGAGAAACTCTTGTTTCCGACTATTACGTACTATGGTAATTGTCAAAGACTGCCAACTTGTCAGGGTTTTCAAATCTCATGAACCGGCGCCCAGGTGACCGAATGGCTCGTCAATTAACAGTTGGGGAAGCATCATTTCACGGCTTCGCATGTATTGTAATCTTCAATGTACTTTTAATTTTCTTTTTTTTTTTAGTATCGTAAAGAACGGTAAAGCTTTAGTTTCAAGAACACTTCCTGCTCAGAAGATGATACCATGTAGGCCCTACATAATATTCTGAGCTGTTAACATGTTTACCCGACCAATTTTCCAATTTGATTAAATGTTCAAAGCGCTCCCCTCGTCCTTTAAAGAAGGATGCATTCAGATTTTACCAGCGCAGCGCACACTTTTATTGTAAATAGAGATCATCACTGTGGCACCTCCCAATGAGACAGATGTGTAGTTCATCCCATATAGCTTCTTGGAGAGGGATTACAGTATCACGTATCAAGTGACAAAACAGAAATGATAATAACAATATTATTATTATCCTTATTATTACTATTACGTATATCGTGGTTATCATTATCTTCATTACCATCAATATATTAAACCTTTTTTTGTTATACGTTAATAACCTTTTTTCTTCCTTTTTTTTTTGCTGTCAGGTGGTTACAATGGGTAACATCATTTATCAGATATTACTCAAATTATTATTACATCGCCGTTCATTTCTTAGGGAATTTAAAAACCAACATGCATGCTATCACAACAAGCTTTTTTTTTTCATCTGCTAGTAGTCAATGGAAACTACAAACTGGCCTATTGTCCTTTACTTTGTCAAATATTCTCTTATGTTTCTCTTCAGCAGCTTTAAATACCGGGTATCGGAAGAAAAGTATACATAGTTATCTTTAATCCTGAGAAACACCGGGTCATTGGCTGCCCGAAAATTTGCCCAGCTTTCTTTTTAATCTCTTATGACCACACACATTGGTGAACAGCAGACTTCAAAAAGCCTTTCCGCCTCACCCACTATTCGGCTTGTTCTTTAATTAACAACGCGCGCTCTGGCTGCAGGCGCACGCAGCAAGTACATTAATCGCTGGAGCAACCCAACGTGACAATAGTAATTCCTTTAAAATTGCATCTTTTCTTTATTCCTGTCTCCTTCTTCTTCCTCCTTCTCTATTCCTTGACTTCTTGTGTTGTTTTTTTTTTCATTTTTAAGATGCATAGCCAGTCGTAAACTTCATATGAATGCAACAAAATAGGAAACATCAATTAAGAATAACATTTTATAATGAAAAAGATCTATTTCTATAATGTGACAGGGAGAGCTACATC
Source organism: Diadema antillarum (assembly GCF_040938485.1). Taxonomy (NCBI): domain Eukaryota; kingdom Metazoa; phylum Echinodermata; class Echinoidea; order Diadematoida; family Diadematidae; genus Diadema; species Diadema antillarum. The sequence continues at coordinate 855,387 of NW_027271174.1, forward strand.
AAAATAAGTGCCCTGACACAAACATTTTGATCACTGACTGGAGAGAGTCATGTTTATAAAGCCACAGCATCATTAAACACTTACAAGAAGGAAACTAATGAAAACAAAATATATGTTATTTCGGTTCATCAATTTTTTTTTAACTCGCTTGAATGAATTACATAAAAATAAACTTTTGTAATTTAAGTCAGTTCAATTTATGGTTTATCAAATTATCTTCGTAGCTCATGGGCTGAATTGTGATAATTGTGCACTACTTTATCAACAGTCGATTAACACATAACCTAATATTGTGAAATATACCGTTTGATTGCTTCTTTATAGATATACATGATATGAATAAAACCTGATATTATGTATATCTATGAAGCAGCAATCAACAGTCGATTAAAACACAAGATATACTGCTGGATTGCTACTTTACATTCCAACATATTTGTTACAGTATTAAGTAATGTAATGGGTTCATCATAAAACTAAAAGTGAGTAGACAAACATGTACTTATTAAACATTTTATCTAAACATCTAATTTAAAAGTACAATTTACCATTGGGAGCAGAGTTTTCTAAGGCTCGAAATATCACATTTGATGCAAATGTGTTGGTCAGTACTGTTGTATCACAAAAAGTCCTACTATTTGACAATTTTGCAGTACAGACTAAAATAAAAGGAGATATTACTATTTTAGTCTAGAAACATTTTTATTATAACTTTTGTTTCCATTGTGTATAGTTAGGAACATGTAACATTAATTATACTGATTCGATTTTTTACATTGGTTATTTCTATCCCTAACTCACATTTTAGAATAAATTACTATTTTGAAGCACTAAAGCTGGGTTTTTGTTTTATCTGCAAATGGTAAACTATGCCTTTAATCAACAGTACGTAATATCGTATAACATATGCAGAACTAAATTCACAATTGAAATATGACACAATTAAACTTAAAAAAGATTTTAGCTGTTAATATAATTATAAGATACTGCTCATGTATTTTGTTTCTTATTTCAAATTCAAATGAAATGAAAGCCTAATATGAAAAATCTATATTTCTCGAAAATGATAATAACACTAATGCGCATACACTGTATGTTACTGCCATTCAATTTACATAATTACAAAAAAAAAACATCCATGTACGTTAAGAAATTATATGCGCTGCGTAAATGTAGCACTAAATGACAATTATTTCGAAATGATTATTAAATTTTAATATACGGTGCACTTTTTTTTTCTGCCGGATCCATTAAAAAAAAAAATCCTATTAAGTATATACAGTTTTTTTTTTTACAAGCAATATGAATGCTATCTATGTACATTCCATTTTACATCATTTATTGTCAGGTGTATTGTACTGATTTGTATAGTATCAATATTTTGTGTTATCATTAATTTGATTTGCATGTTACGCTCTATGTCACAAGCGTCTTTTACCTTTGTCGAATGATGGAGATAAATAAAATGTAATGACATAAATGAAATGAAATAACAAAGCTTAATCATATTCATGTTCTTAACATCAGGAATCATCGTTCAGTCACTAAAAATTACACAATGTCATTACAGCAGTCATTTAACAACTTTTAAAAATTACCGATCCTCTTGATTTGTTTGTGGATCTTTCTGCAGGAAACGAATTGACTCAAGAAACACACATATTGCGTGGTAACACAGGGAGAAAAATAAAGACATATGAATATATATATAGAGAGAGAGAGAGCTGGGGGTGGGACAAAAATAAATAAAAGAGACACAGGCCAATGAAAATTCTTCTCCAATAAGACCAGTATAGTTATACATGTATTATTATCATGCAGCACTATCATTATGATCTCCATTATGTTCGAATACTTGCATCATCTATCCATATCTCGCTTCTGCCTTCCTTTGTAGGAATTATCGTGAACAATGGACGAGTCCTTGACGATAGATCTGAACTCCACCTACCAGGAATCAGGTGACTACATGTATTTCATTGATTTCGTGCGGGAAAAGGTCGTTCCCCAGACCCACGAATGGTTCATCATTGCCCTCTATGCGCTGATCCTTCTTCTCGCGCTGGGCGGGAATACGCTGGTGTGCTACGCGGTCCTGCGAAACGAGCACATGCGCACCGTAACGAACTACTACATCGTCAATCTCAGCGTGGCGGACATTCTCGTCTCTCTTCTCTGTCTTGGACCGACCGCAGCTGTTGACGTCACGGAAACTTGGTGGCTGGGCAAAGTTGGATGTAAAGTTATACCGTTCTTTCAGGTAAGCAATTGGGTGCACGTCACGAGCGCGACACCCACGAGTCATATTGAACATGAGTTATACAACCCACGTGTTATACAGCTCTGGGGCTAATAGCCCACGAGAAAGACACCATTAAAGTGAACAAGGCCCACGAGCTCGACATCAAGTAAAGCAGACCCATCATGAGCTATATAATTGTCCACGAGCTATACACTAGGCAAACAAGGCCCGCGAGTTAGACACTAAGCAAATAAGGCCCACAACCTCGACATTACATCACCGGGCTAATCATGGAGGGTCAAGCTCGTAGACCTTTTTCACCGAGTGTCAACCTCGTTGGCCTTGTATGTCTAGTGTCGATCTCATGGGCTTTGATCGCCCAGTGACTAGTTTGTGGGCCTCTATGATTCCGTGTATGACTCATGGACCTTTCTTCTTTATTTTTTCAATGCCGAGCTCATCAGCCGTATTACCCGTGGGTGTCTCACTCGTGGGATGATCCTGAGGAGTCAGGTCTGAGAGTCGGCTTAGGCTAGATGGTTGTACATTGAATGTTAAAATTATGGACTACTTTTCGGGGATTTTGATTTTATATTCCCGAAGGATCTCAACCCCATATATGCTATGACTCGAGAAGCTTGAGTTGAGATCCTGAGGACAGATTATCAACAACAGTGGCGGATCCATCAGTTGGGCGCACCTGGCGCGTGCCCCCTCTTTATTTTTGTTTAAAACAAAAGAAATAAAAAGGAAAAAAATGGAGGGGAGAAAACTACATGCCCCCCCCCCCCTTTAATTTTGCAAAGGCGCCTATACCCATTACGGAATTCCTGGATCCGCCCCTGAGCAATGCCCCGAGTAAAAGCAGTCTATATCAGGAGCATTCTGGACACTTTATGTATTAATTCCAAGTAAACTTAAGATAATAAGGGAAGCACACACACAGGCACACATACGCTCGGGGGAAACGAAGACGTGGACAGGACAAACAAACAACATCAAAAGGCAATGGGAAGAGGCAGACTTTAAAGATAATATAAAGTTTTGGTACCTCAAAAGTTTCCCTGAGTTTCCTCGTCTTAGTTTGTGTTTCAGGTTAAAGTACCTTTCATATAACTAACACTGTGAGACTTACTCGCCCCAAAGTGCTTTCATGTCTTAGTAATCATGCAATAATGGTTTCGTACTATACGTGTACATTGATTATCGCAGTACCGCGTCGAGTGAAACTAACGGCTCGTTCGAATCTTTCAGAGCCCGCTATGCTCTGGTACGATTCAATTACTCATTGGATACGTGTTTACATGATACACGACTCTCGTGAAGAATAAATAAGGTCACTTACTAACAATTCAACTAGCAAGTCTTTTTGACACTCAATCACTAGCTGAACCACATACTGTAAAACATGACATATTCGCGGCATGAAAATTTCCCGAATTGGCGCCGATGACCTTTTTCGCTGCATGAAATTTTCGCGAATTGCCACTGGAATTCAATGTAGGGTCTACGTAGTGTAGACAAGAACTTTCGTGTGCATTTTAATTTCGCGAATCTTGGCTCTCGCGAAATTCGTGAAATTAAAATGCACGTGAATATTCCTCGTTTCTTAACGACACGGAGCTGTCTATTTCAAGTCGCGTATATACACACTTTCATGATGCGAGCGTCACGTGAAAATGGTCACATGACTTCTGCTCTTGCCCAGTTTAATATACTCTAATTCGTGTGCGCCCTAAAACGCAGTGCTAGGGTGCACTTGCAACTTGTTCACGGTGTGTGCACGTGTGGTATATGCATGTGTGTTGTTTGGGCATTGGCAAAACTGCTTCTCTTGCTCTATTGCTAAACACGTTAGTAATCCGATGGTTACGTATTACTTGACTTTTGCTGGTGTTCTTTCGAGGCTCATTGATGCCCCAAAGACAATTCTGCAACGCACGTCACAACTTGTGTGATTGTGTTGTATGTCGATAATGGGAGACAAGAACAAATATTAGATTCCAGCTTTAGCAGTAATCAGCCAGCAAAATTGGCATACCTTGCACACAGCTCGTGTCACGTGTTGTCTGCTCGTCACGGGTCGCTTGACTTTACACATCGCGCTTCTAGATGTTGACGCATTTGCATCAGCACAGCAAAGCGCGGTGGAATATTTAATACAGAGTATAAAAGCCACAAAAACCAGCTTGGTGAAATCTGCCCTGCGATCGAGTTCCATCACGCATCACAGAGAACAATAGGGAGAAATCCTCACTAAAAAGCAAAGGTGTACCATAATCCCTTTCCTATATCTCCTCAGTATTTGCCAGTTCTTTAACGTTTGTATGAGAAAAATAGAAAGGACATTTAAGGGCAGAAACGTCATATACAGTGAGTTCTGCATGGTTTGTATTTTTCAATGTTTTGGCTTAATGGATAGCTTGGGTTATTCCCTTGTTTTCATACTATTTTTTTTTCCTTTTAGCACAATCCAGTCACCATTATGGGTATGAAGGCAAACCTTAATGGCCCGAATTCACAAAGGTGGTACAAACCATGGTTTAAACCATGGACAAAAACCATGGAGCGCCAAGTGTCGCAAGGAATATTTCGTTACGAAATTGGTCATCATTTTCGTCGACAAAATGACCGTTTCGTTAACGAAACTATCATTTCGTGGACAAATGTTCATGTAGTTACAAAATATTGTCATTTCGTTACAAAACAATCATTCATCGACGAAATGACAGATTTCGTAAAGAAATATTCCATGCGACACTTGGCGCTCCATGGTTTTTGTCCATGGTTTAAACCATGGTTTCATTTGTACCACCTTCGTGAATTCGGGCCAATGAGTTGACATCTACAGGGGATATTGGACTATTGGAAATTCAGTCAACATACACGGTATCTTGGTCGGAAACTATATTCTTATTTTACCGTCATTCTTTTTTTGTATAAAGAGTAAATACGCACACAACACCATGATTTCTGATATTTAGGCCTACATGTACATACATACACACAAACGTATACGTACGTATAATGTGTGTGTGCGTTTGTCCATGTGTTTGTGTATGTATTGTGCTCGTGCAGGGAGAGAGACAGGGAGAGAGAGAGAGAGAGACAGAGAGAGAGAGACAGAGACATAGCGCTTCCTGAAAACCATTAAGCCGTCTATAAAACAATATCAAATATTTTCGCTGCCGTAAAGCTGTCACTGTGAATACAAGTGGCGTCTTTATGAGATTGGTCCATTTGAAACTCCCATGAACCCGCGTCCTCAAACCGAAGCAATGTATAGAGGTTGGCAGTCTCCCCCACCCCCTCCCCATCCTTTCTACCGCCAATATTGTCCTCGGAATATTACGTAAGAAAGTGGACGCGTGCCCGCAACTAGTTGGTCGTAAAGCGCATCACCGAAGAAATTAGTCCCCCGCATTAGTGAACATGGTGAACGGCATCACGAAGGATTAGAATGTCTGGAATTTTTTACATTGATAAATGATTTTACAGTGAGCCGCATGTACTGCGGAATTATTCTTGAGATTGTGACAAGACGAGGTCGCCATTGCAAACAATGTGTGCAAAGAATCATGACAGGGGTGGAAAAAACATTGTAAGGGATTATATCGCATAAAAGGGCTATAAGTTTGCAGTGCAGTGACGTGATAATACCAAAAAAGTCTGAAAACTACATGCGCAACGCTTGATAGATTCTTATCATATCAAGCATTTTTGTTTGACTTTGTTTGTTTGTTTTTTATCTAATTTGACTTATGGTCAGCGTACCTTTCTTTATTGTGAAGGACAATATGACGTGATGAAAAAAATCAAATAAATTTATACAATGACATGATATGCCGTGTTGAAATTTTACAACGTAAAATAATGTCTATACATACAAAACATTTACTAGAATAATTTTTGAATATACACTTAAAGAGATGGTATAGTTTTGATTGAGATGGGGTTTCAGGTTTCCAACATTTTGTGAGATAAAACGAAACCTCATAATGGTAAAATGAAAGAGCAGAGAAATTCAGAGTTTATTTGATGAAAATTCTTTTTGAAATGGCTGGGCTGAGATATCAAAAAACAAATTGGTCCTAGTGAAAGGTAGGTCACTTTATTTTACTTTGCTTTTGATATCTCGGCCATTTCAAACCGATTTTCATCAAGTATACGTTGATTCCTCTTAGAATCGTACGCTCTTTAACATTTCAGGTGTGATTTCTAATTATCTCGCAAAAAAAGTTAAATTCTGAAGCCCCTTTCTGAACCAAAACTAAAACATCCCTCTAAGATTGAGGGTTGCTTTTTTGTCAGGCAGGAGACATTGAACTCATCTACAGGATTTCGGAGTAACTCTTTGGGATAGGAATAGGCGCACTGTTATAATACAGAAACTTTAGTGCCATTATATGTCACGAGCTTTTAACACGACAAAAATCAATTCATTATGGACTTTGTTTTGAGTATCAACACCTTCATCTGCGCAGTTGTTGGCGTCCTAATAGCATACCATACAGATAGATAGGGAGAGAGAGAGAAAGAAAGAGAGGGGGAGGTAGTGTGGTGGGGTGGGACTTAGGAATGCGAGTGTTAGCTTGGCTAACGGCTCTGAAAGTCCGCTGACCATTTATCATTTCGTCGACACCTCAGTAGACGCGCCTCCGTAAAACCGTAGCCTCCGACCAGTCTTCCAGTATTATGATACTGGAGCGATATAAAAATGATGACGCCCCATAGTGCATTGTGTCTCTATTCAGGCCACGGCCGCGCAATTGCATTGCAGCGCACAGTCTGCTGGCAGACAACAAAATGTGAAAAGAAAGCGCGGTACATATTTTCGTCTTCAGAAGATATCAACTCACTATTTTTTATGTTGTTTGTGCTGTGCTTTATTTCATTGCTTTTATGAGCAAAAGGCAGTGAAACTTAATTTGCCATTTTATTTCAACACCTTGTTACATATTCACATTGATACACACACACACACACACACACACACACACACACACACACACACATATATATATATATATATATATATATATATATAGTAATAGATATGTATACACTATTTGCACGCAGCGTGTTTATGAATACAGATACATAATAATGTACAAGGGTGTATGTGTGTGTGTGTGTGTGTGTTTGTGTTCTGATTTTCTTTTTTTTTTTGTTTCAAACTACCATATTAGCAGTTTGATTAACAGTGTTGCTGGTTGCAATAGGGGATCGCTGGCTTCACGATCCAGAACCCCGTAGACCATATAGGATGTGCATGAGTTCAGTGATCAATTATTGGTCGTAAATCCGTTCCACCGCGCTGATATTTTGAAAGTGAAACGCGAAGATCATAAATCCCATCGCGAAGCAGAGCAATTTCTGGAATTGTCACCATGGCTTAAATCAAAACGATCTCCGGGGAGAAGAGGGGAAGGGGAGGGGTGGATGGAGGGTTAGGTGGGATGTCACAACAAGAAGAAAAGAGTCAAAGTTTGTAATCAAATACTTCTACTTAGATGATACAATGACCGGTTTCATTCGCACGCCAATTAACCAGAGCTCAATATATGATTGTATATAGTTCCAGGATAACGACCATGCTGATAATTATGATTTTCTTACACATCCTGCTTTGTGTCGTCACATGTAAATGGATTGATTAAAAACATTTCGGCATGCATAAAATCACGTGATGAAACATTCGTTCTGGATTTGTTTACCCACTATCAACACAGCGGTGACATACAAAGTAAATATTGCACGCTGCGACACAGGAAACAGACGGAAATGCGGATGATAAATAATTACCTGGGAGGCACCTATATAGAGTGGGAAAAGATATATTGACTCAGGTAGACAGGATCGGACAAGAATTAGAACGAGATAGAAAGAAAGAAAGAAAGAAAGAAAGAAAGAAAGAAAGAAAGAGAAAGGGAGGAGTGAGAGAAGGCCAGAATGAAAGACAGGGGGTTAGAATAGGGGTGATTTAGCAAACCATGCAACGTTATGAGAGTGGGGAATTCCCTTTTTTTTTCTGAAGAAATTAGATTTGTTTCTACACTTTTAATTGTTAGTCAAATTAGAGCAAACAAACAAACAAATAAACATACAAAAATACGATGTACAACCTCCAACGAACGCGACAAAAATATGATATGAATTATGCAATCTTTTATATCCTTAAAGAAAAAAGAGGTTCATGCTGATAACTCCAAGAAATCAATAGATTTACCCCTACTCTACCGCAACAGAATAAAAACATTAAGTTGTGTCAGAAATAAAAGGATCGTGATTACTAATTAAAGTGATGTGTGTCTCTTGAAGGGGTACATAAATAACAAAGACTCAGGATATATATAAGGTCTTTTACACAAGTTTTAATGTGTACGGAAGTGACGACCGGATTTCCCCGAAATGCAATTGAAGGGATAGAATTTTAACTGGAGAAAAGTGAAATCATGTGCATGTGGTAGAAGCGAGACCTCGCGAGAATTAGGATGTAGGGAGGTAGTTTTAAAGTGGGCGGTAGAAGTCATTTAAAGTTAGAACGCTTCATTATGTCTCACCTGTCACGCATTCTTTCTGCACCAATAAGAAAAAAACTCCCTTTCTGCACTAGCTGTCACCCTGTAGAAGCGGCTTTAGGGTAACATACTTCCCCCTCTTCCCATCTCCCTCCCTGTCTCACATGTTCCATGCACTGATTTAGTTTCCGCCTTAAAGCCCCCTGCGCTGTGTTGACCTACGCGTAATGATACTTCCAGCCTTGCTTTAAAGCCCAAGTCATCCATTTTTCGGCAAAGACCATCAGGGATTAGAGTAATATTGAACACAGGGCCCATTGGTACAAATTGTGGATAATTCTTGATTTATTCAAACAACTTTTAGTCTTGAGTTAGAACTCTACTTGGTATCTGCACCCTTGTAGTTCCGTATTAAACCTCCCATACTAATAGACAAGGTTACTGTGAAAATAGCAATGGGATTTTAGATGCAGTGGTACTGAAATATTTAAATCAAGTTTAAGCAAATCGTGCTTATATCCTATTACTTTGATGGATGTTGATAATGGGAAAGCATTGATTACACAGAAGAAGCTACCCAGGTTAGATTACAGTGGATCGTTGTGTTGACTTCAAGATCTATGCAATCGTACATTGAATTCTATTTACATTTTGTAGACACATACAACGTCTACTCCACTTGCTGTGTGTATATATTATGTATAAGTATTTACAAGCCCCTCAAAGTACGTTCTGCAATATTAAAGCCTGATATATCGTATTTCTCATTATCGTCATTGAATATAACATCGTGAGAAAGTGTGATTAATTACCTTTAAAGATAACATCTAACTTGCTATTATTGGGTGTTTCTGGAATATGAGCAAAACAGCTGAGTATGGGCACAGATCAAAAGTGAAAAGTAGCAAAAATATTTTTGCTATTGATAATGGACTTTTTCGATGAAAAGAAAGACCAACTGGAATAGGTAATGCTGAAATGTGTGCACTTTCAAAAACTCCTTTTTCATAAAATTAGATGATTGTTTGATCAACCTTTATATTTAATTTCAATCTTCAGATACTACTGCAGTTTTTAATTTGTGGATGAAGCCTGGAATCCAATGATAACTTCACAATGCATTCTTTTCAATCACATGCCTTCCCTCAAAAGACAAACCAAATGGGCATTATACTGCTTGACATATTTAACACAGTTGCTTTTATTTCTAATTCGACTCTTCTTCATACTTCCTGTTTTATTGTGCATTCCAGGAATGCGTAATATGAACAAGTGAGTTGTCATTTGTAAAAAAAAAAAAAAAATAGTCGGGCTTTCTTATGACGTCACATTTGAATGAAATTATATATTCCTGAGAAAATGTGATAAATCAAATTGAAATTACAGGACTTTTTGAGGGGTTTCTTTACCTATGAATATTGACATCATATATTTAGATTCATAATACATTTGCGTATACTTATATATCAGGGGGTTGCATTTGACATTTTGATGACCCGAAGTAAAAGGAAATGATATAAAAATTCCTTTTGAATCAAAGCTGCTCAATCAGGCCACTACACGATAACCTTTTAGGAAAGTTGGTGGCCCAGCATCAATTTTTAGTGGCCTCGGGCCACCGGGCCACCGCTAACGTGGAGCCTGTGTATGTGGGTGCACGTCACGAGACCGACATCCACGAGTCATACAGCCCACGAGTCATATACAGCCCATTAGATCGATACCAGTGGCGGATCCAGAGGGGGGCGCAACCGGCGCACGCCCCCCTTTATTTTTCGTTAAAGACAAAAGAAATAAAGAGAAAAAAATGAAACGAAACCCGGAAGTGGCACCAGAAATATTAGTCACGCCCCCCCCCCCCCCTTTACAGATTTTCTGGATCCGCCCATGGATACTAAGCTAACAAGGCCCACGAGACCGACACATTAAGCCCCGTGTTGTATATCAGTCGAGCTCGTGGCCTTTTTTTACCTAGTGTCGAACTCATGGGCTTTATTTGCCTAATGTCGAACTCCTGGGCTGTATGACTCGTGAGCTGTATGACTCATGGACCTGTTTTCAATGTCGAACTCTTGGGCTGTATGACTCGTGGGTGGCTGTCTAGTGGGATGACCTCGTAATGTATGCATGATTATATAAGTATTGTCCCATACTCAAGAGCTTAATTAGACAGATTGTTACAGGGTTAATTGAGTGAAGTAATGAGAGGCTCGAACCGAAAGCCTTCTCAATGAAAGCGCAGTACAGCACAATAAGAACAATCTGAAACTAAAGGATCCGTTAGAGATAAAAATCAGCCTTTTTTTCCTTTCTTTCTTGAAGCTCTCAGGAATATGTGATATTTCGTCGTCCGGTCATTCTCCAATTGACACATTATAATCCAGAGCGATGTTTTGCTTCACGCCTTTACATTCGGATGTTCAATCGTTGAAGCCGGAGAATGGGTCGCACGGGACTTTTCCGGGGGCATCTTAAGGTGGGGAAACTCGAGTGAAGATGGAAGGTCTACCTCTTTAGTTGCATCCTTCCTGGCGAAAAGAAAGAAAGGCAGAAAAAGAAAGAAAATGAAAGAAAGAAAGAAAGAAAGAAAGAAAAAAAAAAAGAGATGTTGGGAGTCTTTCGCCTATACGGTTAATCCAACCAGGGTAGCCACCTCCCTGACCCTACAAGTAGGGCCTAGTACATGGATACGGGGGAAACAGGATGTTGGTTGGATGAGAGATCGCGGAAAGAAACTAATTTGGGATGAAAAATATGAAGTCTTTTTAGGAAAGGTAATTGCTCCCATCGGTAAAATCTAGAGGCATTGTTTTTGTCTTCCCTTCCATAATTCGTTCTGACGTGTTGAAAAAAGGGAAGAAAAAAACGAACAAGCAGAATATGTAGATTTTGATACATCAAATGTACATATTTTCGGAATTATAAAGTATCTTCCGTGTAAGGTTTTCAAGACTTCAAAACGGAGAAAGAAAAAGGACAGTATAATGAGAGAGAAATAGAGTCTGAAAGATAGACAGATTAAAAGAAACAAAATATGATTGATTGATACAGAAGAAACGAATAAATTTTGATTTTGTCTTGCTTGTCGAACGAAGGCGGTAGGGGACCTACTAGCAGGCTCCTCCACCTTGGTCGAACTCGTAAAAGTATTTCTATGCCTATATATAAGTCTACGTAGTTTTTCTTCGTGCATCCATATAATTCCCAAGTAAAGAAAGAAAAAAAGAAGGTATCAGACAAATTTACTATGACTACTATGACTAAAATTAGATTGTGAAGAAATGCACACAAAAACCCAAACACATGTATACATACTTGTGTATTCAATTTCATTATCAAAGTTACATTTCTTTGATAGTTGTGATTTCGGAGTTATTAACGATCCAGCGTGGTATAATGTTTGTTTGTTTGTTGTTGTTTGTTTTTTTTTGCAAGGTATCGTTGCCTTTATCATCTAGCAGACATCTGGATTCAAATTTCCCTCAACTTTAACCTGATTTTAGTATTTTGTATTTTATTCTTCATTTTTCCTGTAAACTTTAACGAGTTATTCCGCCGAATGTAGTGAAGTACACGATTCAGTTGATCTGTTATCTGGTTATAAGAAGTAAGAAAAAAATTGAAAATACAAAGAATAGAGAAAATATATCGGCAGGAACCAACTTTTACAAGAATGCCTGGATACGTGTAGTTTATATTAAGAAGAGCCCAGTTTTGTCTGACGTGTTTGTGCCAAGGAACGTGCTGCCCTTGTACTTTTCGCTCTCGTACGTGATCACTATAGCGTAAAGCGGCTGCGAGGCGAGGTTGCCGCAGGCGCAGCCTCGTGCCCAGGTCGGGGCTAAGTGAATTATATGACGTTAACTGCCCGTGCTAACATGTGGTATTGCGGCGGTCAACATGTATGAATGGAGACGAAAGCTTACCACTGGTTTGCTGCAATTCAATAGTGCGAATTACAGTTACATTTCATGTAAGGAGAAGAATAAGAAAAAAACAAAATAAAACCAAAACAATAGCAAAAACCAAAACAAAACAAAATAAAACTCCCCTCTAGTTCTCTAATTTTTAGTTTCTAGCTTTTAAAGGGCTCTTTCTTGAATTGTAGGTAATCTAAGAGCTTAATTTATAAAAACATGGATTTTAACCTGTCTTAAATCTTAAACTAAAATCTTGTTCCAAACGCCACTGTGTTCAATTGTATCAAAGATTTATATAATTTTACAACAGAATACAAAATAACACGGAATGTCAATGAAACGATATATTGCAATGATTATTGTTTTTTTCTCAAAATATAGATATACCTCCCATAATAACGAATATTAAGTTTAAGAAATGTTCAGCAGAAAAGTGGTCGTGGGACCCAATGATAGTCAGTGCCTGAAATGTACGTGACCGCCAAAGAAAATGGTTGAGAAATCATTTAGATTCACAAATAGATACAACTCAGATGTATATTATTGTTTTGATATATTATATTCAGTGATGTGAATCTGCCTAAAAACCGATAAAGCAAATGCATGAAGTAAGAAAAAGTGAGAGAATGGTATTTCTCTGTAACTAAAGGGAAATTCTTCTCCAATGGAATCGATGAGCACATAAACACCAGAAGAATACATCAGTAAAGCATGATGTAAATCGGACAATTCGTTTAAAAGTCTGACAGTTTTTATCCAATGCATGTGTGTTCCAATAAGCTGGATGATAATACTGCGCCATAAGTATTGTCACAGTAGTGTGACGATATGAAAATGCAGAGAATTCCAGAAAATTTCACATTTCATGTGGAGTACACACACCTCAAATTCAATACTGAAAAGAAAGTGTGACAAGAATTCAAGAAACGTTGGTATTTTATATGAAGTACACATGCCTTAGATTCATAACCGACATACAATAAGGGATATTTTATTATACCCACCTGCCTCTATAAAAAGAGGTAAGTCAAGCTGTCTTTCATTATGCTGAAAAATGAAAAAAATGCGGAATTCTCTCTATATTTACTTCGTATATCAGTCCAGTGACATGATAGGATGATCTGTTGTAGTTTTCTTATCTAGCTATGGCGGTCAACTGGCGGTAACATTACCAAATTTCTTTAAGCAGAAAGGAACTTTGTTTCTTTCTGCTTGAGCATGATCTTGTTTTCGCCGGTGCTCTTTCTGTTTTGCACGTTATTTCTACACCTTTTCCGAGCCTTTCTTTGAAATCTCACGAGACGCCATCAAACCGCTATGCCATCCATTTTAAGACACATGTTTTTGCACCCGAAATTGGTAACAATCCATCTCTTTTTTTTCCTCCTAAAATACGACTCAGTGGTGCTACTCTTCCAAGCCAATCTCGACATAAAAAAGCGGGAAAAGCGAGTTGAGGACTCGACTGAGGTGGCAATGAGATGGATGCGATAAACCCTTGGGATGATTTCTCGGGGATGGCGTATACTGAGATTGTCTTACATCATTCTTGTATTTCGCTACCTGACTCCCCTCCGCCCCGGTCCTTTGATTCCCCCTCCCTTCCTACCACAACTTGCAAATAGCTCCCTTTACGTCATTCCCGGGTCACCTATGCCTCATTATTTGGGTAACAGCAAATATTCTTCTTTGTTTTTACATTGTCTTGAGGTCATGACTATATTATATATTATATATTACTTATCATATAATATATATTACGTATTATATAATATATATTACATAATATGATGTACCATGTGTTATATATTATATGATGTAATATAACTATTCGATGCACGCGTCTCTAATCACTGCACACAGACAAAATTATACAACAATTGCACAATCGTTAACCAACCATCGCTTAAACTTCTCACTTCATCTTACTTGGCCATTGCAACGAGTTTGTAGATGATTTGTTTGCTCGTTTTTGTTTTTGATTTTGTCTACATCGAATCGCTGCATCGATTACATGAAATTAGTGTCTGTTATATAGACGAGTCTATGTAATCAATAAATGGTCAATCGTTTCACCTAATAGCAAACCGTTTGAGTTATATCATCTTCTCTTATAGTCGTCCTATAAGGAATAAGAAAAACTTATAAGCTCGATGAACTGTCAGCGTATTGTTGTTTAAGAGTATCGCTCATCCTATTTCATGTTTTGGCTCAATAATTCGATGACAAAGAATTATAAAAACGTATTTGTAATCACTCGTCCTCCTTTCTCTTCATTTTTTTTTTTTGTTGCAACAAGTATTACGAGCAGACAGGTGAGAAATTGGGAGAGATAGCTAAGCGAAGCGACGTACTCGTCGCTCCTTAATTTGACGAGAATCCGAATAGAGTTCACAGGAATTCGCTTTCAGAAGTCATTAGAGTTTCTGATGTTTGGCCCCGGATGGAAAAGGGAGGGATGAAGAGGTAACAAAATAGATGTTTTTGGTCTCGCACTGTGGCATCGGGGATAACGCTTTCCGCATCTTTCGTGGCAACACATCCGGAGAAACAATCGAGTGGCATCCTTGTGTCGCGTGAAATCTATTAGCAATGTCATGACATGCTGATCGCTATTATGTCTTCAAAATGATATCGGGTAAGACACTTGAGACACGGAGACAACTATACCAACACGGTACACCATGCATGGTTCTTGAACCCCTAAAGGAAAACCTTCTCTGACAGTGTTGCAACTGCTCTACCTTTAATGACCTTGCAGATGCACTATACCTCAGCGTTTCCACGTACCCGATCTAGAGGGATCAGCCCACAGCTTGACACCCACGAGTCATGCAGCCCACGAGCTGGTCATTAAAAGAAGAAAAAAAAAACCAAGTCATTCTTCATACACCTACGATTCATACAGCCCGCGAGTCATGCAGTCCATGAGCTAGACATTAAGTATATAGACCCACTAGCTAAACACTTAGTAAAGCAGGCCCACGAGTTATAGACAAAAGGGAAAATAGGCCCACGAGCTCAGGGCTTGGCAATGAAGGACTACGAGCTCGACATTACGTAAATTAAGCCCCGGGATTTGGATGTTGAGCTCATGGGCCTTTTTAAAATTTATTTATTTATCCCTTTTGGGGGGTCTGGCGTTGAGCTCGTGGGCCTTATTTGCCTAGTGTCTAGCCCTTGGACCGTTTAGCTCGTAGACCCATTTTACTTGATGTCGAGTTCGTGGGCCTTGTTCAATTTGTTTCTCGCTCGTGGGCGGTATGATTCGTGAGCTCCATAAGTCTTGGGCTGTATGATTCCTGGACAGTATGACTCGTGGACTGTATATTCTTTAGGCTGTATTACTCGCAGGTGTAGAGCTTGTGGCTTACATCAAATATACTCACCTCCACGTAAAGAGGGACACAGCCAACATACCGTTCAAGAACGAGAGTTGTTACGGTAAAATTCGAACTCGTTACCTCCATGTTCAAGTGTAAAGTATCTTATCTATTATGCCATAGTGTCCCATGAGGTATAGGAGTTTTCTTTTTGAACATAAATTATGGTGAAAGGTACCTCACTTTTTCGCAATATAAAAACCATAATGTTTTCATCAACTTTACTCATTGAGTTAAACATAGTAACGGACTTAAGTAATCAAGAAAATCCAATGAAATAGCTAGATATGAGTGTGTGATCATGGTGAGTACTTCTAATTTTTCCAGACAAGGAGATTCAGGATGAAGGCTTGTCTATTCTAAATATTGATATGAATCTTGAATATCATGTATAAGTGTGTTGGGTATGTTCATGTGTCATGTCTGTCTGTCTGTCTCTCTGTATCTCCCTCTCTGTTTCTCTTTTAAGCGTGCCTATCAAAAAATGTGTTGCTTTTTTTTTGCGTGTATGCGTGTCTTTTTGTGTGTATGTGTGTGTGTGCGTGTTGGCTTTTAAATGGGAATGCCTCTGTATGCAACACAATGTCTCATTTTCCTATAAGAATTTCATGTCATTCTTTCGTCTTACCATACAGCACGTGGCAGCCTGTGTATCGATCTACACCCTCACTGCGATAGCTGCCGATCGATACCTGGTAATATGTCATCCCCTCAAATTCCGTATCAGAGCCTCCCGAACGGTCATCATCATCTGTCTAATATGGATCTGGTCCGTCATTGCAATTTTGCCTCAGGTGATGTGTAACAATGATCATTAATTTTTGTCTCATTTGCATGTCAAAACACGGCAATGATGAATCGAAATGGAGATGTTGTTTCAATTTTCATGGGAAAAAGAGGGAATGGATGGATAATATGTTGATTCTTTTGTCTAATGGAGGCATCGTGATTTAGAGTGCTTTTCTTATTCAGTAAGCTTTTTTTCACTAATGGTAGATCATTTCTGTTTGTGACATCACAAATCCAACAAAAGGTCGCACACCCTGATTCTACATGAGGACTCAAAAAGGTGAAACGGGTCAACCTATGTAGGCAATCTTGAGTATTTCACATTTTTCTGAAAGAGCAATTATTCTTTTTTTCATTATTTTAAAGTTTGGTATCATACAACCATAGAGAGATTATGTCTTAGAATTTTTTTCTAGAAAATGATTTTTTAGAATAGTGTGATTAGGTTTATCTTACATTCCCCATTTCATTTCTTAAAAACGCTGTACACACTCTTCACTTTCAATGCTTATAAAAATGAAAAGATGATTCTACTGTTTTGAAAGTTGGTATGAATTATGATCAGGAAATGTATGAATAGAGTATGCTCAATATCAGTCTAGCGTGATAATCTTTCATTGTTGCTGCTTAAGAGTTTTACATCTTTTTTTGTGTCTCATTCAATGCAAAGAGCACTGTGTAGAAGGATTGAGCGCTTAAATGGACTCTATACACCTCTGAGCCTCCTTTTTCAGTATACAGTTTTCTAGACAGTGTGCTTACCCCCCCCCCCCCCCGATATTTTGACTGGTTTAATAGGAGAGTCCATTTGAATTGAGTTAAACTTGAAGTCTGCTCTTTCAGTATCTGCCCTATACGCTTAAATTCCATATCTGTCGACTTTTTGTTGGTTTGTGGCGCAGAGTCACATTTATACATTAACAGCCCCAAAATCAAAATGCTAGGAATATCTAACTGTACATATTTTGCCTTTCGAAAGGAAGGGAACCGTGTGAGCTCAGTAATTGCGACCATGAATTTTGCTCGAAATTCTTCTCAAGCAAGATAATATGGTCAAATACATCACTACAAACGATATATTTGTGAAGAAATACATTGAGTCTGTAAGTAACAGTTACTCTTACAATCCTTGACACACGTTTATTTTATACATAGTTTTGATGAGTTGTATAATTTCGACGCTCTTATACATAGAGTCCTAAAACGGACTAATCTATAGTACTATTCGCAGTAAAATGTATTATCACACCAGCAAGGTTTTCAATCAGAATGTCGAATTACTTAAATTTTTTTGTTTCGTTTTCTTTTTTCTGTTTTTTAGGGGGGGGGGCAAGTTTAGGGAGAATGGGATCCAATTGTTTAAGAGGAAGAGTTCATTATGGATAATGGAACTGAGGAGTATATTATATTGGACTTTCTGTGAGTAAAAAAAGCTAGAGTCGTCAGCGAATGTAATGAACTGTGAAACTTGCGATAAGCAAGAAATGTCATTGAAAAAGCATGCCGCATGGGATCCTAATAGAAAAGCTTGTTGAATGCCACATTCGATAGACTTCAAGAAAGAAGCACCGTCATTCACAATGACTGGTGACTAACATACTGGTGTATATGGTTACTATCATACCACTTCAAGCCTTTCCCGCAGACCCTAAATATCCTACATTAATACAGTTTATGTAAGAGTACTTCGTGATTAATTATTTCTAAGTCCTTGGAGAATTCTATAGAAACATATATCAGCGGTATGACCGTGCTGATCAATGGGGGATACATATTGTGGACAGGATATTATAGCTGATGCGTAGATGTATGTTTCTCACGAGAGCCAAATTGTGCATGCGTCAGCTAACACAATTTTTCATCTTTGGACATATATATATATATATATATATATATATATATATATATATATTTGGTTTTTTTAACATGAAAAATGGTGTTTGTCCTGATATACAAGTTTTAATCAAGATTTTTTTGAAAATGGCGAAAATAAAGCATAGGTCTGAGTTGGAAAGGGATGCGGGGTCGTCTTTTTCAACACCGGGACAACATAAGCTTTTTCACAGTAAATTGATGATGTGCTCTAGTGGTATTTGAATAGAGCAACGCTTTTAAGTAAATTGTTTGATATGTTTTTGATACCCTTAACCACTTTATGTTTTCAATTTTGTCATTGTCATTTTATATCATCTTAAATTACAGGCAGTGGTTATGGAATTCCAAAATCAAGAATACATCCTCGAATTCAACCTGGAACCGTGGCTTGCGAAATGCTATGAGGTACATACAAAAAAAAAAGAGAAAAGTTTTCAAGCTGTTGTTTCATGATTACATCCTAACTATTCTCATTGTTGTAATTATCAGTAATAAGCTATTTCCATCAATATAATAGTTATCACCAACACAGACAATTTACCTTCTTTGTGATTAGCATCGATTTTGATAAATGATATCGTAAGCTTGTCAGGGCAAATTTCATTGGCTAAATAGTGGTATCTGTCACCTCTTAGTTCGCGCGTGTGTCCTCTGTGTACAAAGTCGACTGAGATGAATAGCGTTTACCTGCAATGACAAAGTGAAAGGCACAGTGAATGGTGACAGATATTCATATGTATATCCACACGAAGATAACAAGAAATGTGATTAGGAAACACTAAAAAATTAACGCACAAACTAAATATTCTAATTGTTGCGTGATTTTCTCATTGACTGGTCAAAAAGTCTAAAAGAATTCTGCGGGGGAAACAGTCTCCCTGCCCCGTTTGGTACAGGCATAATGATCACAATTGATCGTCATAATCACCGTGACATGCTGAAGAGTATAGAACTAGGATCATAAGTAAAACAAAATAATATTTGCGTCTGGACAAAGTCTTAATTGTATTATCTTTTATCTTCCTTGAACAGATGAAGTGGCAGGGCTCTATGCTGCAAAAAGTCTACTACGTTGGGATTGTCATATTCACCTATCTCGCTCCTCTTTGCATCATAACTGTGGCTTATGCTAAGGTGAGTGAATTAATGCATGACTGAATGCATGAATGAATGCATGAATGAATGCATGAAGGATTGATTGCATGGATGATTGCATAAATGAATGAATGAATCAATCAATAAATCAATGCATGAATGGATTAATGAATGAATCAATGGGTTAATAGTGTATGAATGAATAAATGAATCAATCAATCAATTAATGAATGAATGGATTAATAAATGAATTAATGGCTTAAATAAGTCATGTAAGTGTATGGATGAATAAATGAATGAATAGTCGAATGAAAACTCATAGGATGAACGAAAAGGGAACACCTTATTGACTGATTGAGTGAATTAGAGACTCACCTAATGAATCATTATGAATAAATCAGTTGAGTGAAGGAAAGACTGATGATGGACGATTCGGTGAATGAGTGAGTGAGTAAATGAATGAATAGCTGACTTAATGAATGGATGAAACAGGAAAATGAATGACCCAGCGAATAACGAAGTAATGATGTTTTAACTCTTTTAATCACACTAGAAACAGCATCGTTTATTAACTCAAAATCACTGATCCGAATGACATTTCCATAATGGCCCGAATTCCCAAAGGTGGTACAAATGAAACCATATGGTTTAAACCATGGACAAAAACCATGGAGCGCCAAGTGTCGCAAGGAATATTTCCTTACGAAATTAGTCATTTCGTCGATGAAATGATTATTTTGGAACGGAATGACAACATTTTGTCACTAAATGAACATTTCGTCCACGAAATGATAATTTCGTTAACGAAACGGTCATTTTGTCGACGATATGACCAATTTCGTAACGAAATATTCCGTGCGACACTTGGCGCTCCATGGTTTTTGTCCATGGTTTAAACCATGGTTTCATTTGTACCACCTTCGTGAATTCGGGCCCTTATGTCCTGTAATAATAATCGATTTATTGTGTAAAAATGTAAGCTGCAAAGCACTATATCAATTTATTGAAATGCGAATAGGTAAAACAGGATTTGGCGTATTCGGTGATTTGAAAACGAAAACCGTAGATGAAGCTTAGTGGGCGCATTGAATCAAAAGTCTTGTTACATATGGGTTGATGTTATACAAGAGCAGTATCTGATTATGCCAATTCTAAAACATTGAGGTGAGGGTAAACAACGTGCTGCGAAGGTATAGTATCGTTGTGGCAGCTAACCTCAAAGAGGTGAGTAGTAATGGACAAATAAAAAAAAAAGATTCTTGCCAAAGGAAAAAAAAAATGTATGATCCACAAGATCAAAGCAGCCCGGTTGTTTTTCTATCTAGCTCAAACCGCTCTGCACTAGATATGTGTGACCACAAAGAAGGGCATTGGGTATTGGTGTGAGCCACCAAAACTTGACCAACGTCAACGATGACCGTGTCGGAGCGACTCGTCGCTTCGTTATGCATCTTGTTACGCAGACCAGGGAGATATGAGCAGACCAACTTTACCCAAAATTCGGGTAGAACATGGGGGGGGGGGGGGGAGGTGACGAATGAAACTTATCAGAATGGTAAATTACGCCTTTTGTCGATTTTATTGCACACTGCGTATCAAGTAATTGCATATACAATGTAGCCTCACCAAAGGTTTCCTGACAGTTAATAAAATGAACTGGCCTAGCCCCATCACTTTTTTTTTTTCGTACCAAAAAGACAGTAAACTGACATGGAAAAGAAGCCTTACAAGCCTGTTAAAGAATAACTGTATGTGAGTCATTTGGGGGAGAGGGGCGGGCAGATGTCTTTGAAGGCATTTCCCGATTATCGTCAATTTCTGCTGTCTCTCAGTGAACATATATATTTGGGTTTCATTTCCTATTAAAGATTTTCACTTTATTGTACTGGTTTTATTTCGTACGTGCGCATAGTGCAGAGTGTTAGAATGTTTTAGAATGTTTTACAACGTTAAAAGCCATGAAGGGTTCTGTGCTATAAGGCCAGGGCCCTGTTGCATAAAAGTTATGCTCCAACGCAAGTCAAGAAAATCATACGCAACTTGATTTTCAACCAATCAGAATGGAGCATTTGGGACTTACGTTTGATCTTCTTGACTTGCGTTTGATCGTAACTTTTATGCAACGGGGCCCAGATGTAGTCCGGACCGATTTTGACCAATCAACAGGTGTGCATCCGTCTTTGGTCGGCGATCCCTACGGAAGAAACAAGTCGCACGAAGCCCAGCGAGTCAGGCGGCAACCAGTCAGCCAACTGGGCCGCCTCCGAGGGAGGCGCCACTAAGCCCGGAGCGGTGAAGACGGGTACCGAGACTCAGATCGCATCTCGCCGCAAAGTGGCCCGGATGCTAATCGTCGTAGCTTTCATCTTTGCAGTGTGCTACCTGCCCATTAATGTCACAAATACTATCAGGTACAGTACAAGCCGAGTTATTAATTTTTCTTTTTTCCCCTGCTTTCTTTTTTTTTTTCTTCGTGATTGTTCTTAGTTTGCTTTATTTCCTCTTTTTTTTTCTCTACCTTTCCCTTAAATTCCATTTTTCATATTTCTTCTTATTCAAATTCATGAAATTCTTCCGTAAAGATTGTTTTCATTGCAACTGATTGACAAATTGCCCTATACATCGACGTAAATAAGCACTGAATTGATCAGTGTTTTAGTAGTAGCCGTGATAAAAAGTACCCCCGGCCTGCATGCTTTAAGGATTAGAACATGAAATTGCTAACGGGCGGAAGCTCGGTGGTCTAGCGGAGATGACGCCTCTCCGGAGATCAGGAGGTCGTAGGTTCGAATCCTGCTCGCGTATTTCTTCTTCGTCTTCTCCTCCTCCTCCTCCTCCTCCTCCTCCTCCTTCTTCTTCTTCTTCTTCTTCTTCTTCTTCTTCTTCTTCTTCTTCTTCTTCTTCTCCCCCTCTCACTTTTTCTCTCTTTTTTAAAGGAATATGTTAAACATAATTATTACCGTTCAGGAGGCGATTAGCAGTATGTTTTACGAAATCGTAGTACTGACACATCGTTTCCCCATGACAAAAAGAAATGGTGGAAATGTTATTCTGAAACACTACGACAGCATATTATGCTGTATCAGGGGCAATAAATCATTGATGTTTTAGTTGTTGCTCAAGACGATGATATACTAACTACAGCAATATCTGTTAAGCTCTAAACATTTCCAGTCGTTGCTCATTCAGCTCATACGTTCAATTATGCTTATGTAGAAATCATAATCATGGTTATTCATCGTTTGTCTGACTTTAGTTTGCCAAACTCGATTGCAAAGTTTTCGCTTTTGTTTCTGTATTGCGTTCAGTTAATTTGCGTAACACTCCGCTGGTACACATTTCGCACTCGCGGTATAGTTTACATCTTTTGGACATGACCAATGCATTCGGAAAGTACTTTGTATTTACTCAATACATTTTGTTTTTTTTATTTGTTTTTTCTTTATTCTAAAGTCTATTTATCGAACACTCATACAAGGCTTCTTTAAAAAGCAGGTTTGCTTGGTATCAGCAAATGATGAATGAAAGGAACATACCTTTTAAGAGATGTTGTGAATAAATAGATTAATAGAAAAAAAAAAGATTCTATGCGTCCTTACCCTTCACTTTGGCTCTTTAGATAGCTAAAGCCTTGGAAATTTCGTCTCTAGCTTGTTTGGTAATACTAGGTATGATAATGACATAAAGTTCAGAGAACTATAAGTTCAGAGAACTATTTATCAAACCTAACACGAATACAAAGGATTGAATAATAAATTCAGAAAACGGGTAACTGGAATAGATGTAATGACCGAGCTTAGAGCGCCACAAATTTGTTCCAGTAGTAATAAAATGGGACAAGTTTTTTTTTTCATAATACATGATTTTACTCTTGAGGAGTCAATTTTTAAATGGAAAACTGCAATGTTACTTCAATAATCGATTATAATCTTGAAGTGGTTACTGTGAAAACCCACTTTTCATTTCCATCCACCAAACTGTAATAAAACATTTACGAATCTGCCTGTCATATCTATAACACCCATTAGGAATAATGATCTTACCCATGGATGCGTTTGACTGACTGGGTTTTGATTTTGTTCCTTGGGCACATATCGTACAGATATCTCCCATCAGCTGCCAGGAAAGTATTGAATGATATTCAATATGATTAGATATATGATATGATATGATATATGTAAATCTGATAATGTAAATATATTACGCACAAGTACAATTACCATATTTCTGCGATAAAATCGAAACTTTCTCTGTGTAAATGTATGGAGATGATTAGTTTTGTGTGCTGTCTCCATTTTATCATTAAATTTTAGGCACTTTGGTCTGATGGATACAAATACCCACGATGTTGCGCATAGAACGCGGGTTCACTTGAGCTTTCTCGCCTCGCACCTCCTCTTATACATCAACAGCGCCATCAACCCTTTTATCTACAACTTCCTCAGTGGTAAGTATAGGGCTGACACCTGTAAATATAATGGAATTTCTAAAATAATTGAAGAAAAACATAGTTAAAAATCAGAAGTGCAATTTGGCAAAAAAATTGAATAGCTGCAGATATTGAGCATGAATTCCTCTCTACAAACTGCATTTTGGTTGGAAGATAAAAGTTTTTCTCATATAATTTGAAGGGACTATTTTGATTGGGTACATGTACAGAAAATAGGTGATTTAGTGAAAAGAACTCGTAGTCTGGCTTTGCGAACCCTTGGACAGAGTTTGAGCTAAAGAACCCCCTTGGAAATTTGATGGGTGAAAGGGTATAGCTGACTTATCGAGGCTAGTGAAG
Organism: Diadema antillarum; assembly: GCF_040938485.1. Lineage (NCBI taxonomy): Eukaryota > Metazoa > Echinodermata > Echinoidea > Diadematoida > Diadematidae > Diadema > Diadema antillarum. The sequence goes on from NW_027271174.1 coordinate 880,001, forward strand.
ATGAAACACCTCATTTCTCCCAGCTGTTTTACAGAATTTGTTGAATTTTTAATTTTAACACACTTCTCTATGGGGAAATATTTACCCCTATGAGCCCTCTAATGGCGCGTTTACACCGAGCACGGCACGGGCGATGGGCCGTGTTTTGTTTGTCTGTTATGTTTTTTTTTTATGGTACGCCGAGAGAATTCACTGTGTTGTTCGGTTAAAAAGAATCAGTAATTCGGTACAAAATCCCCCAAAATGTTATTCTTATGTCGAAATCAACGGCAAAAAAAAAAAAAAAAAAAAAAAAATCACTGGTAGAAGATTAATTTTGTAGCAACATTTTCTGCGGGGAAGTGATATTGTAACAGAAGCAGACATGGTTCCTTTTTGGTGCACCATTTTTACCAAAACCCCTTTCCGTGACCCGTGCCTGACTTGGTGTAAACACAGCTTAAAGAAGTTCGCCATACGGGCGTAAATGTCGATTTGTAAACAGTGTAACTTATAATAATATCGGCCATTATCGAGGACTTCTTGAATAGAAGAACAACTGATCCAGTGTGTTATGCAATGAGTCAGGTGCTTGATATGTCAGTGCATAAACCACAACATTGTAACTACTGGTATCGCTAGATGTGCCCCTCCCACTCCCCCCCCCCCCTCCCCCGTTACTGCTGAATGTAATAGAGGCCTACTAGTATATTCATATTCATAGTTTTTTTTTTCGTATGATGGGCCAAAATAATAAGTTTATCCAGACATTTGTACATACTGTATGCATTCTGTTATTTTGAATGCACTTTATGCTTGGATAAGTTGTTGAAATGTACATGTATGAGTGTTGAAAACTGGTAAAGCTTAGGCAAGCTATATGGTTTTCTGGAAATGTCTTTGTTATAAAGGTGTAGAAAAATTTGGTTATAGTAAACTGGTATATTCTCATTTAGGGAGTTTTGTAGAGCACCCACGTGAAATGCACAACCAGAATTGGAAAATATGCTTGAAATTACTAGAAAACATGTGTTGCTATTTCGTACTATGCGCAATAGCTAACAGATGTAAATCATAATTAATGGATTAAGGATTAACCATATTTGTCATGAAACAATGACAACAACAACAACAACAACAAAAGCAAAAGAGAATAGACCAGTCCACTTACATAAAATTCACATTTTCTTATAAACCTTTTATAAGAGGGACAGTTTTCTGATAACATAGGACAGTTTCTGATAACCAAATATAAACGAATTTTGTTGTACAGTACTCTCCGCATAATCGGGTAGGCTCGGGCAGAGCGTTTCTTACCCGATTAAGCGGAGTACCCGATTAACAGAAGAACACGTCTCATTCACAATTGACACACACAATGTATATGTACATGCATTTTACACTGCACCAAACACCTACATTGTATGCTTAACAAGCGTGCTTGCACGGAACATTATACATACGATACCTTCAAATAACACTTGCTCAGTCACGAGCAATAATTTACAGTCTTTATGGACAAATACGTCTTCACAAAACTTTGTCGTTTGACTATAGACTGATCACTAACAAGCAGGCGTTTTTCTAAATGAACACATCTTTTTGTGTGCACTATCACGTAGAACGTCGGGTTACTTTTCGAGAAATCACTGGAGAATAGTAAAATTATGAAGATTGTGCATGGCCTGATTTTCATTGCAAACTTCAAGGGAGGAGCGCAAGTGTGTTTAACTTCTGCCTGTCTATCCAGTTGTGAGTGCCAGCTACATGTGTAATGTTCGTTTGCGTGTGGCAAGTCGGTACACTGTACTGGTACATGTGTTTTCATGTTTAATCACTCCCCAAATGATCGGTCTTGTTTGCAAATTAAGTAGAGAATGCGATTAGCCGTGGGAAATTTGACATGCATGATTTCTTAAAGTATTATATCTGCGATATTATGGGTAAAAAATTAGGAAAGAAGAAAATTGCTTACCCATTTATGCGGAGAGGCAACCCGATTATCAGGTAATTCTAATGTGCATTGGAACTGATTTTGAAATTACTACCCGTTTAAGCGATACCCGATTACGCGGAGAGTACTGTATTTTGCAGCTGGCTGCTTTGAAATAGTCATGCATGGAGTTGCGAACAATAATTAAAAAGCGTGTGGTTAAAATGGACACTACTATTCTACGTTTAGACAAAAAAAGTAAAAACGAACAAAAATATCGCTCGGAGTATCGAAGTGGGAGTCTTTTCTCAGTTGATACTTGATTTTTAATGAACATGGAGAACAGCATAGATTATCTAAGAGATGATTACAATCGTTTAATAGACGAAACATTACGGTACCAATTTAATCATTACTCTTTATCATGGACATTCATACCAGTATTCATGTATTGTCATTTGAATAATAATTATGACAAGTTGTCTAAAAGCACCACTTAAACCGACGATGATAGTGATAATCATTGACGTAAAAAAACAATTCTTCCTACTTTTGCTGCAAGGTCATTTTGATTTTTTTGTTGTTGTTGTTGGTAAAAGCTGTCCTAACATTTTACCCTACGATATCACGGTTTGCGTCTTTCTAATGCCTACCGCAAGCGAATATTTATTAACTGCATTCATACACATGGGTGTACTTGGTATACTCGACTGTCGCGTCATTATTGTCCATCATTATTGCACACACAGTCAAATTTCGACGGGAATTCCGCATGGCCTTCTCCACGTGTGTGTGCTGTCGCTCTCGCAAGCGAAGGCCGGACACCATCGGCCTGACGAGCGCCAGCACGACGGCGAGTCGACGGGCTCACCGCACGAACACGACGGGCCGGACAACGAGCACGGAGTACACGCCGATGTGGAAGGTTGCCCTGCGGTCCAATCGACCGCAGTCGAGCTCGTCAGAGTATTGAAAAGAGGTCATCGACGTCGGTTTGACAAGAATCCGGACGGTGTTTCTCATTTTCGACGGAATCGGCCACGCTAGCCCCGTTGGTTTTGTGGATTGCTCCAATTATGACGTAATGAGAGATATTTCCCCCTTGTTGGGACACAACTTTACTCACTGAAAGTAAAGTGCTACTTTCTTTGATCGACTTTAATGAATAAATCAAAGGCAAACAACCAGACAGGAAGACGTTTTGAAATTAGAATCGAAACTTTTGATGATAACATAATTCGTTAAATTTCAGATTGTTAGATTTTACATCTTCTCATGTAGTAGGGCCCTATTTCATTTGTTTGTATCAAATATTTTCAATCGCAGACAGCATAGATATCATGAAGTGGTGATGACATTCCCCTGCAACTTTTATATTTCTATTTTGCGTAAAGACTACAAAATCTGTGTCCAAGTCAAAACGGGTCATCCCACGAGACCGACACCTACGAGTCATACAGCCCACGAGTTCGACATTGAAAACAGGTCCATGAGTCATACAGCTCACTAGTCATACAGCTCATGAGTTCGACACTAGACAAATAAAACCCACGAGTTCGAACCTATAGGCAAAAACAGCCCACGAGTTCGACAGATACAACACGGCGCTTAATGCGTCTGTCTCGTGGGCCTTGTTTGCTTAGTGTTGAACTCATGGGCTATATGACTCCGAGAGCTGTATAACTTGTGGGTTGTATAACTCATGGGCTGTATGACTCGTGAGCTGTATAACTCATGGGCTGCATGACTTGTGAGCTGTATGACTCGTCCTGGGCTGTATGACTCGTGGGTGTTGGTCTCGTGACGTGCACCGGGTCGAAATGGGGGGGGGGGGGGCACTTTCCTTAAGCGAGGTGAGGACAGCACCGTTTCGTTTAGTTTGCAGAATGTGGTTGTCACCAATAATCTCCCTTACTTTTAGTCAGTTTTCACCAATCTTTTTGTCTTGTTGGCTCTACATTTATGAAAGTCTGCTTGAAGATAGGAGTAGAAAGTGCAGGACTTTTGAATTCATTCTCTCTATACACCACGTACGTTTCTGTCGTGATATTGATTTATAAGGTAACTTTAAATAAAGCGAATTAGGGAAAAAACAATGTATATATACATTTCACAAGTCTGTTCGTATTCCAGTGAGCAGGGCTCGACATTGCCGGGGCCCCGGAGGACGTCGGTGCCCACGGGACCACAAAAAAATTGATGTCGGGCCACTATTTTTTTTTCAGTTCCCCGATCGGGTAGCTAAAATTCAATATAAATATTTTGACCACTACATTGCTTTTTTTTTTTTTTTGGGTCACCCAAATTCATATTCAAAGATTTTAGCGGCCGAAACGGGCCACTAGAGAAAAAAAAAGTAAGTGTCGAACCTTGCTATGGGTCTTCATTATGTCATATCATCGGCGGCACAACTGTTATTCTTTTAATGAGTATATTAATATAAGTATGAAATAGAATATTGTGGTGGCGGGAATTATTATCAGTAGTTTAAGAAGTACATGTAGTCTGTAAAGCTACTGGAAAATTAACTACTGTTCGCAATGTGGTTATCTTCTTTAAAAAAAGAAAAAAAAAAAGAATACTCTCCGTGATCATCGCGACATGAAAATTGGACGCTAATGCGACCTAAAAGAATGGCAAAAGTGTGTGTGACTGTATGTGCGATTGTGTGTGTTTATGTGTGTGCATGTGTGTGCGTGTGTGGGTGTATGTATGTGTATCTGTGTGTATGTGTGTGTGTAATATTGTAATGATACAAAATATGAACTGACTGAGTTTGTATATAGACACACACAGGGACACATCTCTATGCCTTGTCCGGCCTGTTCTCTGCGCCGTCCGTTGCCTAGGATACCAAGGATGTACTAGTCGAACTCGCCTTGTACTTCCTCGGGATAACCACAGTATGCTAAATCAGTGTACACGTGTATGGTAAATGTGTTCTGCACCTATCACTGGGTTTATTGTAGTCATGATACCAAACAGGAGTTTTGTAGAAATTGTTCTAATTTGCAATTTGAGGGAAAAGACCGTGAAACTTTAACTGCTTGACAGCTCTATATGAGTTAACCATCTTGGGCACGTAACCCTAGTTTATGGTAAATTGCTCAGTGGCTTTAAAATAAAAACAAATCTCTGTATCTGCAAACCGTCCGTTCACAACCACAAAAGGAAACGACCTCTTAACATCTTTTATACCTGAAGCGGGTTTCCTTTTTTGATACATTCAAAGATATCTAATGGAAAACCTCTCACATTATGTAGATTTTTTGTCTTCTTGCGGAGCCACTATAACTACCAGCTCTTGTATTTCAACAAGTTATCAATCATGATTCCGTCAAGGTACCAACGGCGATTTTGTACACAAAATGAGGAACTTTGTGGTAGACATATTTATGTTTCAGCGCATTCAGCAAACTGTATTAATTTTTGTACATAATATATATTTCATGTATATATACTGTATAGGATAAAGAATCGAACAATCAAACATAAATGTGTACATAGTCCAGAAACAGGAGACCTACGGAGAGAAATTGACGAGAAGGAGAGAAAGAGAAAGAAAGTGTGAGAGAGTGAGAGAGAGACTTTTAGCTTAGTTAGGAGATGTACACGTGATACATTGATTTATACGTAAACCATGACATAACCGTCGAATGCATTGCTACAAAGAGATGATAAAATCCAGTCAGTGCCAGTTTATTGATTCTTTGGTAAACGTCATCAATTTAAGGCTTTTAATATTGCTTTCAGTTCATTCGTTCTTCATGGTATTAATAGTGCCACAACCATGTCATGTTTGTGACGGTGACACGTCATTTTGCTCCTGTGACAATTGCTCCGGTCTTATTTTCTCCAAGGATTTATAGTTAGGGTTAGGTTCGTGAAAGGGTTTCAGATGAAGTTTGATATGAGGACTAGGATTCGTAGGTTTAGGTTATGTTTGTGGGTAGATTATGTTTGGCTTAGGGTGCAGATATTTCATGAGAGCAGTTTATTATAGCAGGAGCGAAACCGTTTGTGACAACCTTCACAAAACCCATACTCGATCTCGACTGTCGGTTTAGCATATAAATCAAGGAGGGCCCCTGTGCATAAAACTATGTTGACTTTACAGTAAAAGGTATGGCAACCCTGTAATCAATGCAGTACCATAGCAACACTATTCCACAGCCAATCAAAACCCAGAAATCCCTGATGGTTGCCATAACAATTACCATTATGCAGCGGGGTCAAGATACGAGTCTTGAGGCGCGAAAAAAAAAAAATGAGCGAAAAATATGGCGCAATTTCGCATGTTGTTTACGTTTACTGTGCGGAGAATTGTGCAGTGAATCATATGGTATTAAATGTCGTAGCGCGATTCATTCATCTTTCTTTTTTCTCCGAATGTAGATATGTAAACCAGAAGGCGTTCATAAAACAACTGTCATAATTTCAATGCACAGAGTTGATGTTCCCCACACCAATTCGCACATCTGCAATATCACACATAAATCAATTATATGAGTCTGCAACGACACGCTGTGCCCATGTAGACAATGTGCATGATGTCAGCGCACAATGATACTCATAAATCTGTGAACATATTTAGGGATCCGTCTCCACGAACGATTAAAATAAAGTCACTTAACATCGATTCCAACCCTTGGTTTCTTTCAATATCTTGAGATTTAAAGTATTCTAGTGATAAATAACTTCCCACGCCGTATCATCAGAAATGAAAGCGATTGTCAAAAGCATAAGAAACAAAAAGTAACTTCAAAATTGGAACGATAAAATTATGAGAGCCAACCATCAGATAAGCAATTCTGAGACATACTAATTCTCGTGAAGGAGAAAAGGCATCTTAAAAAAACCCAAAACAAAAAAACAAAAAACAAACCGGCAACTTCAAACACTATAGCAACGTGCATAACGAGATCCGAATAGCTTTGAATTCCCAAATTCGTGCAGGATTTGGCTTAGATTTCAGGCTCTCATGGGGTAACTGAGCAAAGACATAAATTATCAGGAATACACAATGGTGCAATTTGAGGAAAAATCTAAATTGGACGATCCGTCTGAAAGTTATGAATATTCAAAGTTTTCATTTGATCCATGTGTCATATCGCTGAAAAAGAAGACTACGATTCGAACTGTCACAGTCGGCAACGATAAAAAGAAACAAAGAACATTTCACAAAATTAAATGACTTAACGAAAATTACACACTCCTTCGGCTTGTTACTGACCTAAAAGTTAATACTGCCTTGTATCATTGCCCTGCTTCCTGAAAGAGGTAAATCGACTGCCCTTTCCATTACATTAGAAAACGAAAAACAAAAAAAAAGAGGAACTGTTGAATTTTCGTGATATTTACTCATGTCGTTGCCCTACTATGACATCAGAAATTGTCGTAGTCTTCTTATCCAGCGATAATGGCACATAAATTCAATCAGACCTTTAAAGCATATCACTTTGAAATATTGGCATATTCTATAAATTATAGAATATGCCAATATTCTATGATATACCAATCAGTATTTAATACTGATTTGATTTTCCTCAAACTTCACTGATGAGTACTGCTAACTTTTTTGCATTACTGCATCCAAATTATACATAAGGGGTAAATGATACCTTGACAATTTTAAACTTCCCTATTTAAAAAAAAAACATAATAAAATAAAGTTACCTTTATTGAAGTTTTCTCGCTGTTAATGTCTGCGACTTCATCAGGGATATAAATTATAATCACATACTTGCCATTCAATCTAACTTGATTCGTTTGAAACATCATTGTACAGCTATATTATGTAAAAAATGACCAATGTACACTGATAATCTATGAAGATTTGGTCTGGATTCTGTACACTTTTTTTTTCAATTAAATAACGTTTATCTTACTTTGATACATTGTTTTTGATACTTTTGATGTAAATAGAATAATAGTGGCGGTATCTAAAGGTGTTTGATAATTTTCCATACTTGTTTCAGAAATGTGTTTTATTCGTTAGATTTACGTCTTTACTTTCGAACAAATGCTACTGAATGCTACTGTATTAGTCATTTCAATTTAAAAACACACCCAAAAGCTCATCAAAAACTAGTAATGTGGCATGGTCATCTTGTTGATCAGTTTGTAAAGATTGTAGGCGTTTTTAAGCATTTGTATAATTTAGTTTCTGTCGATCAATAAATAAGCTTTATATTAACTGTTACGCTATATTTATTTTCGTTTGTTTGACTGACATATTTCCTATTATGCATTGACGCGGAATTTGCCCGGGGTAAAATGTTTAGAATACTGTTTTTCGGTTTGAGCAGTCGAAAATCATGAAGTCACTGAGCCGGTCTAAATGGTCATGTGTGCCGATACAACAACTTGAAACTGTGATATGTATGTGTGTTCATATGAGTAGTATTATTTATATAAACGTACATACATGTACATTACTGTAACTGTGAATAATATTAAGATTTGCTTGAAATACGACCGCTTAAATTCAAGTCAGCAGAACTGATAAATGACATCATAATGACTAAGGATTCAAACAGGAGCGAGGGTCGTCGACCGACATTGTAGATGGCTTTGTATCCGACTTTGTAGAGGCTTTGGCTTCATGACAGTAACACATGCAGTCGCAGTTTGTAATTCTAACTTTTTAAAGACTTTTGCTTACTTGCTTATTTAATTTAGATCTCCTCCTGACATTTATAATTAACCCTTGTTCTTATCCTAAGTTCTTAATTCCAGTGTACATTTCAGGTCGTCAGATTTACCATTTCATTCCCTTTTCTCTTTCGTTGCACTGAATTTTCTTGTGCCACAGTAATGTGTATACGAATTCTTCTGTATATTGATGATTGTATGCAAATGAGATAATGTGGTGTGGTGTACAAAGTAAAGAAATGTTATTTGTAAGTATCAACAACTGCGTGCACATTCTATAACTGGAAATAAATTATGCACAAAAACTGAAGTGTCGTTATGTGTGCAGCGTTTCTTCAAGAAAGCTTGTCAGTGTGCGTAATTAACAAACCATAATAAAAGTGTAAAATTGCATCTGAATAGACTAAAAATATGTATGCAAGGAGCACATACATATTTTCTGATATTGACAAATGTCTTGACCTTAACAAACAGGGTTTACCCAGTGTATAATAAATCTTAATCCTGACCAATCTCTCATTAAATTCTATGTCAGAAAATCAAAACAATACATTGAGGCAAATTTTGTCTTCCTTTACATTTCATTAATGTAATTTCATTTTTATTTGAAGCAACATTAATATACATGTATGTCTTACATTCTCATGAACAGGTATGTCTGGAATGATACTTGTAACTCAGGCCTTGGTCTCATCCAATGATATTCTTCCCTCTACAAATTCTGCCACGTATAAGTTTCATATTATTTACAGATAAATAATATAAAGTTATAAGTCTTATTTCAACTATCTCAAACAAAATGCATTACATTTTCCAGGAAAATAATGTGAATACATCTTCAGAAAAAAAACAAACAAACAATGCATTTTCTAAAGCTGATAAAAAACAACCTCTCCCCCGAAATACAATCATTTACTAAAGTATGATGTCCATCTCACAATGACTTCATGATTCATACCTTCATAGTGTTGCAAGCATGAGCACAACCTCTTTAAACTTATATCACATTCACGAAAAGGAATCTACTCGCAAACTTTCAAACTTGCTGGGAATGATGCTGCAAAGCTTCCTGGATGAGAAGAGACACTTATAAGAACATCAGATTGTAGCCATGAGTCTGCACTCTTTCCACACTGCATCATGGGTCACCTCGATGCATGAAAAGGCAGTCCTACCTGTATCCTGCTTCATCCAACCCTGATTCAAAGATATTGTTTTCAATCACATCATGGACTTTGAAGGAGCTTTGGAACCATTTATCTTTCGTCGGTTAAGAATGATAGGGGCGTTAAGTTGCCACAAAACCCATAGCGTTCAAGACCACTTAACGCCCTTCTCATTCTCAACAGACGCTTTATGGACCTTCAGTTAACCTGTTCTTGCTGCAATTCTCCTAGAATGTTCAAAGCCCCCAAACAAGATCCTTTTTGAAAGTCGATAAAGAATCGGCAGGTTGGTAACCTGCCTCTGCGGAAGCAGTCAAGCAGTAGATGTAGCTCCTTTCCAGGGTCCACTGTACAACTGTATGTGCCAGTGAACAATGCAAAATATTGATCGGACCTGAAATTATAAATAGAGCGTGAGCTGGGCTCTTGTATTACACACAGTAAGGGCACATGAATGGGGTCAGTAAAAGTCAAAATCTAGTGGGCTCAGCCTTGACTGCTACTTACATCTTCATATAAGTTCTGAAGCAAATTAAGCACGCTACTACGTTGGAAAAGGTAAATTAGACAAAAATACTGTAACACAGTTTTGATGCAGAAAAAGAACACATATTGATAGAAGAAACTCTAATCTTTCAATCAAAGTCATATTTTGTTGTCAGTGTAACACAAATAAACATGAATCTATGCCACAAATGTAGACACTCTTGTCTACCTTTTCGGAACGTGGTATACCAAGTTCCTGTAAGAAATGGGTTGACTCGCCAAATTCTTTCATCAGAAGTGAGTAATCCATCCTATCTTGACCTAGCTGTAAATTTAGCAAGCCCACTCAGGTGTTACGGTGTAGTATTGTATCTCATTTCAAAAGGAAGGCCATGGTGATTTCTTCATCCATCCATCCAATTATTTATTTATTTATTTATTTATTTATTTATTTATTTATTTATTTATTTATTTATCTATCTATTTATTTATTTATTTATTTATTTATTTATTAATTAATTAATTAATTAATTAATTTATTTACTTACTTATTTATTTATCTATTCATTCATTCATTCATTCATTCAAGAGTATGGCGGAATGTGCCTGGTTGATACCATTTGCTGACTGTTACTAGTCACTTGGGGCAAACCACAAGGGGTAGGCATATTTCACCTATTTTCTTGTGTGGGTGGGTAGGGGAACCACTTCACCGGGTTAGTACCCAGCTCTTTGCGATGAATGAATGGAGTGGGATCTTTTATGTGCCTGAGTCATGGCTAACTCACACACGGGACCTCCATTTATGTCCTATCTGAGGGACAGTGTGTTTTGCCTCTTACCTGAGGTACATGTACGGAGTGCTTAGAATAGACACAACATCGCTATTACAGTAAGACTCAGGAATTGAACCTGGGTCCTTTGGATCTGGAGGCAAATGCACTACTGACTGAGCCCAATCCTTGCCCACATTATGGTGATAAAACAAGGATGAGATAATATCTATTCATTGACAATCAGTTTCCACACATCTGTGCCAATCAGGAAAGAAAGCACTCCAGTGTGCGTGTAAATGGAAAAAGTACAGAAACGATTGAACAGAGTTACCACATACATGATTGACCACACTTAGATAATTAGACAGGAGCTTCCACTGTAGCAAATCTTTAGTATGTGGTCAGAGGTTAACTTCCATCCTGTAGTTTAATGAAAATCATCCTCAAGAAGAAAAGATTTTCACTGAAAACACACTGAATGAAAGGTCACAGCTCAGTGTACATTCAGGCAGTGGTATGTATATCTTTGCAACTATTCATGATGGTAGCAGTCCATTCTCCATTATTTCAGACACTTGACAAACTTTGATGAGTTCAGTCCTTTTTCTGCCGTAAAATCTCCACACTTGTTTCCGTCCTCTCTTGATGGATATCTCGGACAGGTTCTGCTGGTTCATCTGGCTTGCGTACTTGTGAAGCTACCGCATCTGTACTGGCAGTCCCTTTTAACAGAAAGATCAGAGGGGCAAAAACACAACACAATGATGCACATGATGACAAAAAGAACCTCTCCGATGTCTGATAGTGATATACACATTCAAATTTACAGGAGAATGAAACCCAAATATATTGTATCTGTGGATTGAGGGAATACGGAAATATTAGTGGAACTCATTAGTGAAATTTGAGGAAATTCAGACAGTCCATCCAAAAGATGTGAATTCTTAAAGTTTTAGAGTTTCTTGAAAAAATCTCTTTAAGTTTTAGTACCACAATCACTGGATAAGATGACTGCAACAATTCCATATACATGCACTGAGCAGGAAGCCAATATAAAGAAAATATATAAAGAATTCCACAAAATATTCATTACTTATGAAAAGTATATATTCCTTTCACTTGTTACTGACACAATGTTCCCCTGCCTTCTGAAAGAGATGAGCCAAGTGGTTTTTCATTATGCTAGAAAAATCACAATATGTCGAATTCAACACTGTCATTTGAAAGACTTCAATCGATTGTCCCATGAATATGAAATAAAGAGAAAAATACTGTACCTTCATCAAAGACATGTATGGAAAGTACCAATATAGCAAAAGATGCATTAAGTAAAAATTACACTATTAAGGTCATTATCATCTGCCTGTATGCTATGCCTACCAGCAAGTATCAGCAATAACATTACACAAAAAGAGGATATTCACGTCTTCTTTGGTATTACACTGGTGCTAGTGAGAAAAAAATACAAGTACTTTTTGTTTCAATAAGCTTTGGTTATCCTTTAATGAAATCATTCACAGATGGCCTCAAATTCTTATGAAAGAGAAAAGGAATTCAATTCCTTTCTGTCCTACAGAAGTGTTGGTTAGTCTGCAAATGATACTCTCAGATCATTTGTGACCCTGCACCACAAAACAAACAAAAAGTCGCCAGACATGAAATTTTAGTTAAGGGAATATTCTGAAAGAGCAGACTTTAAGCTTTAAAATGATGTATGACTCAAAACAAATGGACTCTCCTAACCTATCTAAATATTGGAAAGAAGGCACACACTCTGGAAAAGTGTGAGCTGAGAAAAGAGGCTCTGAAGTACAGTGTCTATTCAAGCGCTTAATCTTTACCAAGCCGCGCTGGCTGTGCGATGAATGGGACATAAAACAGGGTGTAAACCACCGGAGTAACAACAATGAAGAGATTATCCGATTACACTGAAATTAAAAACGCCTTATTAACACATTCTGTCCTTAATTAATGCCAACTTTCAAAGTAGTAGCATTATCCTTTCAAAATTTATAGGAGGTAAAAGTGAAGAGTGTGTACAAGGTTTTTAAGACAGGTAAAAGGTACTCCAAAGCCACAATTAGTCACACTATTCTGCCAAAAATGTTCGAGATAAACGGTTAAAAAAACACACTTTCCTATCTGTTTGATGATCCCAAATTTCAGCATAATGTAGAAGAAGACTTGCTCTTTCAGAAAATATGAAAAAGTCAAAATCGGCTCGGTGGACCAACTGCACCTAATTTCAGTCCTCATACAAAATCAGTGTGTGCGACTTTTTGTTCGTTTTGTGATGCACGGTCACATTTATTTGCATTTCAAAAGAGAACCAACTACACATGTCATGCATGTGTTATGCATTGGTAGCAGGTGTGACTTGCATTGTATTTCTTCATTGTTCGTCCTTTTATATTTCATTGAATATCTAACCTGTAGTGTGTTTTAGGGTACACTGACCTGCATATTGGGGTACACTACACTACCTGTTGTCTCAGGGTACACTAACTTTTGTCTTGGGGTAGATTAACTTTTGTCTTGGGGTAGACTACTGTAAAAGTGGTTATTTTCGCATGACTAATTTTTCATGCTCGGCCAGTCAAGAAGAGTTTCACGTGTTTTTAAATCAATGTAGTAAAGACATCAACAACTGGAACATACAGCAAGTAAAAATATTCACATGCTTTTATTTTCGTGCTAATTTCTGGTTGCGCAAAATGCGTGAAAATTTCCACTTTTACAGTAACTGTTGTCTTGGGGTGCCCTTACCTGTATCTTGGGAATACACTAACCCATTTCTCAGAGGTACACTGATCCCTGTATTTGGCTAGACTTACCTGCGTCATGGGGTACTGGCTGAGTTTCTGCTTGCTCCACTCTTCTTTCAGTCTCTGTTGTTTTACTATCAGTCAGTTCAGCCTCCTTCTTCCCCTCCTCTTTTCCTCCTTTCCTTCCATCCTCCCCCGCCACCTGTTCCTCCTCTTCCTCCTCAATATCTTCTGGCACAGCTGGCTGCTCCTTTTCAGGGAGCAAAGGTTGCAGAGGGCTGGTAATTGAGGAGAGATCCAGCGATCCCACCTGACCCTTCGAGAACAAAGATAGCATAATGATGTAGCAGTGTTACTATTTTTTTAATCTATTTGTTTATTTGATATTCCTTTCTTTCTTCCTTTCTTTCTTTCTTTCTTTCTTTCTTTCTTTCTATCTATCTTTATTTATTCATTTATTTATTTTTTGCATTTATTTATTGATTTATTGTCCATGAGAAGTACCCATGTAATAGCATAAAGCTGCAAAGTCTTCAAAATTAAGCTTAAAATCTTTCACGCAAAGTTTGGATACACATTATTCAAAACAACATCTTGTGGGGGACACTATTCTATAGCTACACATGTATTTTCTGTTTCCCTTAGAGAAGTATATGTTAGTTGGAATATGCATCAGAAGATATGAGGTATCTGCTATGAAAATTTTAGATACATTTGCATTCTCTGCTGGCCATCGCCAAGATCAGTAAACAAATATACTACAGAAATCAACAGAATCATCTCAGCAACCATACAATGTGCCAATTAGCTTCAATACTTTTAAAAAGGTACTTCTGTTGCCATAGTAACTACACTTGTACAGTTTCATCCTTCAACTACCACCACAGTTTGTTTGCAAGTGTGTGGTAATATTCTGGGAGCCAGAGGCAGAATCTTGTTTTACTGTCTGCCCAATGCTTTATGATCAAATAGTTTTACCCAATTTCGATGGTGCTGAATTTGAATGTGGATGATGCATGTCTCTCATCCTTGATGGTTTTGAAATATTCAAGATGGCCACCAAGATGGCTGCCAAAATCTGAAATTCCTTTGTATTTCTTTATCAATGGTTAAGATTGGGGGGGGGGGGGGGAAGAGGGAATGAAGGTACATGTATCACTTAAAGTGTATCTGTACACAGAAATTAGTTTTCTGACATTGTAGGTTATTGTACTGGTAATATCTCTATGAAATATAAGAGTGCAACGTTACTCACATTCAGAGATATAGCAATATATAAAGAGACATATAGCAATATATAAAGAGACATAGAGCAATCTCTAAAATGTAAAAATTACATGCGCCTTGATCTAAGAGTAGTCTTCTGGCCTTATCGACTGCATTCAAATGCGTAGTTCGATAATTTTCTGTATGATCAGTGTACTACGATACTCTCAAAACAGGCATATGCAAGCAAAATGTTCACGGCACGTACGCAGCTAGGTTGGTGCTACCGCGCCACGCCGGGCCATTGACCAGGCAGCCGTGGCAGCCTCTACTCATGCGGATGCATATGGCTCGATGAGGCAATAACGATAGACAGTATTCGATATAGCTGTGTGCAGACGGAGACGAACGAAGGAAACGTGCACACACCCATGGTCTATGCACGGCTACTATTTTCAGATTTGGCTACTATTGCAGCGCGCACTAGTGCATGCTGATTATCAGAATTAATATTTCACAGTTCGGAACATTTTTTGTGATGGGATAGAATTTTCTCAAGAGTTCTTAGGACATGCTCTCACACCTCTCAAATTTAAATTTTAGAGGAGAGATTCCCTTTCAATTTGAGGGTGCTGAATTGGTATGCGGATGATGCAACTACGGAGATACTGAAATATTCAAAATGGCCACCAAAACGGCCCCCAAAATCTTGAATCATCTCAATATTTGATTATTCAAGATTTTTTGGTGGCCATTTTGATTATCTCAAGACTCTCAAGGATAGAAGAGCTTCATCATCTGAGATTCAGCACCTTTGAAATAAAATAAAATTACAATTATGTACCTATGAAGACTGGGTGGACGGTAAAACAAGTTCAGGCTCAAAATATAACCCATTGAAGATGGACTGATTTTCCTATAACACACGTTTGCTATTTAGCCCAGCCTAAAAATCCTTGGGACTAGTCTTCAACAAGTTGATTTTGGGACAGACTAGAAGCTCAGACAATGAGAAGCCAAAGTCCTACCAGTTTCTGGAGCTCTGTGAGGGAGATGCCCAGGGTCTGTGTGATGATGGCCGGCGGGAAGAGAGCCAGCAGGCAGCGGTTGAGGAAAGGAACCATCTGGGCACTGGCGCACTCGCACAGGGACTGGAACTGGTCCCGTTCCCGCTGGTTGAACGTGCTCTCTTCAGCCCTGATGGAGGCATGAGGGGGGAAAAAACATAATCACAGAATATGATTCTCGTGCAGAACCATGTCACACCCACATTTGTATAGGTAATGGATGTGTTATGGTATACTGTCCTTGACGTGACAAGACCTTGTATCTCAACAATCATGAATTTTCAAGAGCGGACAAAAACTAAAAAAAAAACAAATGTTAATATCATTAAAGGAAACTAAGACCCAAAGAGAAATGTAAATTGAGTGAAAGTAGCAACATTAGAAGAACACATCAGTGAAAGTTTGAGGAAAATCGGACAATTTTCATGAAAATTACACAATCTATCAACTTGATACAGACATACATGTAACATATTAAGGGCAGCAATTTTCCCCTCTGCTTTCTGAAACCGGTTAGTAAATGCTCTTTCATCATGCTAGAAAAGTGAATATTTGTGGATTTCCCATTATATTTTCTTTATATTGTTGTCCACACATGACGTCATAACCTCTAGAAGTCTCCTCATCCAGCGATGCCAACACCAAAACTTTAAAAATTGATTGTTCGATTTCCCTCAAACTTTCACTGATGTGTTCTACTAATGTTGCTGCTTTCACTCAATCCACATTTCTCTTTGGGTTTTGGTGTCCTTGAATAGTGATATGTTAATGTTAGTATTACATATCACAGAAATACTTTGGACTGCATAGATTATTGTTCTGTTTTAAAGTTCAAATCAATATTTTTCTTTTAATCATGAGGATGGAAGAAAATAATCAAGGTTATACGGGTAGGTAAAGATCTGCGGCAATGCATTTGATCTGGCGTAGACATTTGTGAAACATCCATAATTGCAAAAGAAAAGCAAACACAACACAGTAATTGAAGTAAAAAATCAATGTGTTAAATATCCTCCAGTGAGAGACACATTAACTCCAGGAGTACAACGAAATGACTCCTTCAGATTCTTAAAGTTTCCTAACAAAATAAGGATTGGGGCAGCTTTCTTATCCCTACTAATCTACATTGATGTCAGCACCTTTGGAAAAATAAACAAACAAAAAATAAGATTAAAACAATACCACAAACAACAATGGTGACAGGGCCCACCTGTGGAAAGCAACAATGGAATGGACCACTTTCTGAAGTGACTGCTGCAGGGCATCGGAGACATGCTGGGCCACTGCCACAGGGGCACACAGCCTGAGGTCGTTGAACCCAGCCAGGACGCTGTTGGTGTAGGTCGCCAGTGGGGGGTGCTCCATTAGGGACTGGGGTGGGCTGGTGACACTGTCCCCCTAGGAATGATGCAAGCACAATCAAATGCACCTTGGTAAACTATTGAACTTAATATGCCTCTTTGCACATGAAAGGAGTACCTCCTTATAAGGAGGTCCTAAAAACCATGATAATTTTGCAAATCACTGTTGGACCATAAATTTAACAACATGGAAAAATGTCGTCATGCCCTAGGGTAGTAGTGCACTTATGATAGCCTCAGTGTCAGTTCATGAACAACATCTCACGAAAATGCTTGGACCTCCTCATTTGAAAAAATGAAATAAAAATCTGTACGCAAAAATAACAGCTTATACACTAGTACAGGCTATATTAGGGTAATAAAAGTAAGATACCAACAAACTCCATGATGGAGATAAGAAGAGGCAAAGGCAACATGCTTAAGGTAGAATTTGAAATTGTCACAAAGATTAAATTTGCCACGAATGAATGAAATAAAGTGCAAAGCTCTCAACTTTATACAATGTAGCAGGTAACTGAAAAGCCGAAAGACATTGTTTGAATAGTATATAATGAAATACATGTTAAGTATTGCATTTACCTGCTACTTTGATATGATTGCAGGAATATACCACCCTGATGCAATATTTTCTGAATTAAAGTAGCAACTTTGAAATGACTTGGAGGTAACATAAAGATAACTTTAGAATGGATGCTGCTGCTGTAACTTTAAGTACAGTATGCATCATGATCGATACCTTTGAAATACACATACGGCTGTAAATTAGAATAAGGCACAAGTGCATTTTAAATGTTCTTAGGAAAAGGTTTCACACATCCCTGAAAGATGTAAAAGGTAACATTAGAGAAGATATCTGGCAAAGGCTACCATCCCAAAATGAGCCAGCTCTCCTTCTTTTTACCTGGATGCTTGGAAGAGAAACTGATGACATGGCAAGAAATGCCTGAGAAGCCACGGGTGTGTACGACTGCATTGCCCCTTCAAACCTGGAAAGCAAGGAAGATGTATCAAATTAAGGACTAAAGGGTATCGCATGGAAAGGATTTTCTTCCTGTTATACTATAGATACCATAACTCAAAAACACAACTGTGGACTGCATTCATCACAACATCTTCCTACTGACTTCAGTTAAAGGGCAACATTGGTGCATTCTTTTGCCATGTTGACCCACTCTTAGTGACAATGTATCACTTTATGAAATGAAAGTAATGTGGTGCAAAATATATTTCCAGTTCGACACTTCAAGCAAGCGAAAAAGCTGAGGACATGATAAACCTTCTCTCCACAATATTGTACAACAACAGCAAACCAAAGATGTCATCTAATAATCAGGGATGAGCTGTTATCATCTGGCCTTTGTTCCATGTACGTTGCAATTCCACAAACATTCTACACCACTTCATTTTGGGCTTTGTCAAAATATTTCCAGTTCTACATCTCAAACAAGCGCAAAGCTGAGACATAACACAACTTCTCTCGACAATATGTAACTGACGTAAGCTAGCATCAAGCCTGTATAATGATCCCATCACATGTCATTTGCATACAATACCAGCCACAGTCAGTGTACTCTTCTTTCAAGTACAACATTTGTACTTTTAACCCGTTGAGGACGAGTCCAGAGTATACTCGGGCAGGTGTCTATGGGAAATGCGTGTTGTAGCAAAATCAGTCCGTCCTCAATGGGTTAAAAGACAACCGAAACCTATTATTGCCCCTACGCATTATATGAATTGAGAGAATGCAGATGATAAAGTAGAACATATCAGTAGTCCCAAAGTTTGGGAAAAATTGGATGATCCATACAAAAATAACACATTCTAAAGTCTCGTTTCTGCCATTACTAGATAAGAAGACTATAATAATTTGTGATGTCACAAAACAACAAAGAATAGGAAAAGATCTTCAGGGAATTCCTTCTTTTTCAACAAAACGACACCATCAAAGGAAGCAAACCATACAAATAACACCGCTGGGATCTATTGACCGATTCTGTGACGCGCTTTGTGTATTATTGGCATGGGCAGCGCCATTACTGCGGTGTCCCAGGCGACCCCCCCTCTCTCCCACCCCCTCCCTTCATTAGCACTCGCACGGAATGAAAAACTGATGCATGGTTGTTTTAGCCAATAGGCGTCTCGTACTGAGTGCGCGAATGCTTGCTAAATGCGCAAACCTTTGTTACAAGTGCTTGATAAACATGTTGCCCGTGGGGTGGGGGAGAGGAGGGGAGGTCGGCTGGGACACCGCAATTTGAGCTAATGGCTGCGCCCAGTGCCACAAATTGTCTGCTGCCCTCAACGAACCCAAATCGATCAATAGCTTCCCGCAACCCTTTTGCAAGCACAGAGGCAAAATTTTCAAATTGAATATTGAATGTCTTTATTTCAATGTCTTCATCTTTAAAATTCTCCCTGGAAAAAAATTATCAGCACTCCATGGCTTCACAAAAGAAGAGGAGAGCACGGAATAGATATAGACACATGACCATTCCAACCAGGACTTACAGCTAACACCAACGTGAACCAATCAAACATTCAAATGCCTCCAGCATGACATAAATTGCCAGTTCTGATCCCGTCAAAATTTGGGGAGGGGCATGAAAAATACAGAACGCAAAGGGTAATTTTTTGTTGATGCAGGGGTGGGGGGGGGGGGGGGGTGGGGAACCAGAACAATATT
This sequence comes from Diadema antillarum, assembly GCF_040938485.1. Taxonomy (NCBI): domain Eukaryota; kingdom Metazoa; phylum Echinodermata; class Echinoidea; order Diadematoida; family Diadematidae; genus Diadema; species Diadema antillarum. The sequence continues at coordinate 900,077 of NW_027271174.1, forward strand.
TCTGGTGCTACTTCAGGGTTTCATCTCATTTTGTTCTTTTTATTTCTTTTGTTTTAACAACAAATAAAGATGAGGTGCTCGCCTGGTTCCCCCCCCCCCCAAAAAAAAAAAAAAAAAAAAAAAAATCCCCCACTGCCAAGGTATCTGGACACAGTGTATTTAGGCAGGAAGGGCACTCACTTTTCTGTAGCAGACTTGATCATGGAGAGAAAGCTGTGCAGGGCTGCTCGCTGGAAGATAGGAGCCAGGAGGCCCCGGAAGTCTGCCCCCACTCGGCTGAAGGAGAGACCAAAGTACATGCACTGGCCAAGCAGGGAGTCGAGTCGATTACCAATCCCCCTCTCCAGGTCCTGCTCCAGTGTGCGCAGAAACTGAGACACCTGGAAGATAGGGGAGAAAGAGATGTGTATAGACATATGTGACCGTGCATCACAAAACAAACAAAAAGTCGCAAACCTTGATTTTTTGTGCGGACTCAAAAAAGGTGAAATGGGTCAAGTGAGTCAAGCTTGAATTCTTAATATTTTCTGAAATAGCTACGGTTGTACATTATTCTTTAGTTTGGGATCATACCACGAATGGGAAAGTGTGCTTTCAGCAGTTTTTCGATAACCCTTTTTCGGGGAAGAGTAGAATGATCAGGTATGTCTTAGAGGCCCCTTTTCATTTCTTGAAATCCTTTGCACACTCTTCACTTTCAAGTCTAATAACTTTTGAAGGGATAACGCTACTGCTTTGAAAGTTGGCATTAATCATCGACAATATGTGTTAATAGAACATTGCTGTTGCTCTGGTGGTTTACATCCTGTGCTTTGTCCCTTTCATCGCACAGCTAGCACGACTTGGTAAAGATTAAGTGCTTGAACAGACCCTGTACTTCAGAGCCTCTTTTCTCAGTTCACACTTTTCCAGAGTGTGTGCTTCCTATTCAGTATTTAGATATGTTACACATCATTCTAAAGCTTACATTCTGCTTTTACAGAATCTGTTCTAAACTACATGTAAAAATCCATGTCTGGCAACTTCTTGTTGGTTTTGTGATGCAGGGTCACATGTATAATCAGTAGAATTTGCAACCTTAATATCTGCTTATTTTTGTTTTGTTCTTTCTCATTGTGCAATATTTACAATTAATTTTACTGATATAAATTGTTTAATCATTTTTCTTTGTTTTGTACACATTTCAATGTACTCAAACTGGTTTCAAGTAAAAATGTCGACAACTCAACTTGCAGGCTGCCATGGATAACTTTGATAATACCTTTAAATCAATCAGCCCTGGAAGAACAGACTGCAGTGCAGGAAATTAGATTGCTGCTTGGTCAAAATAGTGATAGTCATATTGCTCCTTATTATTTCAAATAAAGACGAGTCAAAAACTTTCTCTTTTTTCGGAGATTACCAGGGTAAAAAACATGTCTCCTACATAGGATTTTCTGATGCTGGCAAACAATTTTGGTATTGTAATGAGTTATCAAATCAATAGATAAGAAAGAATAAATCAAGACAGAAATTAACATCTTATCTTACTCACTTTGCTAAAGTGACACCATGCATATCAAGACTGTACACATCAATAAACAATAATGTCATGTGGAAAATGTCACTGAACTTCTGCTATCGGGAAAACAATTGACTTTTAAAAACATTACATTAATTGTTATCAGCCAACTATAAACACTGTATGTGCGATTGGTTAAGTTGCATTCTGTATTTCATTTGATGAATCCTCAATACTGGGCATAGATTAAACAAATGCTATGACTTCTGGAGCAGGCTCCTTGGGTCATAGCACAGAGTTGAGATCACGTGGAGCAATAATATCAACAATACCCTGAAAAGCAGTCCGTATCTGTAAACTTAATCTTGCCAATGGACCCAGACATGGTGTTCGAATGAGCTTTCATGAAGATAAACCGGTCACAATTCTTCTTTTGTTTTATAATCTTGGCTCAAAACAGTGGTTACTCTGGCAAAAAAAACCAAAAAAAAACAATGCTTCATCAAAAGGGTTCCTGTTATCAAACATTGTACTGAATGTGCATCATGTGCTCAATGTCTTGAGAGTTGAACAGATCAGCAGAAATGAATAGTGCATCAAAAGTGCTGATGCCCTTTCCTCATATACAAGATGGACTCTGCATAAGCCTAACAAAGGCCAATGCAAATGATATCAATATTTTTCAAACAACTTTCTAAAAAACACTGTAAGGCTTCATCACGTGGCTTTATTTTTTTTTTTTCAATTTTCCCTGCATCCGTCATGCATAGGACGCCATAGAAAATTATCCTCACTACTGACAAATTTTATAACCTATTGCTTTCTGCTACACATCAAACCAAGTGTACATTTGTACCTTTCAAAGAAAGAGTACTGCAGTGATTCAAGGGAATGGAACATGTCTCATTTACCTTAATATCAGTCTCAGATGTCCCTCCTTAGAGGCTTTCTAAGTTAGCAGACATTACCAGCGAAAGCGATCATAGTTTCTGAACTTTCGTACATCCGAATCAGAAGAACAGTGTTCAAAATCAACCTTACAGAAATTTTTTGAAAGCAAAAATCAGATGCGCTGAGGAAAAAAAAAAGTAAACGCATCCTGTTCATTGCATGTTTCCAAATATCTGATATGCAAATAATGTACTTGAAACTATCATGGCATCAACAACGATACTATTTGAAAATGCAAGAACCAATTCATCCGATAATACACATATTATGGATTCTAGAATTTTGCCTTAATCTGTTGCTAGGTTCCAGGGAGCAATATTACTTGTCATTTGAGACATGCTGCCTCCCATAATGCTGAAGTTCCTGTATATTCAAGAGAGGGGCATACATGCATCACCTGCATGCTGCACCTAAGGTGTAACACACTATACAATTGTATAGGACACTGATGATGCCGCCACAAGTCACCACAGTTCCATGACATTTGCTCCTGCAACAATGCTCCCATGAAATGTTCGCATGCTCAAGCCGAACATAAATTCTACTCTCACACATAGCCCTAACCCAAATCCTAATCCTCACATCAAACTAAACATAAACCCTATCACAACCCTAACCCTAACCCAGGGTAGCACACTAACCTTTTTTTTTCCCTCCGGGTCCGACCTGTCTGCCAGACCCGTAAGATCCAAGTTTTTCCATTTTGTACTGGTTCATTCCTGAAAAAGTTAGTGGTCTGACAGTGATTCTTACTGCTTCTGGACCATTGGACCAGTGCCAGTATACAACGTTGCTTAACCCTAAGTCTTTGTAGAAAAGAAGACCGGAGCAATTGTCACAAGAGCAAATGTTGTGTCACCGTAACAACATCACTGGAACATCAGCAGCACTTGAGACAGCACAACCTTCTCCAGGACAGCATCTATGCTTTTAGGGAGACAACACTGTACACCTTCAAGGTTGAAGGTTGGAGGTTCAGGGTTCAAGGTTCAAGGTAGAAATGAAGCAGCGCTCCTTACCTTCTGCACTACCCACCCCTGGAATAGCGCAGCCTCGTTGGTCACCGAGTCATGACTAGTGGCGAGGATAGGGTCGTCGTCTGAGAAGATAGCCCTGTACTGGGTCACTATGTCAAACAGGTGGACCCGGCTTGCCTCTATGACCTTGGTGATGTGTGTATATGCTGCAGAATGCATGAAAAGTGAAAAGAAACAGTCTTTAATTATCATGACAAACACAAATACACACAAGAATATGAGCAACATTAACCCTAAAAGGCCCCCCCCCCAACATTTTGTGCGATTACTCGGCAACGTGCATTGCTTTCACCGCGACGCTCTATGACTTTTTTCTTTTGAGTTTCCCGCACATTTTGACACCAAATTTGTGACGCCCGGGGGTATGGTTCTGATGTTATGTAACTTTTTGTACCTGCACATCGGACTGAAAATGGCTCCAAAATGTGATTTTGTGTACAAAGTGAATGCAAATTGATATTTTTCACATGGTTCATATAAATATGCTTATTTTTACTCTCAATGGCTGAAATCAATTTGTTTTAGCAGCATTGTTCTTCAAAAACATCTGACATACAATTTTGCTAAAAAAAAGACAAATACAAAAGGTCAAAAAACAAAGAAATACATAAGAAATTCATAAAACTATAAAATACATAAGAAATTAATTTTGATACCGAATTTTTTTTCAAGTACATTTGCTAAGAATGCCACAAAGAGTATTTGGACCAAAAATTGGCACTTTTGGAACTTTATATACTGATTTATAGCAAAAAGTCTGATTTTTGCATAAATTAGCATAATTAATTGATACAAAATAAAAGAAGACTATTTTGAAAAATCTAATTATGTGATCTTGTAGATTACATCGCACACTACCATTGTGCAAATTTTCGCGGTGATAGCGCGATCCACGGCCGAGATCTCAAGGGGGGTCCTTTAGGCCCCCCCCCCCCAGTCTTTCCAGCTACCAAAATACCCCAGTCTTTTTAGGGTTAAGGAGCCAGTCTGATTGTATAAAACATCTTCTGGTTCTTTGCTTTTCTTTTTTTTATTCAGTGTTTGTCTTTGTTTCATGTTTTATTTTTGTTTGTTTCTTGTTTTCCATATTTTGTTTTTTTTGCATGTGTTTTTGTTCATTCCCCACTGATGCTCTTACAATGTACTTCCCCCTTGCTACTTTGGTGAATGATTTCCAATTGTATTGATGTTCACACATTCTACTGTGTTATCAGGCTAAATGAATCAGATGCTTTTATTTCTGCTGATATCAAGAATTACTGATTCTGTAATGTAGGTTTACTGAGAAGTGTTAAAATGAGAATGCCTTTGTTCTTCTGATCAATAAAGATCCACAAGCAACATGAAAAACAACAAAAAATCATTTCTCCCTCATCTCACCGTCGTCCGTCTGGATGGCCGCCAAGATGCCCTGGAACCAGGCGTCCCTGGCCTGCAGGAACTTGATCCGAAGCTCCGCCTCCGTGAAGAGGTCCATGCGGCGCAGGTAGCCAATCAGACGGAGGCAGGCCGGCAGCTGGATGGCGGAGCGAAGCTGCTGGATGAGTTGGTTCAGCATGAGCTGGCTGGATGAGTGTACCTCTGTCACTATGTCCTGTGGGTTAACAGTAATAAAAGGAGTTATGCAATGATAGGATTGATTGTGATGATGATTTTGATAAGGATGAGGATGATTATAATGATGATGATGATGATGATGATGATGATGATGATGATGATGATGATGATGAGGATAATGATGATGATGATGGTGGTGGTGGTGTTGGGTGGTGGTGATACAGATGGAGGTGCCATTGGTAGTCATTGCAGCAGCAATGAATATAATGGTAATCACCATTATATCAATTGAAGTATTTCTAGCAGTATCACTAATATTTTTCAAAATCTGCTATAAAGGTGGTGACAAAAATAACATTATTCTTTGAACACAATTACTGCTCTTTACCTCTGGTAATTGGAAGTGGAACTGAAAGGAATTTTCACTTGAGATGAGACAGGTATTCATTTGATTTTGTCCGAATGGAGTACATCAATGACCACTAATTTGTTGGCATGAAAAAAAAAAGTGTAAATAGGGCTACTGTGTCCTGTTATGTTTTTGTTTTTTTTTTTTGAATAAGAAAGAAAGACAGTCATGTACCATTTTGCAGCCAAATGGGTAAACAATACAATGATAAGAAAAAAAAAAAACACACAAGAAGCTAAAATCAATGAAAACAGAAACAGACCTTGATGACAGGTATGCCGGAATGTTTCTTCTCAAGCCTCTTCACGTACGCTGCAAGCTCCAGCGCTTCGTCGTAGTAACCATTTCGCACGCAGGTGTCCATGAGCTGAGGTATCTCTAGAATCTCCAGGAGCTGGGTGTGCTTCGACAGCGTCAGCGAGTTCATCCGCCGGCTAGTGAGGGGAAGATGACCAACTGCCCTTATCAGTGGTTTGTATGAAGCACTGATGCAGAATCAGCAATAAATATCAACTCGTTGAGGACGGACTGATTTTGCTACAAAACGCATTTCCCATAGACACCTTCCTGAGTATACTCCTGACTCGCCCTCAACAGGTTAACGTGACGCAAACAAAACAAAAATACAATTGTAATGGGAGTGTACAGACAGGGTTATTGACAGGGTCATTAACCTGACAGATAGAAAGATGTGTCAAGGCTTATATAGCTTATTTGCCAGCTAGTTTGAAAAGTTGTGGATTGACGCAGGTTCAGTGTAAAATGAAGGCAATCCTATCAGCTAAAAGACATTAATAAACTAGAAATGTCGCTATGGCGACTGTTATGCCTCCGCCATAATGCATGATTCTCCTAATAGGTCTAGATAGTACATGTGGACAATGTGTGATTACATTTTCACAAAACTGGCAAAATATTGAAATGACAAGTTTGTCACAAATGTGTTGAATGTTCACCTTCCTTGACCTTGGTTTAATTGGATGAATAGGAGAGCATGTATTTGGGGATTTAAGGACTTTAACTTGACTTTGACCCATTCATACATTTATGCATTGAGTAATTTTCATGGTACTGGTATGGAGAAAAAGTGCAATTTCTGTACTGAATAGTAAATTGTTACCATGTTCATCTGGCCTTTGACCCTAAAATTCATAAGATAATCACTTTCAGGTAGAACATGCATAGATATGCAGTAAGTTTCACAATAAATTGAGCCACTTCCGAGATATGGAGGAAAAAGTTAGTTCAGCACTTTCACTTGATCTTTGACCTTTTGACCTTTGAGGCAATAAAAAAGAAAACGAAAAAAAAACTCTCCAGAGAATTTCTATTAGGTTACACACGCATACACCAAGTGTAAAAAAAAAAATACTAATCCTGCTGGCATTGCATGAACATGAGGGAAATAGTAAAATTTTGAAGTGTTGCACTTGACCTTTGACCCCATGAACCCTACATTCTCTAGATAATCACTGCCAGTCAGTACATGTATATATACCATGTTCCATGAAGATACCTTGAACAATTTTCCAATTTACAGAGAAAAAAAAGAAGTTTTAATACTTTTACTCGACCTTTTGACCTTTGACCTTTGACCTCATGACCCAAACTTTCACCAGAGAATCTAAATTGGGTAATACATGCATACACTAAGTTTCAAGAAAATATCTTCAGGCATTGCATAGATATGGTGGAAATAGTGAAATTTTATGTATTTGACCTTGACCTTTTGACCTTTGACCTTGAGCACGTGCACCCAAAAGTTGATAGGCACAACTTCACCCCCTAATACACATACATGCCAAGTTTCATTAGGATACCTCAACAGCTTTTGATAGTTACCTTGTCCACAAAATTCATTACGGACGGACGGAAAGACGGACGGAAGGACGGACGGACGGACGGACGGACGGACGGACGGACAACCCGAAAACATAATGCCTCCGGCACCACTTCGTGGTGGAGGCATAATTACAGGGCATATCAATGTAACGTGAAAGCATTCACACACAATGATTTAGAATGGTCTTGTGACTTAACACTGATCCTCATTTTCCTATACTTATTTACCCATTATTTACCTATATATACCTATATAAATACTAACCTATTTCAGTACTTTATATCAATAGTTTTAACTGTAAAACGAGGAATGTTCGCGTGCATTTTAATTTCGTGAATTTCGCGAGCGCCAAGATTCACAAAAATAAAATGCAGGCGAAAGTTTTTGTCTACACTGTATGCATTGCACACCAGTGGCAATTTGCAAAAATTTCATGCCACAAAAGAGGCTGTCAGCTCCAATTCGCAAAAATTTCATGCCATGAATATATCATGTTTCACATTAGTTGAATCTAAATCAATACAAGAAAAACAAAACATGAAGCAATCTATTCTTGGTTGCAGAAAAAACCGAATGACTGCCAAGAGAGATATTTACTGCAATACTTCAGATTTTTCTCATTTCAACTTTGAAAGAAAGAGAGCTGCCTGAAACCAGACTAGCAAGTGGACTGATTAGCTCACTCACCTCGTACTGATCTGCTGTGCCTCTTTCAGGAACTGGTTGCATCTTTCACCAAAATCAGGCAGCTTGTCAAGAAGATTGTTGAGGTGCTGCTCCACATCTGTGAACTGCAGGCAAAAAAGGTTAAATTACAGTAGATGCAAAATGACCATTGCATATGACATAGCTTTAATAGATTTGATTGTTTCTGAAGATACATTTGCACATCAATACTTTGCATGAAGATAGTGACTACTGCATTCCTTTTCCTGTGAATACAATGCACATTCTTGTTTTTGGCCAAGGTTTATTATAATGATTCTTGTTTATTTTTTTCTTTCTCTGGCTTGTACATAATGTTTACACATGTTAAAATGACATGTTTACCCGACAAAGGAATGTTTGTACATGTATACTACAAAATCTTCTTACAAGTTTCTAATAGACTCCCATTATAATTTGATCCTGTTTTACTGGGCATACATGCTAGTGAAATGAACAATATAGAAGATGATAAACAAGTATTTAACATAATAATGTCGGCATACTTGGGGAATTTGAATCACAAAGTACAACCAACGGAAGATGAAATATAACACACTTACATGTAGATCACTCTTCATACAAAAAAAGAGGATATGAACATCTTGCACTCATCTTATAGTCTAAACTGTCTATCACCAAGAGACACAAGGGACAGATCTAGCTTTTTGCCAAGGAGGATGAGGTATTGACACAATGGGTCATTAAAAGCACAAAAGAAATCTTTCACATTTTTTGCTGGAACTTCTCTCCCAAAATCCACTGATAAGCAAAAAAAGCAAACAAGCAAACTAACTAAAATTAGGTTTTAAACCCCCTAAGGCCCCCAAAAGAAAACAAAACAGTAATGAAACCCAAGGAGGGTTTAAACCACCTGACCCACCCATCCTGCCCCCCTCCCCCAATCTGTCACTGAGGCACTCACATCTTCCACAATCTCTCTAGAGCAGTCTGCTGTCTCGATGAAGGTCTTGTAGTTGTCAAAGGCCAGCTCCTGGGTCTGCTGCAGCACTTGAGCTCTCTCATCTGCCAACCTTTCAGGTTCCCTGGCTGCGCCGCAAACACATCCACCATGATTAACGACACCAGATTGCATTTCATAGCAAAACATGTCAATACTTAAAGTTTCTCTGAATCCATTCTTGACGACATTGTGAAACAGCCAAAGGCTTCCTACAGGACCCACAAGGTTCTGATAGAAGATGGACTGAGCCAAACAACGTCTAATAATTATATCATCCAAGCTACTCGTACAAGGTGTCTACCTGGATTTTGGAATACAGTCAACATTACTTTTAAGTCCATCCCGCATAAAGGGCTCTGTAAGTCGAATAATCACCTATAAAGCTGAAGGTATTTTCAAGTCCTCTTCTCTTTTTATTTTATTGATTTCAATTCCCATAAACGTTAAATTTTCTCTATAAAGTCGAGCTATTTCTTCAGTCCAAATAGATTTGACTTTGGCAAGATTGAATATACTTATTCCTTATGTTGAAATAATTGTAAAGGTAAACATACAATCATAATATTTGTTCAGCAAAAACACTGTACATGTTTGTACATGCATGTACATATGGTACTCTACTTTATGTACCTAAAAGTGTACCTGTAGACAAAGACAAAAACATTCAGGAGATACATACCATTACCAAATGTGGTACAGACTAATCCAGCAAATCACTTTTAAAAGGTAGCCTGAAGTCTGTTGATACAAGGGTTGATTCTAGTGAATCTCAATAAAGTCAATAACAGAAGAGGAATCAGCAACTACACATATCACTACACTACTGTATGAACATAATGAAATGACAAACTTACATAACTTATCAACTCCACATGAGCTCAATTCAGCTAGATAGATTGCGAAATCTGGATTTTCCCGCCATGATTCTGTGGATGAATGAAGGGGGGGGGGGGGGAATCGAGAAAGATTATGCCATAGAGAAGTCAGAGAAGTGAAAAGGTATTAGCATATGAATAAATATCTGAATAATATAGTCTGAATGATTTTCTCCAGCAGGGCAATTCTGCGGTTAGTAACATTACATTTGAACAAATTTAGATATTTGTTTTTACTACTAAATTACCATTTATTCATTTCAAGCCAAAATTATGTCAAAAACATGTTCATCATTCCCAGGTTTATGATACAGAAAAGAATGAATACAATCCAAGAAATAATAGCATTGCTATGGCAACTTAAAGGGCTGGTTAGTAACGTTACGAAAAAAGGACATGACAAAAAAATCAATGTCTTGTAACAAAAAGTGTGCAAAAATTCAAGTTACTTCAAACAAAGTGTTGCATTAATTTCAATTATTGCATCATGACAAATGTTCACACAATGTTTTTTAGCAGTTCGACCAATAATTTCTTAGCTGTCCCCCAAAAGCATGGTTAGTAACGTTACGGTTAGTAACGTTACATTTGTCCGGAGTAATTCCACAGGTCATTTCACCCTTTTGTGATTGACAAAATGTCACATGACTTCTGGAGTATTTAAATGTATTTATCTTTTACCCTTTAGCAAAACTTTGAGGAAAAAATTTCAAAGGAACCCACTGTAATTTGCATTTAAGTGAATTTCAGCATCCCCAGTCCCACATGTACATTTTAAATGATGGTTTTAGATCTCGCGAAATCAATCAATACGAAAGATAAAATCTACTGAATTTGAAAGACCTTAATGATTGGTGAACATCCATGGCATTAGTTGATACCTAGATTAAAGAGTAAGATAAAGAGGCACATTTCTTTTATCCATGTCATGTCCATCTAACTGCGGAATTGCCCAGCAGCATTATATATACTACAATTATATCAAAAAGCTTTAGATTTCAGTATTAATAGAGCCAATCAAATACCATCTATTAAGTGTTATCACACTTGGGGGAAAAGAGAGAGAGACTGAGAGAGGGCAAGAGATTTTGTTGTGTAAATCCCTTGTGTGTGACTAGGATACTCCTCAAAAGAAAGGGGGATCGGAGGACAAGATGATACATACAGAAAACATACATTGTGCATCATTGGTTCCTTGTTGCACCTAACTAACTTCATTATTGACTCAGATTGGCCTTGAAAACAATGACATGTCACAGAACCTCAACCGAGGGCCAGCGGAGCGTTTCCAAAGTAAGGCCTCGAAGGGGCCCGCTTCCTGGTTTCATGAGCTATTATACAAGCGAAAAAGAATAAAAACAAAAACAAAAACAAAAACCTTCAGTGCCTATCTTTTTCATTCAAGTTTCTTCAGGGTTTCTTCAGCTGACAAGCAAAAACATCTATTAGAAACCTTACTGCGCTCACAACACTTCAAGGTCTCTCAGTGCCACTTAAGCACTTCTGGGATAAAAAAAAGTGTGTGTGGGTGGGGGAGGGCCCAAAGTGGTGACACTATAGTATGTATTCCTTTGTATGGTGCAAAAAGAGTGGGGGGGGGGGGGGCTGATAAATACAGTTTTTTAAACGCCATGATGCACAATGCATCGTCCACACGCGCTACCGTGGCTACGTGGTATAGACTAGATCTAATGTGGCACGCTACAATTTTATATACCCGCTGTGGGCGGCAAACTAATTCCGTGCCCATCGTGTATCGTTTTTCGCCAACCTGAAAGTGTAAATTTATTGGAAATACACACAAGTGGCAACTAGGGGTTCTATTTCTATATCTGTATGTATATGGTAAATCAATTGCCATTCACATGCATTTTTGGACATACATATTTCTGCTCTGTGCTGTGAGTGTTGCATGTGCGATGAGAAGCAGGTTACCGACACTGCTGGGGCCTGGGCAGTATTCTCGAGATCAACAATAAAGTCTCGTCACGTAAATAACACTGAGTTGCCCACTGAGCCATCTAAGGAGTTTCGTGCAGGCATTCTCTTTGACATACCGGTAGTCAATCTGCATATTTGCGCAGAGTTGAGTGCAGAAGACTCAAGTCAAACTCTGTGTGTGCAGAGCAGGGTCTAGATAGTACTAGACCCTACACAAAAAACAACAAATGGGACTACACAATACCCACAAAGGCGATGATCAATGGATGGAACTTACTAGTACTAAACCAGCCACAAATGGCAATGATATCAAGAATTACTACAAATGAATATGAACAAGCATTGGTAGCCGAAATATTTCATATCTTTATCTTACCTGGAAAGGAATCACGAAAAACAGCGGTCAATATCGTCTCATCTTCCACGTCCACAAAGTTTGCCATTCTCGATTTTGGTCATCAAATCGCGAATCGGTTATCCGGTCAATTCCCCGTCATCAGTATCCGGATGGATTACACCTGACGCGACGGTCCAGAGCAAAGAGCGTACGCCTAGATACGTCATACCAAGGTATCTTTTTCTTCTTCTTTTCCTTCCCTCCTTCCTTCCTTCCTTTCTTTCTTTCTTTCTTTCTTTCTTTCTTTCTTTCTTTCTTTCTTTCTTTCTTTCTTTCTTTATTTCTTTCTTTCTTTCTTTCTTTCTTTCTTTCTTTTTTTTCTTTTTTTCTTTCTTTCTTTCCTTCCTTCCTTCTTTCTTTTTATCTTTTCTTCCTTCTTTCTTTGTTTCTTTCTTTCTTTCTTCCTTTCTTTCTTTATTTCTTTCTTTCTTTCTTTCTTTCTTTCTTTCTTCCTTTCTTTCTTCCTTTCTTTCTTTCTTTCTTTCTTTCTTCCTTCCTTCCTTCTTTCTTTCTTTCTTTCTTTCTTCCTTTCTTTCTTTATTTCTTTCTTTCTTTCTTTCTTTCTTCCTTCCTTTCTTTCTTTCTTTCTTTCTTTCTTCCTTCTTTCTTTCTTTCTTTCTTTCTTCCTTTCTTTCTTTATTTCTTTCTTTCTTTCTTTCTTTCTTTCTTCCTTTCTTTCTTTCTTTCTTTCTTTCTTTCTTCCTTCCTTCCTTCTTTCTTTCTTTCTTTCTTTCTTCCTTTCTTTCTTTATTTCTTTCTTTCTTTCTTTCTTTCTTTCTTTCTTCCTTCCTTCCTTTCTTTCTTTCTTTCTTTCTTCCTTCCTTCTTTCTTTCTTTCTTCCTTCCTTCCTTAGAATTCTACTTTTCTTTCTTTCTTTCTTCCTGTCTTTCTTTCTTTCTTTCTTTCTTCCTTTCTTTCTTTCTTTCTTTCTTTCTTTCTTTTTTTTCCTTTTTTCTTTCTTTCTTTCCTTCCTTCCTTCTTTCTTTTTATCTTTTCTTCCTTCTTTCTTTCTTTCTTTCTTTCTTCCTTCCTTCCTTCCTTAGAATTCTATTTTCTTTCTTTCTTTCTTTCTTTCTTTCTTTCTTTCTTTCTTTCTTTCTATCTTTTCTTCCTTCCTTCTTTCTTTCTGTCTTTTCTTCCTTCCTTCTTTCTTTCTTTCTTTCTTTCTTTCTTTCTTTCTTTCTTTCTTTCTTTCTTTCTTTCTTTATTGATATTCTTTCTTTCCTTTCTTTCATCAAACCAACGCGACAAAGTCTAGGCCGAGCTATTACCAGTCTGCTGCTGGATGATGGAAAGATTATCTTATAGCATATTATGTTCAAGCCCCTGCTCATATGGATGTGACGGCTCATTTTACTGTGGGCCTATCACATTGAATACATTATACAATCGTGTGAGACACAAAGGTCTACTTTTTCATTTTTTAAATCGCAATATCAATAAAATTATATCGTGCATGCAAATCACACCACATGACAGATTATGTGGGCCTATAGGTCTTATCGTTCGTATAATAGAGGGTAAATGAGGCCATTTCTATTTAAAGACCACTTTTTCTAAGTTATCGATATAATATCATCGGCTTTGATTTTCTTTTCTTTTATCATAATTATCTCCGTTCTCTGTCACAATGATTTGTTTAGACCTTACCTTTCATGTGCAAAATTAGCCATGTGTAATGATGAACCATGTGTATATATTCCGAAAGTGATCTTAGTTGACTACTTGTACTTTGCCGAAACAATAAAATTAAATTAGATTAGATAAATACAAGCTTACAAAATACACTACTATAGGCACATAACCCTAAAGCTTGAGGGGGGGGGGGGGGAACCTCCCTCCCATGCCAGTTGACTACATCTTCAACTAATATAGATTTCAGCCAATTTCCTAATTGCAAACGTTTTGATATAGAACCTATTACCGATGTATACGATATTGCTAGTTGCCATGGCAAACGTAAACCTAAAACCATATCAGTCAGATTTCCTTTTTTTTTTTTTGTTGTTCCAATGTCAGATAATGTAATCTAGTGGACAAAGTTGAGTTTTATTGGCCATGATTTGCTGAAGGACCAAATATGGTTGCGAATTGTCCTGAAATGATGTATTTTTCATGACTGAGGCAAAAAAAGAAAGAAAAAAAATCAATCAACGTACGTTGAATGGAAATGAATGAAAAATGTTGGCAGTTTCCAGAGATTTCAACGTTATTTTTGTATCATTTTTATCTTTTTTTACATAATTTTTGCTTTCATTGATTTTGGAAATTGAAGATTTCCAAAATTCTGGATATACGAAATGTGACACCTATGTTCCTTTCGTAAACAGCAGACCTATACACATTTACGCTAACAAGTTATCATTAAATGTTGATAAAACACATTATATGTTATTTAGCAATTCTTTGCAAGTTATTCCTGATGATGTTAAGATTAATGATATTAACCTAACCCGAGTAGATAGTACAAAGTTTTTAGGACTTTACATCGATAGTGACCTTTCCTGGAAAACTCACTTTAATTTTTTAAGCAAAATTTTGTCACGAAATACAGGAATCCTAAACAAACTGAAACATTTTTTGCCCAACCATATCTTGCAGATTGTATATTCAACCATGATTTCCCCATATCTTAATTATGGAATTCTTGCGTGGGGTAACGCATCTAAATACTTACTGGATTCACTTTTTCTTCTTCAAAAGCGAGCGATCAGAATTATTAACCATGCTGGGTATTTATCTCACACTAACGCCTTATTTCAGAAAAATAAGATTTTAAAACTGATAGATTTGTTTGGTTATAATTTAGGTATTTTTATGTATAAACTTTCCTCAAAAGATCTTCCTGGTGTCTTTTTACAGATGTTCATAAGAAACAATTCTGTCCACCACTATCCAACTCGCCAGAGTGACGCTTATCACCTTCCACGAACTCGAACAATTTTCGCTAAAAACACAATTATGTATACAGGTCCTAAATATTGGAATGATCTCCCAACAGAGGTTAAAAGCTGCTTGTCATTATCATCCTTTAAGCGTAAACTCAGACAGCATGTATTGAATAGCTACAACACACAAGTGCACTAAAATTCCTTTTTATTATGCTGATGGCTGCTCTGTTATACTACTCGGTTGTTGCCATGTGAACAGACTCATGCATATACATTTTAGTTGCATGCTCTCTCAAATTCCTTCCCATCGGTGTTTTTCCTTCCACTTCTAGTAAGACCATGGTCGTGTCGCATAGTTTCCCCTCCTTTCTTTCTTTCCTTTCTTTTATGCATCATTGCAGCTGGCTGGTATATCACATATAGGAATTGCAATTGATTCATGTTCTCCATTTTTAAAATCTTTCCCCGTGTCTATGGAAGCCGGAATGTTTAAACCCTAATAGTACTTAAGTATTCACGTCATTATCACTCCCATGTCTAAATTGCTATGAGAGCAACTGCTATAGTGTGCAGCATGTGGTTACTTGTTCTCATTTTATCACACACATAAATGCATGTGAGAAGAATCTTCTGAGCCCCGAGTAATAGTCATTCTCTTTTGTTTATCATTACTTTTGGTCTTAAAGTACCCGTGCTCCTCATCCTGTTGCCCTTACTAGGCTTTTGTTGGGACCTACACTCAACAAGCTTTGCTTTTTAGTAGGTTCCATCGTATTTCTCTTCGCATCTTTTACTTTGATAACGACACATCGACCGTTATGTATTACTTTTGTATTCCTATTTCTTCATGTATATATCCAAGCTGGACATTCTGTATTATATTTTGTTATATACCATGTATTTTCCATCGAGAAATACGAAAATAAATTGAAATTGAAATTGAAATATTATCCTCCCTCTCCAGAGACTCCAACCCCAAGCACCTTCTGATCTGGAGATTCTCCCGCCCGAAAACCCTAGCAATCGGGAGACTCCAAGTTGATGTGCGAAGTTCCTAGGCTTCTAGATGTTCTCTGGTGCTATCTAAGGCTTATGTTTTCAACATACGATAGCAATAAATAAGAAATCCTTTCCACCGGGAGACACAGAGCCAGGGCGGGAGAAATCAAATCTCCAGCGGGAGAACGGGAGATTTTGCAAAAATGGGTTTTCGGCGGGAGATCTCCCGTCGAAAACGGGAGAGTTGGAGTCTCTGCCTCTCCCCCCCCCCCCCCAAAAAAAAAAACAACAACAACAACAAAAAACAAAACAACCAACCAACAAAACAAACAAGACAAACAAACAAACAAACAAGCAAACTGATTTTGGGAGTTTCTGTATAATAAATAGCGCCCCCAATAATCTTACTTGAGAAATTCAATCATGTAACGTACATTGCAGTTAAAATATTAAATAATTGCTCTTCTTTCCTGGCAAAAGTGACTGGTTAAAAACATTTTTAGGTGAAAATGATTTTAGCTTGATATAATGTGGTGAGAAGCGCCCCCATAATGGGTGACCTTGAGAAAGTTCAAAGGTAAAGGTGGGGGCGCTGTGGCATAGTGGACAAGACTCCCGGGCGACTCCCAGTCGGAGGACCCGAGTTCGAGTCCCGCCCAGTGTTTACGTCCTTGGACAAGATGTTTTTACCCACCATGCACCATACCCAGGTGTATAAATGGGTACCTGGCAACGCTGGGGTAATGATAATGGCAGGGCCCTCTGGTAGAGCAGTGGCAACACTGAAGAGGCTACCCTGGATAAATAAGACCTTATTATTATTATTTATATTATTATATTATTATTATTATTGTTATTATTATTATTATGGGGCTTACAGTTTGAATATCTCATACAATGTAATATGCCAAAATGTTGATTATACACTGTACATCAAGTAAAACAATAGAAGAAATTACATGGGGAATGACTTAAAGGACAAGTTAACCTTATAGACATATGGGTTGAGTGAATGCAGCAATATTAGAAGAACACATCAGTGAGAGTTTGAGCAAAATCGGACAATCCGGTCAAAAGTTATGAATTTTTGAAGTTTCTGCTCGGTCACGGCTAGATGAAAAGACTACTATAGCTTGTGATGTCACATGAGTACAACGATATTAAGAAAGAATAAAGAAAATTCAACATATTTCCATTTTTCTCGCATAACAAAAGAACATTCGACTTCTCTCTTTCAGAAAGCAGGGGGAATAATATTACCCTTAACATACGTCAGTATAGCAAGTATAAGAAATGTGCACTTTATTCAAAAAGTAAAGTTTTGTGAAATTCTCTTTTTATTTTCCTTATATAGTTGTACGCATGTGACATCATACACTGTATAGTAGTCTTACTTCCAGCATCAGTGACTGCACAGATACTTAAAATATTCGTAATAACGTTTGAACGGATTGTCCAATTTTCCTCAAACTTTCACTGATGTGTTCTACTAATATTGCAGTATTCTCTGAATCCTTAATAATATGTTTATAAAGGTGGACTTGTCCTTTGATGTTTATGAGCCTAATCAAGCATCAAGGCTTTTATTTGAGATCATAAGAACTTTTTCATTGGAATTGATTGACAACTTAGTTTTCATGACGACTATTTTGGCAACAAATGAAAGGCTACTGAAAAGGATGATATAGGACTCGTGATCGTTCTCAAAGGACAAGTTCACCTTCATACATGTAGATTGAGTGAAGGCAACAATTATTAGAACACATCAGTGAAAGTTGGGGAAAATCCGACAATCCGTTCAAAAGTTATTAATTTTCAAAATATCTGTGCAATCACTGCTGGAGGATAAGACTTATACTACGACTTATACTACAGTGTATGATGTCACATGCGTACAACGATATAAGGAAAATAAAAAGAGAATTTCGCAAAACTTGACTTTTTGAATAAAGTGCACATTTTCTTCGACTTGTTACTGACTTATGTTATAGGGGTATTATTCTCCCTGACTTCTGAAAGAGAGAAGGCGAGTGTTCTTTTATTATGTGAGAAAAGTGAGAATATTTTGAATTTTCTTTTGTGATTATAGTTGTACTCATTACATGACATCACAAGCTATAGTAGTCTTCTCATCCAGCGTTACTGAGCAGAAACTTCAAAAATTCATAACTTTTGAACGGATTGTCCGATTTATAACTCTCATTGAGGTGTTCTACTAATATTGCTGCATTTACTCAACCCACATGTCTATGAAGGTGAACTTGTCCTTGTTCAGTTCACGATGCACGGCCAAGAAGCTATTGACTTCTTGTATTACTGCAATTATGTATACGTCATTGCATAGCTTTGTATGACGTCCGACTTTGCAACCGGGAGTTGACAGATGTCGTAGATCGCTCAGAGTATGAATTTAGAATGTCAGCGGAGTTCCCAACGTGTCCGTCTGAAAATAGCACTGTGGATTGCTGTGTATATGGGGACAATAATTTATTATTAAAAACGAGTAAACTGTAGTAATACTGTTTGCCATCAAGGTGACCGCGGCATAATTAAACACAACATGTAAATCAATATTTAATTCAATTCAATAGTTAATTCATTTCCATTATCAACAAAAAAGAAAAGAAAAAGAGAACATGATTCAAAAGCGGTACAAGTTGTCGATTTGTCTTTCATTCGTCTGAAGGACATTTTTTTCAAATACATTCAAATACAAAGTAGGACCTATATGCACGAATGACGTAATAAAAAATCAATGCACTTTGTCATGGCAACGAAATACTAAATAATCATAACCATAGAAATCAATATTACTTGTACCGTCATTCATTCTAATGCAAGGATATACCGTTATGAAGTTAAAATCATGCCAGATCATTGCTGTAAGAGGAAATCGGTGATTATATATTGAGTCATATACCCTTATTCAGTATCTGCTCAATGAAAGATACTCTCTAAAAAAGTGAATGAAGATATTCACTTTTGAAGAAGTGAATAAAGAAAAGAGTGAATTTAGATTGAAATTAGAGTGAATTTTGAGTGAAAATGTTCATTTTTACTCATTTTGGAGTGACCTCAGGGATCACTCCAAAATCTTCGAGTGATCCCTGGATGAGGAACTCCAAGATGAGTAAAAATGAACATTTTCACTCAAAAATCACTCCAGAATTTCACTCTAAATTCACTCTCTTTTGTTATTCATTAAGAGTGAACATTTTCACTCGAGTTTTAGAGAGTATCCCGATTGTTTCTCTTGTCATGTTATAGCTGTTGTTTGTTTTGTTTTTTTCATTGCTCAGTTCGACCCATATCGGCTTCCGGTTTCACCATAATATAATCCTTATTCTTCATCCTCCAAAATATCATGATGAAACATAAAACTGAACGGTGCTGTTATGTGGCGATTTGGTCTTAAATAGCTTCGATCAATGTTTGTTTCATGTACACGATTTTTATGCTCCAAAAGAAGGCCATCAAGATAATGATAATGCTGTTATTATACAGCAGCTATATATAAATCTTTTATTTCGTTCCATTTTTAATTTCCATTTATTCATTCCAATATCATGCAAAAGAATAAACATATATTTCATAATAGTTCAACAAAAAATAAACATACACAAAATAAGATCTAGATATATTATATGAAGTGTATGATGCATGGTGTTTAGGTTAAAAACAAAAGAAATAATAATAAAAAAAATCTAATCGCTAACTTCGGTTTTTAGATTACAGATCATAGATGAGATTACATTAATCAAATATATTCCGCGTTGAGAGTGTATAACATCTGTTGCATTCTTTTCTCTCTCTCTTTTTTTTTGGGGGGGGGGGAGGGGTGGGGTAAGCATGGTAAGAGCTTGTTGTCAAAGGGCAATGTTGACCAGATTAAGGTTATTATCTATGATACTTGCGTTAACATAATATGCAATACATTTGAACAAATCAGTGAAGCTTTCAGGAAACAGGACAATCCGTTCAAAAGTTATATGCAATTTTAAATTTTTGAGGCTGCTATATCATTAGGTCTAAGACAGTTCGTGACGTCACTGCAGAACAAAAGAAAACATGAAGCGGCACACTAATTTCAACTAACGGATTGTCCAGTCTTCCTCGGCTTCCCTTCCTAAGTTCTCAGAATACAGCTCAGTTCTTTAATTAGTGCACTATTCCCTAGTATGCTTATGCACGAATTGATATGTCATGTATAAGTTGTGACTTTGAAATGACATTGCTGTTGTGATAGCCCATCAGACATGTCAGACTTTGACCCATTGATCCTCCCCATGGTGCCTTTCCCCTTAATTGCAAATCTCAAGCCAATGTAAATATTATGGGATACGCTCTTATCAAGCCCTGCAGTACTGCAAATAATGATAATAATAATAATGATTTAAAAAAATCACTCCGGGAACAAGTGCATACTGTACGGATACCTCCATGATCACCCTTGTATAAGGGTGATCATAGACTGATGTAAACATCAGTCAACCCCACCCCCCCCCCCCCCCCCCTCAAAAAGAGAGAGAGAGAGAGAGAGAGAGAAACGAAGAATGCAACAGATGTACACACTCAACGCGGAATATGTTTGATTAATGTAATCTCACCTATATATGATCTGTAATCTAAAGGCCGAAGTTAGCGATTAGATTTTTATTCTTATTTCTTTTGTTTTTAACAAAAAAAAAAGTTAAAGGGGGGGGGGGGCACCGGTGAGGTGCACAGGCTTCCCAGGCAGTATGGTGTGTGCATGGTGCTGAGCAACTCTTGCGTAAAATGCATGTGTTTGGTGCGGAAAAAAGGTATATAAAACTGATTTCATTCGATCATCTTCTTTTCAATGACATTTGGCACAGGCATAGAACTTTTCGGTTCTTTAAAACAGAATTCATCCGCTGCTACGGACAAGCAAAAATATAAATATCAGGGGCGGATCCAGGAATTCCGTAAAGAGGAGGCGCCCTTACAAAATTAAAGGGGTTGCACGTGCCCCACCCCCCCACATTTTTTTTTTTTTTTTTGTTGACTCAAAAAAATAATAAATGAAATACAGGGGGAGTGCGCCCGGTGGTTTCCCTTCGAGATCCGCCACTGATTCATAGACATGTGGATTGAGTGAATGCACTGCAATGCAGCCATGGTAGAACGCATTGACAGTGAGAATTTGAGGAATATCGGACACATAATTCCATTCAAAAGTTATTTTTAAAATTTCAGTGTCGTCACCGCTATCTTATAGACTGTACAGTAGGAGACTTACATGATGATAATAAATAATATATCATTAAGGACAGAACATTAGCGTACGAAGAAGTGTGTACGTCTTTTCATTTATTTATTGAACAGTGGCGGATCCAGAGGGGGGGGGGGGGGGTGCAACCGGCGCACGCCCCCCTTTATTTTTCGTTAAAAACAACAGAAATGAAAAGAAAAAAAATGAAACCCGGAAGTGGCACCAGAAATTTATAGTCATGCCCTCCCCCCTTTTTTTTTAGAATTCCTGGATCCGCGCCCTGTTATTATGAGAGAGAGAGAGTGCACTTGGCTTACCTCTTTCAGAAAGCAGAGAGAATTATCCTTAGTTAGCTCATTCCTGGAATGTGTACAATTCCACTACTATTCAAAAAAAAAACAAACAAACAAACAAACAAACAAACAATCGTGAGGCCTCCATAACAGAGCTCTGTATCTTTTCTTGTTGTCCACAATACGTAATGAACCGTAGTAGTCTCCTTATCCAACAATACTGTATTGAAAAAAAAAATCCTAACTTCTGAATTTAGCTGTCCGATTTTCCTCAAACTTCAGCTGATAGGGCTTATCGTTATAGTTTACCAACATTGCTACTTTCACTAAATCCACCAAATTCATCATCAAGAACACATCTGAAGAAAAATCAAATTGGAAAAAATCATGCCGGTGTTCAATATAAACTAACAAAATGGCCTACGCACTGAATGTTCAACACATAGGCCCTACATCACCCAGAGTGGCCAAACCGTCGAATACTAGTAGCCTTTCGAAGTGTCTGATTCACTTCCTGATTTATTAATAATGTATATGATAATAAAGGAAATATTGAAATTAAAAAACAAAGCGTCTATGCTGTTTTTCGTGGTTTTTTTTTCGTTTTTTTTTTGTTTAACATAGGGCCTATAGGACCTAGGTTCGCGCTTGTCGTTCACATTGTCGGTCCCTAAAATGAATCAAACAAATAAATTAGATAGGCCTAAAAAAAACAACAACAAAATAAAACAAAAAATAAAGGGGGATGGGGATCTTTCTATCCATAATCCTTAAGAACCAAAGCAGATCAATAATAGAGCAAATTTCTCCCGTTAGGTTTTTGAGAAATAATCATGTATCTAGGCCTATATACACAAAGCCACGTGTAATTAGAAGAAAAAAAAAAAGAAAACAATGCAGACGCAACTTCTAGGTCTGCGAAGACAACTAACGTTAGGTGTTGTCAAGCAATGCATTCTTTCCTCTTTTCATCTGTTCGATCACATGTACATCACATGTGGGAACGGTGGCTGAATGAATGATAGTAGACTGGTATATCTGCATATCTTTCAGCCATGCGTGATCGTGGTTTCGGGTCAGCTGTAGCAGAATATGATCAAAGTTGAGTTACCAATCTCTTTCTACTACGAAAACGTGCTTGCGTTCTCTGATTAATTTGAGCGCGCCCCGAAAATTTATCTCCCGCGTTTATCGGGGGCTCGTTCCGTGCAAGCTGGTGAGCTGAGATTAGATGTAAACATAAATAAAACTGTGTGGACTGCTGTTTTTATTTGTCTCCGCAGCCAATGTAGGATACATTCTGCGAGGATTTCATGTCAGACGAGTAATAACAGGTAAAGTGAAACCAAAAACTTCTTTTAAGGGCAGTTCATGTTGACCTCGGTAGTCGCCTTGCTTAAGTGCATGTTGCTAGCCGGCCAATAATAAATTGAAGTCGGAACATGTTGAACAATCGAACACCGAACGTGTATCCGAATTTGAATGTTGAATGTATTTTTCATGTCTAACGTTACACTTCCTCAGCATTGTTTTCGATGACCATGACCGTCTGAATGGAGGGCCGTAATGATATTGATAACTGTTAGTCTTCTAACTTACATAGCTAAATGTAGAGTCGATCTCTGCATGTTTCTGGTTGTCTTATATTTTTTATCGTATGGTTGTGGAATTGGAAGGCTCTTTGTGTGTGTGTGTGTGTGTGTGTGTGTGTGTGTGTGTGTGTGTGTGTGTGTGTGTGTGTGTGTGTGTGTGTGTGTGTGTGTGTGTGTGTGTGTGTGCGTGTGTGTGTGTGTGTGCGCGCGCGTGTGTTTCTGTCTCTGACAAAGTAAAATCAAGGCTGTCTAATGTCGACTGCAGCCCCGCAATATTAGGCCCGAACAACAGTTAGAGCTAGAACGTTTCTAGTCTAGGTCTATCGACTATGTTCAAAATGTTTATGTGAAATCGAGTGCCGGTTTATGTAGGAGTCGGCTGCTTGTGCTACTCTAACGTGAATACTACTAGAAATAGGCCCTAGTCTGACGATAGCAAAAGGATGCGGCAACCCCCAGGCCCCAGGCCCAGCGCCCTCCCACGCCACGGCCACGTCTGCATCCTATGCACTAGGCCCGGCGCCGGTCGTGCATGAGGTGACCATGGACCGGTCATCCGTGTCCCATCCCTACTTGATGGTGAGGAATTGATTCATCGAGGTTATCAGAGCTGACCGGCCTGTGTCGAGCATGAGTTCGCCATGTGCGTGGCCATATCTAAAGATCATATCTCTCTCAACTCAATAACCCAAAGGCGTCTTTGTTTTGTTTTGTGAGTGGTTGTGCTAGTTCTAATGTTATACTCCTTGCACAGTGCACCCTCTTTCATAAGATACACTACTGTCAACTTCTACGTTTACCACATGTGATTTTCCCAGCTACCTACATAGGAAGGCATGATCATAAGCTCAAGTACATAATCCCAATCGCGACCATAGATGTGTTTAAATTTTCCTTTTTTCCCCGAGCTGTTAGAACCTGGAACCACCTGCCAGGACCTGTGGTCACAATTACCAACCCATTAACATTCAGAGAGGCTGCTCTTCCAGTCATCCGAGTGATGCAGCCTCCTGTTGGGTCACACATGCTCTAAGAAAAGATGCATGTTTTTTTTTACTAGCACTATGCACCGTCACTTTTATTGTACATTAGTGACATTTAAAATCATCCTGTTCACCATGTCACCTCTCACTGACGCACGACACTTCTACCATCCCGGGATAGTTTCAAGGAACTGCTGAAAGGGATTACTACTTCAAGGTTCAAGGTTCAAGGTTATACTTCTATCTAATGTAGTAATAGTATCTAGCCAAACATTACAATATATCCTCGACAAATCTTCTTAATCCCCAGAGATGAAATGTTGTGATAAAATGTACAAAACTACAAATAGGCCTAGCTTGTTACAGACTGTACAGCTGTATCACAATGTATGTAACTCAAAAAATATAGATTATTACAAGTCGGCTAGAGATTTCTCCTTGTTGTTTAAGTTTAGGTGATGTAAAAATTAACATTATAGTCGGGACTCGCTGTCTCAAAGTAGCTAGAGAAGAGAGAGCTGCAAATGATGATAATGTAACGTCCCTTTGCAGTATGCTTGTTTAATACTGGGTAACAAAGGTATAAACCAGCATCTAGATAAATCAGCAATGTAGATATGATGTAACATTAGTGTGAAGGAGAGCAAGGTGAAGATTTTAGGAAAAAAACTTGGAAAAAAAAATTATTTGTTTATTACTTTGTTAATTACTTTTTTTTTCTTTCTTTTTTTTAAAGTGCCACCTGACATGAAATCTTCTGCTTTATTGGCAGGGACCTCTATCAACTTTACTGATAAATTTTTGTAGAGGGGTCAGTTGTGCGTTGCACAAAAGGTTTTGTGTACTCATTTACAAGCTTAAGTCTTGAAAAGTTGAAGAAAGGTGGTGTGTAGCTTTCAAATGTAGATACTAAGGTACTAAAATTGACATGGAAATATATGCATGATAATAAGATCCAGGTTACATCAAGGTTTGATTTGTCCCTGATAAAAGAAAAAGAAAACAATTACTTATTTTGACATTTGGTGATATTTCTAATAATGACCTTCTAATGCCTAGACATGTTGGAAAGCTTTAGCCATCACTGTGGCAGCCTGATAGGAACTGACAATGTGTGGAAGAGATAAATGAAACTGCAGAGGAAAGTCACATGACCAGGGTTTGCTCTGATTGGCTGGTGCCAGGCAGAGTGGTTGGAAAGTTGGGTAGTGGGTAGAAAGTGGAATAGCATCCATGAGGACGGCAGTACAAATACAATTTTTGTGAGCTGACAGCACCACAGGGTTAGCACAGCCGAGTGGGACGTGGTAGACTCTGTCTGGGGATCTTGTCATAGCTCCTCTCTTCTTTGTGACATCAGGTGGCTGAGGTAGACTGTAATTGGTACTTTTTAGCTCTGTCAGCTTGTCATCAGTTTTTTTTTTTTTTTTTTTTATTCGTTACTTTGAAAGTTACATGTACTTAGGGGTCATAATGTATGGATTAGGTACCGTAATCTTGAAAACTTGTGAAATCTTCCGTTATTTTTCCTTGTCGTGCGTTGAATGTTTGTTTTCTTGTTGTTTTGTTCAATTGCTTGAATGTTTCCATTTGTCTTTTGATTTTGACTTTCCCATTGTATTTCAATTTTAGATGGCCTTCAAATTGTTTATTATACACCAGTAGAATGTTACATACTTCAGTGGCAGACCAGGTGGAAGAATATTCTGAATTGAAGAAGTTTGATATGAAAATGGTGGGATTACGTTTCAACTTACACTTTTTCCTTCTCGAAAGAGAATACAAGTACATCTTTTATATGAGTGTACATTATTTTAACTGACGCTAAACAAAGGAAAGGGGTAGATTGAGGGCATACATTACCTTGTAGTAGGTACAATTCCTGGTTCTTTAAATTTGTGTGCTGTTAATTTTCCAGAAGTCCATCATGGAAACGACAACAGACTTCTACGGAACCGGCGTGACGACCGTGTTTGGCCCCATGGAGATGGGCGACGTGCTATGGATGTTGGTGAGCGGCTTCATCATGTCGTTCATCCTCGCTTGCGGGCTGGGCGCCAACGATGTCGCTAATTCCTTTGCGACATCCGTCGGGGCAAAAGTCCTGACCATGTCGTGGGCGTGCATCCTCGCCTCCATCTTCGAGACGGCGGGAGCGGTGCTGCTGGGGTCCAAAGTCTCAGACACAATCAGGAAAGGAATCTTTGATGTCACCCTCTATGATGGGAAGGAGGAAGTGTTGATGCTGGGACAAGTCTGTGCGCTTGGAGGTATGCTTTCATCTAAGAGATTGTAAAATAGACTGAATTCTGAATGGCCCTTTGAAGGAATCTGAGAAGTATAGTTTGCCTGTGAAAATACCTTCAGATTTATTTTGAGAACAAGATTAGATTTTAAACTTTTCTGCAAACTGCACTCTTCATACATATATGCCCATAGATGCTTGCATGTTTCTCAATTAAATACTCAGTAGTTTGGGAAAGTACTCGAGTGTCTCATAATCTGAAGATTTTCATGTTCATTTGTATTATAAAAAATTGATTTTTTTTTATTCGCATTTTGGCTATTTTTTTTTTGCGACTTCAAACTAGGGAAAAAATAGCAGCAAGTGAATGTTTTTGCTTGTTATTTGTATCAGTGTGTGTTAATGTCTTGATTCTGTGGAATTGAACCCTAAGAAATTTTTTGTGTTAAATGCTCCAGAGCGCAAACAATATCCACTTTTCACAGTACACACATGAGCTCTTTTGAGATCAAGGGGTACTTTTGCATAGCATGACAATGGACATTTCTCGTTAACTTTTATACATTAAATAGTTTCCTTCAAAAAGATAAAAAAAAGAAAAATTATTACATATAAAAAAACACCAAGATTAAGAATAAAGAAGGAAAGCAAACATGGAACTGCAGAAAATAAACCAGTTGCCTTGGATTATATTTTTCTTTTGTGTTGTGTGTGGATTGAATTTGGTCAACTGGACCTCTTTTTCTTGTCTGTCTTCTTCTCAATTTTCAGGTGCGTGTATCTGGATGCTGTTGGCCACATGGCTGAAGATGCCTGTCTCCGGCACCCATAGCATCGTGGGAGCTATGGTGGGATTCCATCTGGTCGTGTTCCAGCTCGAGGGTATCAACTGGAAGCAATTTGGTTTTATCGGTAGGTTCTCTTCCTAGCGATTGCTTTATATAATGTATTGAAATTTCATTTTACCGGGTGTACAGTGAACTCCCATTATACGGTAATTTACATGGTTATAATGACATTTCATTACAACAAAGTCAAGATTCAGATCCCAAAATTATTATCCATGTATCTGTAATATGAAATTTTTAATGTATCAAATGGAAAACTGCCAATTCCCAAGGATTTTGTTACATCTGGAGTCACCTGGTACTGTATTTTTGTGTATAGTGAACTATAAAGGGGTATAAAAAGAAGTGCGTGTCTTCTTTGACTACATTAAGGTTATGATCAACATCTGTTAGAATAAAACCAAGTGGTAGAAAACTGTGTCTTTTCTCTGTATCAAGTTTCCATCAGTAGTCTCCATCAACGTTTTCGAATAATTTGTATGGGAGTATGTCCATTTGTATATTTTTTTCCTCACTCTTTGTAGACAAGATGCCATACAAATCGTGAGAAGATTCTCTCCTGATAAAGAATTTCTTCAGACCTGTTTCTATATGCAATCTAATCTGATAAGTAGGGCCTAATATTTTTTTGTACGTCCTCCTCAGCGGATAAGTTGTTGCTGCGCCCAAATATTTTAGAAAAATGAAAATCACCACATTTGTGTACGAAACAAATGGAGAGCTACAAAATGTACCAACATTTAGACCACACAGTTTCCAATTTGTCTTAACTCTGAACTTTTGCAATTTTAATAACTTTGTTTTTATATGTCTATCCCCCTCCCCCTCCAAAAAAAAAAACAAAAGCAGAAAATCACTGATTTACAATTTGTACTTCCCTGATTCTTATGTTTTCATACAAAACAACATAAGCCACAATGGACTTTTCCTAAAATAGCATTGTTGTGCTTGAGTGAGAAAATAAATCATGCAATGATAATCTGTGATTTATAAAGAAGTTTTATGCCTTTCATTCTTTGTACAGTGGCCTCGTGGTTCTTGTCGCCGATCATGTCGGGCGTCGTATCCAGTGTAGTTTTTGTCATCTACAGGAAGCTTGTGCTGAGCAAGGCAAGTTTAACCCCTTTCATGATTCACTAACTTTAAAGATGGCCCTTCCCTTTTGCATTCCTTCCCAAAAAGCACAGAACATGATATATTCCACCAGAATGACAAGACTATTGTAAATCTATAACATTTCTGTGATATTTGAAGGTTGTTAGCCGTTCAAATTCAAATAATGCACCAAACGCTCACCGCAATGTATTCTGTGTACTAGACACAGCTGCTGCATACATTAATCCTCCAGTGGTTGAATATGATACTTACACTTCCAACAACAGATACATGCATGTTAAGCTGTCAGAAAAGAAGAATTCACTAGCTTCTCTTTATACTTTGTTATCAATGGCAAATAACAACACACCACTTACATGAACTACATGTACAACTAAGTGCATCACACAGGTCTGTAAAACTAGACTAGTATTTAGATTTGTAATTTTTGCGAAGTTCGCAAAAATTACTTATTCAAATCTTAACGGTCAATTTAACTGAACAAATAAAGACCCTCTTGAGTTCAAAATTTACAGGAGGTTTCCAAATAGTGTTTTCTGCAATACCTATTTAAGTGTTCTCACCAAGTTTTCAAAAATTTGCATGCAAAAGGGATTGGCTGTAAAGTACCACAGACATTGCATACAAGGAGGATGCAAAAAATATGATAACAGAGTTTACTGTGATTTTTATAACTTTGCATTCTAATATCATTCATATCAATCTGCTGCATGATCCCTTGACATGTGAAAGTAAACATTCACCAAATTTAAACAATGGAAACTTTTGTCTTTTTAGCTTTAGGCTTTGGTTAACCCATTGAGGATGAGTCCTGAGTATACTCGGGCAAACGTCTATGGGAAATGCGTGTTGTAGCAAAATCAGACCGTCCTCAATGGGTTAAGATGTTGAATAAAGTGAAGTATAAAGATTATTCCATTCAGGGATTGAAATGATCATTTTTCCACTCAGAGTAGAAAAAAAAGGGAGAATATTTTTTAATGATACACTGTTGTGGGTAGCTTTCTGAGTAAATTTGATTATCTGAAGCACAGCATTAAAAACACATCCCTTCCATACCAATGAAGCCATAGCAAACGGTTAAGAAAAAAGGTAAATAAAACAACGAGATAGTTGATAATCCAATTGATTTGGCCTTTGAATAGCAGCTTCTTTATCTTTCTTTGCAACTAAAGCTTAAGATATGTTTGAAGTGTCCAGACACTATTAGCAAGCAAACACAAAGCAGACCTGTTCACATACACTCAAAAATTAAATTTTTTAAAGCTCTCTTTTTAAATGCAATGCAAAGCCCATAATTTCCAAATGTTCTTAATCCAACAATGCGACTACAGTTCGACCTCGATTATCCGGCCTCCTTTTACCCAGAAATCTGTATTATCTGAATGCGTTCATGCAGTGAAGGACTTTTTTTTCATCCAAAAATTGAGAAAAAAACAGTGACTTTAACATTTTTTCATGGATCTAATCTTATTAAGGCGCCTCCCCTTTACGGAATTCATGGATACGCCCCCTGTAAAGAGCTATTAGACTTTACTACTATGACTGGTCATAAGCAAATACTTGTGAGGCAGAATAAATGCCTAGTCATGTAAAACGCTCTCAGCCAATCATTTGATAAGCATCTGCTTTACTTATGTTTTAATTTGTTTTTTTTTTTTGTGTGTGTGTTAATGGGTGTGAAATGTACAGTACACCCACACAGAAGCTTTGAGTCACATTTGAAGTATACACAGTGTAGATTAATAGCACTTTTTGTTTTTTGTTTTCTTTTGTTTGTTTTTTGTTTTCTTTTGTTTGTTTGGTTTTTTTTAAAGATTTCAGATTACATATAACCAGCTGCCTTGCCAAGAATTCCTCTTATATAAGCTACAAAAATGTAGGCCTACTTATCCTGCCTTTAAAAGCAAGATTATTGGGACAGATTGCTCACTATCTGTTTTTCAATCCCTTGATACTTTAATAATTTGACATTATTCCGATAAACAAAATAAAAAAAAAGAGATCATTAATTACCAAGTTCGCACACATCAAGTGTTTTTGCAGTACAAATTTGTTCAAATTCATATTTCTTTCTCTTTTATGGCGCGTGTTGCAGAGTTTCCCATGTTAATGGGCACTAACTGGCTCCAAAAGTCTGTCATTGACATTTCTATTGAAACTCTGAGAAAGGAAGGCAGGGGCATTAAAAGCTCAAATAAAAGAGGTCGTTTGAGGGAAGATCATGTCTAAGTTTTTTTTTCTTCTTTTTTTTCCACCCATTTTTTGGTGCCCTACTTTCTCAATGCTCCTGTAACGTGAGTGAGTATTATTAAAAAGTGGTGTACATTTTGTTTCCTTGAAACCCTGCAAAAGGAGGAAGCTGGTGGCAAAAGCTGCAGAAATCTGATACTGTAGAGAGTCCAGGCACTTTTAGTGTGCTTTTTTTTTTCTTTCCTTCTTTTTTGTCTACCTGTGATGTTGTATAGAAAGCATGCCTGTAGGGTCAAAAGACTGTGCCTTCCCACATGTTGCCCACATGCAGGAAAAGAGTGGTTTTTGAATTGCCCTTTTATCACGATGCTACAAGATATCTTGACTCATCAGCTTCAGTTTTATCTGTCGGGTAAGGCCTACAGTTGTACTTTCTGTTTTGCTAGTTGAACTCCTTTATTGATTGTGCGAATACACTTTGTAGAAAGTTGATACCGGTACAGCATGTCATATGAACTGCTTTCTCAACCCAGACTTACCTCCCTTTGTGTGAGACAGCAGTCACAAGAAATTTGACCCTGCCCTCCATCTTTCACAACTGCTGTCATTTTTTCATCTTTTATTTTTGTTTATTTTTGGTGTTTTTTTTTGGGGGGGGGGGGTGGGGGGTGGGGAGTGGGTATGGGTGCTGTTCGCTATTCCGAAGGTTCGCTATTCCGAAGGTTCGTTATTCCGAAGGTTCGTTATTCCAAAGATATGTTAATCCGAAAATGAAATTTGGAATTTAAACGAACCTTTGGAATAACGAACCTTCGGAATAATGAGCTGTAACCGTGGGTATGGCAGTATTGATTCATGCATTTAGTGAGCTGTTTGCAATCGGTTCTTCTCTCATTAATGGAAAAAAGAAGTGATGATGATAACAATTTATAACTAGAAAGTACTCAGAGAGTGCGGACTACTGCCAAACAGCTCATTTCCATCCATGCACTACACCCACGCAGCAAATTGCCTTTCCCAATGAGAAAGAAGCCTTTCTATAGGATTAAAAACAAAAACAAAAAAAAAAAACCTCTCTTTTGTTCCTGTAATCTGCACAATACTTCTTTTTAAAAGCTTTACTGCATGCTCAGGCCCTTGTGTCACATGCTCAGTGCATGTACAACTGTACATGCACATCTCAAATAGGTGCAGCTTGAACCCCCTATTATTGGCCCAATTTTGCCTATGATAATCCTTAAACAAACACAAAAAGATTCCTGGACCCAGACTATTTAAAAAGGGATCACTATCCAAAATTTAATCATTTGATCCTTGGGCCTTTTATCTACTTTTCCTGTATTCATCCACATCTCCGTCTGCAACTTCTTGAGTTATTTTGCAAACAGACAGACAAACCATTGCTATCAAATACATAACCTCAGAGGCAGAAGTAGGCCCTGAATTGTTATTACATTTGTAAATAAGTGAATTCAAAGGTTTAACGAAGTCTGATAATCCTTTTATCATGGTTGCCATGGAGATTTCAATCAACCACCTTCTCCTTTTAGCCACATTACTGTGCGGACCCTTGACGTCAAAGCCCTTTTCTCAAGAGAAATTGTATTGGAATTTTATAAGCTGGACTTAGGCCACTGTAGATTGTGTATTCAGTGGTCTACTAGAAGCGTCAAATTTTGATGAGCTCTGACATTTTAAAGCTGAGAACATTTTCCTCCAACCTGTGGGACTCGAAGAAAAACCTTGTGTTGAGGCCTTTTGTTGGCTTTTGCCATGCAAGGTTACATTGTACATATGGTCACTAGTGGTGAGTTTATTGAATGGACACCAGAGATCCAAAACAAATTGTCTGCATTGTTCTGATGCTTAAATTTCCTGTATCACCTGACCGAAGCATTTGAGTTGATGACCAATGCATCCTATAGATTCCAGCTGCATCAGTTATGATAAACAGTTCCTGCCTGTACATAACAAACATTGTATATTTTGGAACAAGAAACTAAAAAAACTACTTTAAAAATGCAAAAAAAGCAAAACCGAACTGTCTTTTTTTTTTCTGGGGGAGGGGGGAGGGGAGGGGAGGGGAGGGGATTGAGGCCTCAGTTCCACAGTTAAAATACCTCCCCCCCCCCTGTATTTGAAATCAGTTGACCTGCAATTTTCTGTCATACATAAAGAAAGATAAAGGGGGGGGGGGGGAGGTCCTGATTATGTGATACACAAGAACACTGTATATTGAGTAAATAGCTCAAGGCGCTTGATTTTACAAAATGCTCCGTATGTTACGGTAAAACATTTTCCTTGGGGGGGGGGGGGGGGGGGGGGACATGGGTAGAATTACGGGAAGGACACCCTTTATGCATTGATTGGGAGCACCTGGTACTTTAAACATGTACAACTGTACATGTGGATAGCATGTGACACATCACTCTGATGTACTCTTTATAGCTGTCATTGAATTGGTGTACTCCTATTACTGAACTCTGTTTGGCAGTGTCTGCTATTGACACTAAAAGAGAGTGGTACATGTGTTGATGCTGTTCTACTGTATAGTACATGTACGTATATTAATACAGGAATATACCGGTATGCATGTGAAATATACGGTACATAATGTACATTGTCGCAATATCAATCCTGATACGCAATAAACCTTTCTACCTTCCTTTTTGTTTGCCTGTTACAGAAAGAAATGTGTGTTTCATCACTCTAATGATGCAAATAAAGATTTTTCATTTCCTTGAAGACCTTTATCCCCGGGCATTATTGATTTGATAACCCAATTCTTCGTGTATTTTGGGGGACTTATCTCTCCCACACTCACACATCGTTACAATGAGTTGATTTCAAAGCATATTTGCTCAAGGCGATACGTGATGTTTTGTTGACATGAATATTTGAAGCAGGTCCAAAATGTGGTTCGTGGTTGTTAGTAACAGTGTAATTAACGTACAGACTGCGAAGAGCATGATAGTTTTATAGTAGGATTAGCGAATCCTTTGGCACACATTGTACTTCACCGTACCCGGTATGTGCTTGAAGATGGGAATGAGTGTTTCCTTGGAATGTGCTAAAAACATGCATGAGACTGATGTGCCAAACATATTCAAGATGGTAGAGTGGTATCATGCGATATGATGCAATTTGTTTATAGTGAGGAAGTCTCTGATTCATAAACACATTCGATACTACGCATTAAAAATCAATTCACTTTCTATGCTCAGATGCCATGTGTTGCCTGTATTGTATAAACTTGCAGTCTCCATTTACAATATTTTCCCAGTGAATTTCATGTCACTGTATACTACACTATAGTAGTCTGTTGGAAATTCTAAACAAGTCTGAAATGTGCTATATAAAAACTATAGCTACAGGTGTATTAAAAAAGAAATGCTTTCATTATTATTGATATAATTTGCAAAGACACTCAAGAATGTTTTAATAGTGAGTAGAAACGTTCTTCTTGTACGAATTGTACATGTACATTGTGTTACATTGTAGTATGCAAATGGCTTAATTTTCATTAAACGTACTTTTTCATTTTTGTCTGGTTAATTTAACCCGTTGATGACGAGTCCCAATATACTCGGGCAGGTGTCTATGGGAAATGTGTGTTGTACACCTAGCAAAATCAGCTCATCGTCAACGGATTAAAGTAGCTTTTGGATGAGCGTTTTTAGAATCCGTTTGACACAAGCACAGTAGTTTTGATTAATGCTTTGCAATTTATGAAAAAGTAGTATGAGGTTACATGCACCAGTGGGCCTTTAGGCCTTTGATTTGTGCTGTCATCACTCTTTAATCTGTATAGACAATTCGTCATACACTGATTTTGCATCAACTGATTGAGTGTGGCCACCTTTCAACACAACAAAAACAAAACAAAGCAAAAAACAAACAAAAAATTACATAAAGAATAGACACTGGAAATTACCAAGGTTGCTTTAATAAAGTACATTTTGTAGGCAGAAAATAGCTATAACCTGTGTGTTAAACTCCATTGTTGACCCACTTGTCCCCCCCCCCCCCAAAAAAAAAATACAAACCAAAACCAAAACAAAACAAAAACAAAAACAAAACAACAACAGCAAAAAACAAACAAAGACAAGCATGGCAGACAGTATGAAGGTAATGAGATCCCAACCCCCCCCCAACAAAAAAAAAAAAAAAAGAGAAGAAGAAAAAAAAAGGATGTTGCAATTATTTCTGCAGACTCTCATCTGTATAGAGAGCTGTCATTTGAGCGTTCAAATCTGCTGATTACCAGCCAGGTTGCCAGCATGACATGCTGTGTATAAAAGTGAGGTTATAAAAGCATTTTTTCCCCAGGTGTGTGTGTATTTATACCGGTAAAGCATGCATGCCGGGAGGTCGTGCTAGTCACCTTCATCAAACTTGGTAATGATGACGGAGTATAGTTTTATTTGAACTGTGAAGCAACAGTCCATTGTTCTGTGATATCGTGACACATCCATGTTGGTACCACAACAGACACATCGAGTGTGCCTTTGTTTTTTCCATGTCTCTTTTTATTTTTGAATCAGCAGTGCAGTGACCCCTTCACCTCACTGCAATTATACAAAGAGGATACGACATCGTGTAATACATTGTTCGCCTGCATGCAGTGGCCGTGAACATAAAGTTCTGTCTATGTTTTACCATGTCATGAGTGATATCGGAAGGTATAGGAGTTGGAGGGGGGGGGGGGGGGGTTCAGCGGGGCAGTGAAGGTTATCATAGCTATAGCTCGCTGAACATGGCAGTCCAAACCATCGCCGAGGAATGTGTTTGACATTTGCATTGGCTGGGTCAAAAAGATAGTCCCAAGACCTACGTGCAACTTGAAAGGTTCCCCATCTTCCCTTCCTTTTAATTTGTATCTCCTTCCTCTGTCCTTTCTACGGTTGGCCAAAATGCAACATCCTAGAGCGTTCTCCAGCATTTAGCCAGCAGGAGGTTTTCTGGTGGTCCTTGCTTTCTTGCCCATGCTGTTACAGTACTCCTGATCATGGAAAATTACTAGATTTAAAATGTTGGACTCAGTTAAGTTTCTTTCCTCCAGCTCGCATGAAGAGAGAAGAAAATGTTTTCTTTCCTACAGTACCTTCTCTCTGTTTTGTTTTCATTCCTTACTTTCTCTTCTTCTTTGCTGTTTTTTCCTTCCCTTTGTTAATTTTTGTTCTTTTCTTTCTTCACCTTTCTTTTCATATGATCTTTTCCCATATATACATTCATCTATCATTCCTTGTTTCTTCAGTACAAAGTACCTCTGTAGATGTTCTCTTTCCTGTGTTCTGAGATCTGTTTCTGTGGTATTTGTGTTGTGCAGTAGACATTAGTTCACTTTATTTTTTTACACCACAACTTTATTGCTCCAGAGCTAGTGGTGATGTCTTGGTAATGTCAAGTTTCTACAAGAGAAACAAAGGGGGGGGAGGGGGTGGACAAAATTCAGACAGGTGCATAAAACCTACATGCCCACTTCCTTGTACATGTTGTACTACATTTGTATGACAACTGAAACTCATTGTGAATAGGCAAATGGAATAAAATTACAACCCTTCTTGTTCACGAGTGTGAGACTTTTCACCAAAGGCCGATTTCTGTAAATGACAAAAATACATAATTTGTGAATTCCCTGTCTTCACAGACCAAAGGCTTTTCTTACAATAATCTTGGCAAAATCTGTATTTCAGTAGTTTGATCATCAGTATTTGTTCCTTTACCACAGAGCTACATGTACATTGTATTCACTATTTGTTATTTGATCTCATCAAAGCTGTGGAAGTCAGACATAATAATAACAACAATGACTTGGCAAAAGGTCTACCGTCTGCTGTTTCACATAGCAAACACGAGATATTACACACTTGGTGTCCAGCGAGTATTAAGCGGAAGGAGACCATCATGTACAATACTAAACATGTAGGCCTACTTTGTACGAGACAAACACTTGGCAATCGTTGTCCAAGGTGTGTCAAGGATAGAGAAGAATTTCAAGGCTTCAGCTTGTAAACCTGTTTCAAATTAGTTTTTAGAGAAGGTGCCGATGTGCTGTATCAAAGTCAAGTGACATTGTTCAACACAAGGTTGTCTGACCCATGCTAGAATTGATATTTCATCATAAAAACCTGGCCTGCATAATGTGGCAAGCAGCTATTAAACCTCTTGTAATTTGTTGTATTTGACCAGTCAATAGCCAACCTCTTGTAATTTGCTGTATTTGACCAGTAAATATTTTAGTGTCAACTGACTCCAGGTTGAACCTGCACAGTTATGGAAACCCTCTTCATGCTTTTACTATTTGACCAGATGGAACAAATTTGTTTAGTGCCCTGACATTTGTTTGCAAGTGTAGTTGATTGCCACACACTTGAATGTACAGTTTAACTTTTTTGGGCTGACTGTAAGAATAACAAATAAAATAAAACTGAAAAACTGTACATGCATTCAGTGCATGACATGCATTTTAGCTTTGCTCTTCTTTTTTTTTGTCCTTTTTTTACTGAGTAATGACAATTTGCTATGTACATGATAAAACTCAATGAGTTTGTACTCATATACTGTACATTGTATATTGATAGAGCTGTAATATTCATGAGGGTTTAATTTTCACGAGCTTTGCGAATCACAGTTGGATCACAAATTTAACAAAATGCGAAAATGTCGCTATGCACCAGGTTGATAGTGCATACATAACTTGTAAATAGCGTTGGTGTCAATTTGGTAAGACAACATCTCGCGAAAATGTGTGTGACCTCGTTCACGAAAATACATTGTATCTGTACGCAAAAATAACAGCTTATCACAATACAGTATACTGATGAGGATGATGAATCAATGAATGATGAGGAGCCATGCTATGGAGCAATGAAATGCAATTTGCCCAACCTCCAACCACTCTAGAATGTCTCTTTTCTAGAGATGCTAGATGATCAATGTTGTTATGAAGAGAATTTTGCCTGTTTGATAGGCAGGTTTGATAGTAATGTTTGCCCATATTTTATCTTTCTA
The DNA here is from genome assembly GCF_040938485.1 of Diadema antillarum. Classification (NCBI taxonomy): domain Eukaryota; kingdom Metazoa; phylum Echinodermata; class Echinoidea; order Diadematoida; family Diadematidae; genus Diadema; species Diadema antillarum. Next base: position 937,664 of record NW_027271174.1, read on the forward strand.
TCTGTGTGTCATACAGGAGGAGCCCCTAGAGCCAGGACTGAGGGTTTTACCATTCTTCTATGCCCTTGTCATGATCATCAACTGTATATCCATATTCATTGATGGTCCGAAAAGTAAGTTTGCTCAAGGTTTTTGTCCCCCCCCCCCCCTCACCCTTTTGACAAATAGTTGTGTGAAAAGCGTAGAAGTATTCAGAGGTCCCCTCCCTCCCCCTTTATCCCTGGCTTTTTTGTTTGTGTTGAAAATTATTGAAGTTTATTTCACAGAGTGTAGAATATTGTGTAGATGAGAAAGTTGGTGGAGGATATAATGTTAAGAAGAATAGTGCAGTAAACAAATTTGGTGAGTTGATATGAAAGTGCTTGGAGTCCGAGAGTTTAACCCGTTGAGGACAAGTCCCGAGTATACTCAGGCAGGTGTCTGTGGGAAAGGCATGTTGTAGAATGATCAGCCCATCCGCAAAGGGTTAATAGCAATATTAGTGTGAATGATGAGTGCTCTCTCTGTCTTTTCTCCCCTACCACAGTGCTCTACCTTCATGTCATCCCAGTGTGGGGTGTCATGATTCTTAGCTTCGGCCTCGGCCTCATCGTCGGACTCGTCGTCTTCTTCTTCCTGGTCCCATATTGGAGGAGACAGCTGCAAGGTATTACCCAAAAGAGAGAGAGAGAGAGAGAGAGAGAGAGAGAGAGAGAGAGAGAGAGAGAGGGAATATGATGAATATATATATATATGTGACTGTGCATCACAGAACAAACAAAGTCGCACACCTTGATTTTACGAGAGGACTCGAAAAAGTGAAATGGTTCAACGAAGTCAATCTTGAGTTTTTCATACTTTCTGAAATTTGGGGTCCTAAAATGAATTGGAAAGTGTGTTTTTGACAGTTTTTCTACAACCCCTTTTTTTGTAGAGTAGTGCAATTAGGTACACCTTTAGAGGTCCTTTTACATTTTTTTTAAAATCCTTTGCACACCCTTCACTTTCAATAACTTTTGAATATATAGTGCTATTGCCTTGAAAGTTGGCATGTATTTACAATTGTATATATGGACAGAATTTATTAATTGAGCATGCTTAATTTCAGCTTATTCTGATACTCCCCTCATTTTGTTGCTACAGTGGTTACCTCTCTGTTTTTTGTCCCACTCATCGCACAGCCAGCATGGTTTGGAAAGATTAAGCACTTGAGTAGACCCTTTACTTCAGAGCCTCTTTTCTCAGTTCACACCTTTCCAGAGTGTGTGCTTTCTTCCCAATATTTAGATAGGCTAGGAGAGTCCATCTGTATTGAGTTCTACATCATTTTAAAGCTTAGAATTTGCTCTTTCAATATCTGCCATGAACTAAGTATTCGTGTTTGGCGACTTTTAGGTAGTTTTGTGATGCAGGGTCACATATGTCTACTGTAGACTACTTTTGACTCTCTGGGCCCTTTTGGGCCAAGAAAATCTTGAAATGTGAAGTTTTTGTGACTTGAAATAAATAGAAACATAATAGAATAATTCTTTTTAAAGCTTTTACAGTATAATTGCCTGCTGGGGCTAGCAAAAGGTAACCTGGCATCAATTTTTAATGGCCCTGGGCAACCAGCCACCACTAAAGTGGATCCCTGAACTATGGAGTAGTTAAGAAATCATTTATCTTGAATAAAGGTAAAATGTTATGAAGATGGATTCCAGCTTGCAGCTTGTACCGTATATCAGCTTAATACAGTGATTTCTTCGAAAAAGTAACAGAAAACGTAATTTTGCTCTTTTTGCAACAAAAGCTCACAGCAAAGTTTGGCAGTTTCCTCAGTTAACCACCACAGTTTTGAAACAGCTTTCATTTGTGTTTGATTTTGACTCGTGCAGACATCCAGGCAGCAAGCAAGTACTCCGGGGAAATGGCAGAGGTGAAGGTGGACCCAGAGATTAAAGGTACATGCATTTGTTTCATGGTACACAAACATGCATATATGCATGATGATTTTTATGAAAGCTAGCCAGAACATTAGTCAAAGAAAAAAATGCGTTCACATCTAAAAGAAAGTTGTTCATACTTTCTGTCCAAAACATTCTTCATCGGAAATGTCAAGATTCTGATGCTGTTACAGAAAAGAAAAAAAGATGAAGACTTCAATTTGAACTAGTGCTATAAAAGATGTTGATATCATTACATTTTGCCAAGTAAGCTGTCCTGTTTTTGAGAAGTTATATGACCTCCATTGAAGGACGGTAAATTTTTTATGAGCTGTCTTCAAATCAAACGTCAAGGTTTCAAGTATGTTTTAGGCGTTCTTGTAAGCTGCACATTGGGGAATCATTTTATGTTTTATAGCTCTAATTTTAGGTGACTCATAGAGAAACAGAGATGAGCTGCATTAACCAGCAATATCCTTCAGGGTGACCTTGTTATACAACATAGCTATCTGAAGACATTGGCATCAAATATTTACTTCCACTTATCATACACTGCTTATCATGTGTGCTTAACCCAAATTCTATAATCATAAAGGATGAACTGTTAATATGATGAGGTGTCCCTTGTAGCTCCAGTCTGCATTATTGTAAAGCAAACATACCTCACAGAAAAAAAAAAAAATAGATAGAATATCAAAAGCAAAGACATGGGTGTACTTCCCTCCGGTACTGCATTGTATTTAGATTCATTTCAATTCAATATATTGGTGTCATAAAGCATTTTAAAAAATATTTCACGTGCAAAGATTTAATGATGACAAAACTACCAAAAAAAAAAAAAAAAAAGCCAGTGTTGCAATTCTACTTTACAAAGATGCATGATATCAAAGGTAAAGATACTGTACGAGCTGAAATTTTCGCATGCAGATATTTTCGCGAATTGCTACTTGGAGAACATTTTCGTGTGTTGTTAATTTTGCGGTTGCGAGGGTGTAATTGAATGTAGTTATTTGTGCATTGTTATTTTCGCGTGTTGTTAATTCGGGATTCAAAGGCGATTCACAAAATTCGCGAAAATAAGACCACTGCAAAAATTTCAGCTCGTACAGTAGGTAAGTATAAAAGTAGACAATAAAATATTTATCACTACCTTCAAAATTGATAAAAACGTGAAAATAGAGGTGAAAGGCATGAGATACGGAGTGAAAATTGCTTCATGGTCAAAGCAGACATAAAGAATGTGAGGTGAACTTGAATGATGGCTGTGATCACACTCTTAAAGGTGAGCTATATTTCTGTCGTTATAGTCCCAGTTTGTGACACAGAGGAAGTGAAAGTCAATCTTGCGGGTCACCATGGCAACGGACAGATTCACTCTGCGGAGAGCCAACCCATGGTAGAACCAGGTATGTCTGTGCCGAAGGCTCTGCATGTTTTTGATTGCTAGTTCAACATGCATTGCCATATTAAGCAGTGGCACATTGAACCATAGCTTGGCGTGATATTCATGAAAGCGTCACAAAGAACTCCTTGCTCTTTTCTAAATGTAAGTGGTACACGTACATGTATCTACCCGAGAAAGAAACAAATGAGAAGCATCTTGTACTTTTGAATTTGATAAAAAACACACAAACTACAAAGTTATTTTTTGCAGATCACACAATGGAATGCACATGTTACAGTTTTGTATGGCATGTCAAGGTTAAGTGAAGGGTTCTCAGTTCGGCTTGGTGTCAACAATAAATTGCAAAATAGCACAAAACTTTACTTGTTTTTATGTTTAATATCATACAAATAATGAGAATTTATTGAAATTGTCTTATAGAATCACATACTCCCACCTCCAAGAGCCATAATGACCTTTCATGCACCAATAACCACGTGTGAGGTGACAGTGCATGTTTAACAACACCTAACAAGAGTCTACTCATCTGATTGGTCGATTACTCATCATGTGACATGCAATTATACCGGGTGTCCCAAAAAAAGCGGAACGGTGGATTTTCAGTACCTTGCGTTCTAAAAATGATATATTTTCTGACATCATCAGAAAGAGCATCTTCCGCAGAAGACCATGATACCAGAATCATTAAATTTGGTTCAGTACTTTTCATTCTACGCCAATTTCTGTAAATGCAGTCATTTTCAATTTTTTTGCGACTAATATGAGATAATAATGTGGGTGCGACACGCGTTCCATACGGTGAATATTGTGTAAGCTCGTTGATCCATGTCAACAAAAGATAACGCTTTCATATTGGGAGCGCGCACACACACATTCACACAGACACACACACACTGTTTTTTTTTTCCTGGCCCGTGCCCAATGTGAAAGCTGTATCTTTTGCTGACATGGATCACCGAGCTTACACAATATTCACCATATGGATCGCGTGTCGCACACAAATTATTATCTCATAAGTCGCAAAAATCCTGCGAAATTTGACAATGACTGCATTCTCAGAAATTGGTGTAGAATAAAAAGTACTGAACCAAATTTAATGATTTTGGTATCATAGTCTTCTGCGGAAGATGCTCTTTCTAATGATGTCAAAAGATTTTTAACTTTAAGACCGCAAGGTACTGAAAATCCACCGTTCCGCTTTTTTTGGGACACCCGGTATAGTTCCATTGCATGCTGTTGCTGTTTTGCCGAGCAATTATATATTTTTTTTAAAGCAAAAAATCTGATAGTGTAAGGGTGATTTTGCCAGTTTACAATGACTCACATATTAAACTCATGAAGTCCAGGATAGTCAACAGCTTTGAAAATTCAACCATGTTACAAACTCTGAACGTGAACAATAGTATTGCAAAATTGTATCATGCGCGGGGCGCACATTACAAGAGCAGTGTCCTTGCAGTTGGGGTCTAGGGCCTGCTTAAAGGCTCAAAGTCTGTGTGCTGTAAAGCTGTAAGTTTCTACATAGTCTCTGATACCATCTGAGAGCTCTGTATTTTCACATGTTTTATTTTCATTTGACTGTACAGAAGACATTTGCTGTGTTTAACACAATGTATATTCAGTTTGTAAAATACATGCTTTATTTTCCCAAGCGTGAGGCGCAATCTAACTTGTGGCATCAAGGAGAAGTTTATGAAAAAGGACAAAATAAAAAACTTTCTCAAAAATCTTGGATGTATTGATCTTGCATGAAAAAACTGATTAATAAATCAATTAACTTCTGACTTCTCTCTCTGCGCCATCAATGCTGGCGCACTTGCTGTCTGGTTGGCCCCTGCTTTGGGGCGACGTACAGTATCCAAGAGGAAGAAGGAGAAAAAAAGCAAATCGTATCGCGCCGCAGCAGCAGATACTGAGAATGGTCCAACTCATCGCTACTTGCGGCGCCTGGCGCATCGGCGTATGGCGCATCGGCGTGTTGTTCCTCTTTTGAGGGCAACATGTGCCTGAGCTCGCTGCTTGTTGTAATTACTATATTACCACTGGCACAGTAAGTGAACGAGGAATAACGGTTGCAGGTCCATTCCCAGCGATTGTCTTGTTAAGATGTTATATATCTTACCCAGCAAGGGCCACCAAATGTCAATGAGTAAGCACTTTAATTTCAGCCGCAAATTCACTGATGCGAATATCCCATGCCGCATGCAGTTTGCTGATAAAGTCTTCAACGATCAATGTTCCTCTTCAGTGCCTTTTTTATCACTTCTTGGTACGATTTCCCTCTGTATATCACTTCATCCCCTTTATGTTTTGAAGAAAAATTCTGCCAAATGTGATACATGTATGTGTTTCTGTTTTTTATCGGTAGGTTGTTAGTTTTGCTGCAGTGTTTTGAAGGAAGTTTTGATCTTATCACTTTGTGCTATTCATGGCAATATGATCGTCTATGTAGCCACTGGAGTGTAGTAGTGCATGTATGTACTTTGTGATATGTTTCTAAAGGCATACTGTATGTGTGGCATTGGAATTAAAGTTATGAAACAAACTGTTGGCATTGCGCTGTCTGTTTCGTGCGGTACACATCTTGGGACAGGTGCTCAATATATCACAACTTGTTTCCCGTTGTACTACTTGCACGTACATTCGATGTTCTATCTTGTGTTTTGCTCAAAAATTTGTCAAAATAGATGTTTCTCCAGTGTTGCACATGTTTTTAACATGTTTTTTGTTGTTTGTTTGTTTGTTATTTTGTGGGGTTTTTTTTAGCGTGTTGCCAAGTCTGGAGGATGTTGCATAGCATGTCGCTGTCTTTGAGGATGTTGCACAAGTTTTTGAGCATGTCGCAGCAACATGCTCTCAAACTCCTCATGAACCATGCTGAACCCATAGATGTTGCACCATTGCACACCTATGACGTCACAATCAGCACACCTTTGCTGCACGCACTCAATCAGTTATACAAGCCCATTCAGCCACTTATTTTACTGTTGTCAACAACTTCGTCTGATCTTTGATGTTCAACTGTACCCACGGACTGTACTGTGCCACTTATTTACCTTTCACATACAAGCAATTTCTGAACTTAATTCGAGAATCAATGGGGACCACATCCGTTGACATCAGAGGTCTTTTTTACATCAAATAGTGTATGGTCTTTAGTTGTGAATTGGAACATGATTTCGTGCTGGGTAAAAGATTATGCGCACTATTAGCACAGCTTTGTACCGTCGAATAGCCCTCCTCTATTTTTCACCTTGTGCAAAATCTTGTACCATCGCATCTGTGACCACTCGCTATTTGCATATTATTTAACAATGGCTTGATATAAAACCAAGTAACAACGTGGCTTGCCCAATGATGAATGTTTCTCCTTTCCCTTCGTCCTCAGCTGGCCAGACCATGCTCACGACCCCTACCTCACCGACTTCTAAGGATGCCAACGGCTTCTTCAAGGTCAACGGGAACAAGTGGAAGCGGTTGCTAAGCAACGAGCCAACAGGCGGTGGTGACGCCCAGAAGCACATGAGCAAGAAGATGGAGTCGGAGGAGTGGAAGAGCATCAAGGACCACCCAGTGGTGGCCAAACTATGCACCCCTCTCCAGATCCTCTCTGCCATATTTGCCTCTTTTGCTCATGGTGGCAACGATGTCAGGTGAGCTCTTTTTCTGGTTTTGCTTACCATCTGACCATTGGTTAACAAGAATTTATAGAATGTATGTCGGTGCATACTTCAACATGTCTTGTGACCAATATTGTCACTGAATGCATAAAAACAGAAACCAAACTCTCTTTCCCTGTTCATGTAAATGTTCTAATGCAAAATATTATCAAAGTTCTTTCAATTTTTTTTTTTTTATAGACAATCATAAAAAGTATGAATAAAATGACTAAAAGGTCCTTCCGATACAACTTACCATCTGTATTTCAAAGCACAAGTTAAATCAGTTTTGCTTACCACTTGGGGATTAGTGTGTGTATGTTTACGATTTTGTGCCTGTTTGTGTTGAAGGTACACCCGCTGAGATTTGAAAAACAAATGATATGGAAGAAGAAATAATGTAATACAAACATGAAGAGTTAAGGTTGCACAGGGAGCAGATGGTGAAATAATTCCCCGCCCGTCTTTCAAATGTATCCAGAAGAGAGTTGGTGAGGGCTGCAACCAAGATATGTCAACACTCCACCAAAATGTTGTTGTGATGGAGTATTAATCCGGTGAGGACTGACTGATTTTGCTACAACATGCATTCCCCATACACACCTGCCCGATTATACTCTGGACTCGTCCTCAACAGGTTTAGAATTAAGATCTACCTCAGGAATATAATAGCACCATATGTTACTAACATACGTTGTATCCATTATGCAGCAATGCCATCGGGCCTCTTGTAGCTCTCTGGTCTATCTACTCTTCGGGGGGCGTGGACCAGAAGCAAGGCACACCCATCTGGATCCTGGTCTATGGTGGCTTCGGCATCACAGTGGGCCTGTGGCTGCTGGGGCGCAGAGTCATTGAGACCGTGGGTTCAAAACTCACCCCGATGACGCCTTCAAGGTAAAACACATTTCAAGAAAAATTGGAAGTCTGGAATATTAGATTTTTGTATTTTGTTTGGATATTGTGTTTCATTAGAATTGTATACATTTTGAAAGGCTGTATGGCAATGAAGGCAACTTTATTTGTCTTCCCATATCTGCCATAGGATTTATGAAGAAAGCCTTGTAAACTGACTCTACTGTTTGCTTCATATTTTCACTATTTGTTTTTTCCTACCACATCAAGGCAGTTTCACTGGGTGCTTTTTTACTGGAAAAAAAAGTAGACTGCAACTAATGTACCCTGGGTACATCTCTTCTTGTAATGGTACCACCAATTGTCATTATTTTATCACGGCTGGTTCTGATACGGGCCACGGTGGCAAAATGCATCAATCATGAGAAATTTCTTCTGAAATCTTGATGAGGGCTTCTTGTAGTGATGTAGTGCTTTGTGTTTGAAATACTTGTAACTTCTAAACAGGAACTTTTATTCACCATAAACACAATTGAGATCATTGTAGGTGTGCTCACTACTGACATTGTTTGCATCATGGGTTTCGGGGGTCCTTTGAATTTCAGAAACCCAAGACGTGCCACATCCACACTCCTGACTCAGTTGATGGCTTGCCGACTTTGCATATTTTGCTCAACCTCCCAACCACACTCAAACCCATTGATGTTTTGAATACTTGCCATTTGTAAAAAAGAAAAAAAGAAAAAGTAGTCATAGCTTTGTCATAGCATTTGCATCAATGCAAAGTTTGCAATTTTTTCTATACAACTTTACTGTACTGCATTTTAAAAGAGAAACGGTTCTTCAAAAAGTTTCCAAAGCTCTTGTGCATTGCAGTATTATTTTAGAGTGATGCCACACAAAGAGGTGCATTATAACGTAAGTATTTTGTAACAGTAAGGCTCGCGTTAATTGCCATTTTACATATCGTTGTGTTTCTCCAGCGGCTTCACCATCGAGCTGGGAGCGGCGGCCACGGTACTCCTCGCCTCGAACATCGGAATCCCGATCAGTACGACGCACTGTAAGGTCGGCTCCGTGGTGGCCATCGGCAGGGTCCGAGCCAAGGCCACAGTCCAATGGAAACTCTTTGGTAACATCATCCTGGCGTGGATTATAACCCTGCCTATAACTGCTGGACTAAGCGCAGCTCTTATGGCTGGACTGAGGCTTGTCTTATAATGATTACTGAATGCCACATTGGCAAGGATGTAGAGATAAAACTGCAATTGTTAGTTTTTCCATTTTCCCCCATTTTTTTTTTCACTACCAGATATCTTTTATGCTCTAGTGCATAGGTTCTGCTTGGATGACCTGCAAAATCTCCTGCGTTTCAGAGCCAGCTTTGAAATGACCCAACAATTAAGTCCTACCTCAAAGGTACACGGATAGGAAAAGGATTACAAGCGCTAAAATCCCCTTGGTAGGGGACGGCCATGTCGTAGCATGGAGTTGCATGTTGTGTGCAGGTCCTGTGAAAAAATCCGGGATGAAAAAAAAGACGGGATGTGGTACTTCTTTCAAGAAAAGATGGAAGATCCGTGCTGTCACAAACGGAGGCAACGATGCAATCGTTGAGTGGTTGTGTGTCATCCTACGCTCTGCAAGAAGCGACGACTGGCAAAGAAGGCTGGCAAGGGACATCCCGGGCACATTCTCTTCTGCTCACTCAGCTGCCAGATTCGCCAATTTTTCGACCATTTCTGAGAGCAACATGTAACATTAGACAGCCCGCAAGAGAGAAAGAGGTTAAAGGTCAGGAGGGAGAAAGCAACCAAATCACAGGATAAGGTTTCCTAATCTTTCAGTGTGCTAAAAGTCAATCTTTGTTTGCTTTTTTAAATGGAGCTTCTTACAATGAATTACTAGCCAGTAGCGATGACCATAATTCGTTTTTGTCTTTTTAGGTGATGCGCTAAACAGTGTTTTTCTTCTTTCTTTTTTTTTTTTCAAAGTACCGGTACTGCAAACTTTTATGCTGCCACCAGGACTGATGTTGTTGGCCACTGACTAATAAAATTTCAGAATTTTTCATTGACCATTGTTGGTTTAAATTGAAATTGCCATTAGTTGTTACAAGGAAAGTATTTTCAGTGTAAAGAGACACTGCTTTACACAGTATAGGTGAGTATACACTGTTTATGAAACTCAGAACAAATTTCAAAGTGAACAAGTTACAAACAGACTTTTGAAAACAACAAGTTTTTGTAGGTATTATGTAATGCCATTTAATGCATGAAATACAATTCTATGTATATGCAAAAGTAAGCAAGTGTTTCGCTGCTTTTATAGTTATGTCCAATACCAGACTTGGATGGTACTTTAGTCTGAGTGGAGAAAACAAATTATATCATAAAGTAGTAATGGGTTACAAAATCCTTTTCTTCTACACTTGCTGTGCAAACATATGTCACAGCGTGACCATCAGAATATGTATGTGCATTGAAAATGCATGCTCACTTATTTCTAAAGGAGAGGCTAAAAAATAAAAAAATAACAAGAATTGCAGGCACTTTTGCTCTTGCTTTTCAGTCCCACTAGATTTGATTAGTTGGATTAAAGCCAGGTAAAAAGAAAGAAAGAAAGGAAGAAAGATTGAATTCAAGTATGAATAGAATAATGTACTTAATCAAATGGGTTATGTGTCTTATTGTTGGTTATGCCAATATGTGTGATGTTATGTGCACAGCCGGTTTGAGTAGAATAATTTTTAAAGTCATAATGTGATACCCTTATAATGGTTTACAGTGTTTCTCCATCAAAAGGTGGAAAAAGTTAATGTAAAGCACTCTAATGAAATTGCCTTGAAATATGATTGTGCCAAGTATAAAACATATATTTTGTTCAGCCTCATCTCTACAACCTATGAAATCAATAGTGACAGCCTCCTACAAGAAAAATTAGATAAGTTTTTTGTCCATTTGTTTAATGGTAAGAAGTTGATTTATATCTGGTATTACTTGTACATGTCACCTGAAAGATTGCAGATTTCTGACCGTTTACGAAAACATGACATGGAAAGTTAGTTGATGTTCAACTTTTTTTCTGTCTTTATTTTCTATCCGCCCCTCTATCTGCAACTCTAAAGCAAAATGTTTACTTCAACGAATAGAAATATATAAGATAGTTGCTGGCAACCAAAGTTTTTTTATAATGTGATACAGCTTGTGGCTGTTACAAAGATTTATTAAGTGCCATCATAGATGGTGGTTTTTCTTTGTATTAGAACTGCCATCTTATTTAGTCCCATGCATAGTCATGACTATATAAAGGGGCATGCACATTCAGTAAAACAATTAGACACTGTTGAATCATTGAAATGGGATATTTGTACTTGCTTTTTTGCCTACTAACACATTGAAACCCCTACTCTATATACAGCACCATATACAACACATTTCATACAATAAAAAGTGCTGCTGTTTTTTTGTTTGTTTGTTTGTGATTCAAGGTTCTTTATTACGCAACACTGTACTAGTTGAATCTTTCCCTTCTTTCTACAACGAAGAATGTTGTACATGTACAAGATTGTACTGTACTTGTAAAGATATATCTCATGCTTCTGGTCAAGTGTTTTAGAATTTCAGTCATACAAATACGCACATCTGTACACACACAATTAGTCCCACACAGCAAGATTCCCCTCCCCCCCCCCCCCCCCCAAAAAAAAAAAAAAAAAAAAAAACTACAACAACAACAACAACAACAACAACAACAAAAAACTACAACAACAACAACAACAACACAAAAAACAACAACAAAAGACAGGCTTTTCCCTTGAAGAAAAGTAGACTTTATCAGTGTAACATTTCCACCACATTTTAAACTGGCAATTATTCCAGACAACAGTAGCTACTGTTGATAAAATGCTGGAGTTCACTTTTCTTGTAGTTTGTTTCAAGATCTTATAATATGGAGGACTCTTTTTATCTTTTTACATTTATCAAATTTTGTGTTTTCATGCACATGGTGTTTTGAATTTAGGGCAGTTTTGGTTGAGATGTGTCCCACTGCCCATAGAGTGACATGTAAGTCAACAAATGGAGTGGCATTGAAAACGAAGTGACTCCACCGTATCCTTTACTTGTGGCAAAGACAAGACTACATGTATTTTGTAAGATGAAAGTTTTTCAATGTTTGAATGATATTTGATTTATTGTTCTGTTGTCTTTTTTTTTTGGGGGGGGGGGGCGGGGGGAGCTGGGTAGGGTTAGACCTTTAATAGTAGGCATATGGTTGGACACATTGGTCCAAAGCTATGACAGGTGAAGGTTTTCACACTGATCAAGTGCATGCCAACAGTATTTTGTATTGGCACGCTTGAGTTTGAGATCGGAGACATTGTACCATGTGAATGTGCATTCAAGGCAACTGAAATACAGAAGATGAAATAAGTTTATTGGAGCTGTAGACATTGTAGAAATGACTGAAGTTCATTCTTGCTTTTGGTTTATCTTTCTTTTGATTGTACTCAACTGTATTTTAATTTTTTTTTTTTAATTTTTATTTTTTTTTTTGTAGTCTGAACAAGGGTACATGATCATGTCCTCTTCAGTGAGATATACAAGTTGTTGTTGTTTTTTTTTTTGTAAACAGGAATATGACAGGAAAGAAACCACCAAATACCTCACCTGTGCAGCATTAACATGTAGAAAGAGAATTTGACAATAGTAGGTCCTTATTCAGCACCATGGCCTGAGAAATAATAAATGTACATGATGTGATAATTTGACATTGCCAGGATTGGACTGATGTGGAATTCTGTAAATATTCTGTGACGGATAGAATTTGACTTGACTTTGTGTGGTTTTACACTAGTTGCTTTTTGTTTTTTCTTCATATTTTTTTTTTTCTTTCAGCTCTGAGATGACTTTTGCTTGTGTGCATGTTTTGTGTCATGTATGCATTTGAGGTTTTCTCCCATTCCCCCCCCCCCCCTTATTCATTTTGTTGTTATTATTATTATTGTTATTATTATTTTTGGGTCTTGCGCTACTTCTATGCAGTCGAAGAAACTGTTGCTTGTTTTAGTAGCACTAATTTAGTAGTGGTTGATTATTGATAACTGCTACCTCCATTCCTACAAACATGGTTATAAGTGTTTTGTTGGACAGATTCTCGTGTACAAGTTGTCAAAAACAAACAAAACAACAACAACAACAAAATGGTCTGAGTGTAATACAAGTAGTTGACTCTGCGAATTGTACTGAAAGGGCGGAAGTTTTTCAATCTGAAAGCTAAGTATCTACAGAGAATCAACACAAACGACATTTTGTTCACCATGTGAATTTTTGTTGTAGGTGTCCTGCATGCATGAATGGTATATGTGGTTATTGTTTGTTTGTTTGTTTTTTGCTCCTTTTTTAATGTTAGTGAGAGGAAAGTCATTTTGTGATAAGAAATTTGCTTGGAAATGTGTATGAGGAGGGCTCACCATGTTTTTTAATGCCAAAAATCAGGGTAGATGAACTTTGACCTAAGGAGTATTTGTTCACTGTACATACATGTGGATGTTGTGTGTTTGAGAGTTGAAGATGAGGAGAAGGAGGAATCACCACTGTATAGCTTTGTATTTGATGTATCACTGTTATTTAGATTGTTTTTTTTTTTCAACTAGTTAAAGCTGTCAAATAACAGTAACTGTAGACACAGTCATATGAAAGATTGATAATATAACATGGTATATTGTAAAGTTACCCCCGCACTTCTGTGTACCGTTCTCACCCCTTTTTGACAGCCCCCCCTTGAGCATGTTGTATACCCAAGAGCATTGGGCCATGCACTGAATACGTCATGTACTGCACTTTAGAAACAGACAACCTTCAAAGAACTATACAGTGTCTCATGTTGCTGTTTGTCACAAAATAATGCACAATGTACTAATACATTATTGTTTGAATGTTGGAGTCATGATTTGTGTAATTGTCTAGGAATTAAGTCCATGTTTCAGTATTAAACATCAAGTATCCAAATGCATAAGCAACTGATAGTAATTATAATGTAGGTTTAATGTAATTTTTGAATAAGTGCCAAGCTACCCGTTTCTATTTATGAAGCAAAAGAAGTACATAATTATATGTAAAAGATTAAAACTCTATAACCATAACTCTTTTTGGAGTTTGTGCAAAAGGGTAAAAACATATATCTTTTTGTTCGTTTACCTATCCTTGACTTGTCTACAACCAATGAATGCCGAAATGAGCATATTTGCCACTTGCTAGATTTTTTATTTCATGTTATTTTATTTTATTCTGTTCTGTTTTCAGTGCATTGTGACAGACCTTGGACAGTAGCTTTCATATGAAATAGGAACAATAATGCAGATCAAATCACCCCTATGTATGAAGAAAAGGAACTTCACCTAAATGCCAATGTTCATGTTTTTGATTGTTTATCGTGCTTTTTGCTTGCAGATGCATTTTTAGTGTCTATTTGTGTTTGATATCTACCATTCACCTTCAGAAAGGAGTTGACTCATGATTTGTACCAATACTGTACTTCATTCTTTGCCTTTTGAAAGTTATGAATTACTAGTATGTGATAAAGAACAGTACATCAAGTTGTATTTATTCATGCATTTGTTTATTTCACTTTTTTTCTGTGTGTGTAATGCATTTGTTTATTTCACTTTTTTCTGTGTGTGTAGTAATAAATCAGGCAGTCTCTTTATTAAATTTCTTTCTTTTTTTCTTCATCAACTTATTATGTTTTCACTTTAGTGTCACTACTCTTACAAGTAAGAGCTATTGCCACTAGTCGTACATTAGTGTTAGGCCCTCTATTTGTGTAATTTGTGTTGTGACATTACCACACTCGACCGTGCTGCATAAGAGGTTATAATAAAAAAAGGTGTTTGAATTTCTTACTATGTAATATAACCTGTTCCATGGTGTTTTTCTTTGCCAAGTGTTGCTAGTTGCAGAAGGTAGTAAGTGACATTGCTGTTGAATCTGAGTCGTGTGCCTCTTTAGCAATTCAAGTATGTATGGATGTTTTGACCGAGCTATGAGCAGAAGCATACATCCAGCTGAAAGGAGCACTGGTCAATGAGTCTAGGTGACGACATGCCTGCCCAGCTTTACATGTATGTTATCTGCAATTCGAAATGTAAAATAATTATCGTACGTGTACACAAGCTTGCTCATTGCGACAAGTAGTGCAACTGTACTGGTACTTGCTTCCTTTTGCTGGTTGTACAGAGTCGCTGAGAGGGAGAGAGAGAGAGAGAGAGAGAGGCAGGCAGGCAGACACAGGTTGGAAGGGAGAGATCATGATCTGCTCTACTATAATACAGTATACTACTGTATTTGATAGCAGTAAAAGCAGAAACACCAGAGAAAGGAGGAAAAGGAGCTATAGTACTGCAATTACATTGTCATTATTATTATTTTTAGACATACATTGTATTTGTATAGCGCAGATACTATATAAATATACTGTACAGTACTGCGCTGTTATGTAAAAGAGCTCCTAACATTGTAAGTTACTGATTAGACACACAAAATTGTCATAATATATCATACAGCACATATCAACTGCAACTGAACTCAGTCCCCCCCCCCCCCCATCCCCCTCACCACCACCACCACAACTGTAGCCACATCAGAGGTCTTTTGTGTAAAATTGAAGCTCGCAAGAAATTACTAGCAATATGAAATATAGAATTGGTGTGTGAATTGTACTTTGCAGAAATATTTGTACGTAGAGGTTAATGATTTTCAGTCCGATATCATCTTAACTCTTTGTAGTGTAAAATGTAAAATCTCTCGTGAAAGAAAAATAATAACCAATCCGGACTTAAAAACATCTCTGTTTACGGGAGATGTCTCTATATCCTATGAAAGCTCGGGTGAAGGTCAATTTTGCGAGTGACGTTTTGACTCGTAGTGTCAAATTTACTACCAGAGGCTTTATGTTTTCTTAGTCTGTTGAATAAATCATTAAAAAACCCAAATTCAACAACAAAATATGTCTCAATGAACGAACAGCTTTTATACTTTATAGACTTTGTGTGTGTTTGTTTGGGACTGGTTTACCTACAGTATGTGTTGGGTATGGACGTGTGTGTGTGTGTGTGTGTGTGTGTGTGTGTGTGTGTGTGTGTGTGTGTGTGTGTGTGTGCATGTACACTGTGCATGAAGGGATGACCGTACTACAGTGTATGATGTCACATGCGTACAACTATAATAAGGAAAATAAAAAGAGAATTTCACAAAACTTACTATACTTTTTGAATAAAGTGCACATTTCTTCGACTTGCTACTGACGTATGTTAAGGGTAACATTATTCCCCTCGCCTTCTGAAAGAGAGAAGTCGAGTGTTCTTTTGTTATGCGAGAAAAATGGAAATATGTTGAATTTGCTTTATTCTTTCTTTAGGCGTATATCGTTGTACTCATGTGACATCACAAGCTATATAGTAGTCTTTTCATCAAGCCGTGACTGAGCAGAAACTTCAAAAATTCATAACTTTTTGAATGGATTGTCCGATTTTGCTCAAACTCTCACTGATGTGTTCTACTAATATTGCTGCATTCACTCAACCCACATGTCTATGAAGGTGAACTTGTCCTTTAAAATTCTCGACCCATAACTATGGCCGGCGCCACGTTTTCAAAAGTGTGTGTGTGTGTGGGGGGGGGGGGGGGGGATGCGCTTCATACTTTTGGTGCCACTTCCGGGTTTCATCAGCTGACAAGCAAACAAACAAACAAACAAACAAACAAAGTCTTCAGCGCAAAAGTAAATAAGGCCTCACCGCGCTGTCACTTCAGGTTTCATTTTTTCCCCCTAGTTGCCACTTCCGGGTAAACAAGTAGGACAGGGGCAAAAAGTGGTGACATCCAATGTATTTCTATGCATGGTGCAAAAGAAAAACAAAAAACAAAAAACAAAAAAAAAAAGTGGGCGGGGGGAGGGGCGAGCCTCCGTCCCCCCCCCCCCCCCCCCCCCCTCCCCCTCCCTTTGGTTCCGCAGGCCTTGTATAATGCACTGCAAAATTTTAGTTCAGCACCAAATCTCGTTTCACGAGTTTAGTTGCCAGTATGACTCCCGTAGCTGATATTGATGTCGAAGTGTCTTAGCTGCCCCAAAATCGATGTCTCACAGAGAATTGCAGCGTTATTCCCAGCGCCGGTCATACCAGGAGCAAGACTTTGGGCCGAAAATGAAAGAACTTTGATATAAACTTCGAAATATCGGCCGTAGAGGGAGTAATTCCTCCTTTACGGACTGTAAAGTTGCAGGGCTTCAGCTAAAATACCGGCGTAGCCAGAGGCAAGGTGAGAACTTCTTGGATTTTGATGTTGTTAATGGTGCAATTTGGTGCATGCATGTATTTGACATGCTTATCGACGTGAAACAGCCCTCCTGGTTTGAATTAGGTAGCAGTATTTTGATGTCGACATTTATAACAAAATAGCGATATCATTTAGATCAATTTCAATAGTATTCATTCTTATAATGAATATCATGAACACCGTCTCTGCTTAGCAATGAAAATAAAAGTAGCATGGACACGAGCTTCCAGTGGTGATTTTATGTACAGAGTTGTGGGCAAAGATAGTAGTAAGCGTCTTTGGTTGTGGGGGGTGGTGGGTGGGAGAGGAAACGCAGAAGGCGAAAACAACAGCAAACAAAGAAAAAAGAAAAAAGAAAAAAAGAATGATCACGTACCGCTATACAGAACGTACTTCTGGAGGGTAATCGGTTGAGAGGTAATTAAGATAATTATCAATTTTTCATTTTCATCACCTCGGTGGTATTCTCTTTCATTTTCTTCATTTCCTAGAAAATCACGCAAATGTCTTTGAATTAGATTCATTTTACAAAACGAAGCACACGAGAGAAGAGTATGATTTTGAACCAACTAGACATTAGATGTTACCGGTTGCTTTGTGCTTTCCACTTTGTAGTGGATAATACTATTATTGTATTCATTCATTCATAAGGACATAAATTATATGGTTTACCTAAAGGGATCAATTTATCTGATTTGATTCAGTTTAATTCAAGTCAATTATCTATAATATCATAAAAAAACAAAGTGTGCAAAATCGCAAAAGATGTTCCAATTTTCAAAAAGAAAGTTTCCTCAAGACTTCTGTTTGTAACTATCGTCCTATTTCCATTCTTCATTGTCTTTCTAAAGTAATATAACGACTTTTCTATAACAGGCTTTAATTGTTTTATTACGTGTCGAATGCCTACTCTAACAGCTAAGCAAAAACATGCCATCAGTGTGTGCATGGTCCTAGACACTTTTGACCACACTATCCTTTATATACACAATCACCATTACAACATTGAAAACAATGTATGTGTGCATACTATCAACAATGTGTGTACCACATACCATGATGCAGAAACTAATAAATCAAATCAAAATCAAAATCGAAATAAGAAACAAAGCCAGTATTATATGCACAATGATTAAGTGACGAAGAACCCCCCCCAAAAAAAACAAAACAAAACAAAAACAACGAAATACAAAAAACAACAAAAACAACAACAACAAAAACAAAAACAGAGACTTGGGGCTTGAGAGTTAGATACAATATAGTAACACAATAATCAACTATGCATGAAAACATACTTGAGAAAAGTTAAATTACAGTTATGCTCAAAGTGAATGCAATGCCATCTGATTAAGGTGTAAGGGCAAATATTATTACAGGTGTATTACTTAATACTTCTTCTCTTTTTTAATCTTAGGTACCTTAATCTTATTTCTTCATTTTTTATAGAAAGATCACTAGGTGGTGCCTTGTAAATACAAACAAACAAACAAACAAACTAACTAACTAACAAACATACAGACAAACAAATAAACGGAGTACACGGGAGTGAACAGTATCTAAAATTTAATTTTAAATTGATTTGACTTGACCTTTAATCATGCAGCAGCTTGTACAATATTTCCCACTTTGAGGATATTATCGTTGTCACAGATATAAAGGAGGTGCCATTTCGAAAGCAGTTCTTCACACTATTGCAGAAAACGGACCAGGATTCTTCTTTACCCTGATTCTCTAAGAATGGTCGCATTGGACTCCATAGATGAGGCATAACTGCTTGATGGCACAACACAATATAGTGACAGGACAAAAGAAAATGTATAATAGCGTCTTCAGATTTCCCATTAAGGTCATTGCTAAATGAATTCTCTACTCGGCTATCTTGCGTCCACTGCAAAAATTAAGAAAAAAAAATGAGAGAATAGGGAAGAGAGAGAGAGAGAGAGAGAGAGAGAAAGAAAGAAAGAAAAGAAAAGAGAAAGATTCGGAACGAAAGGAGCATAATATTATGGTCAAGAAGGAACATTCATTATCAAACTCACTATCATTCCTTCAATATATTCCTTTTAACACGGTTTAATACTCTTCGGTAAAAGCTGTGCTGACTTAATATATTACGTGTCCTCAATATCACTCTTTATTCGCTTGGTCGCACTTCATATATCTTTAAGTTTCTCTAAACTCACCAACTGTCGATTACTGATATATTTTTTCATCGTCTTGTTAATGCGCTCCGAACATTTTGAGAATAAACTTAACAAGCAACTTAGGCATGAAAATAATGCACGTGCATACCATGGGCAGGCATATAATAAAATATATTCACACTCACAGATCCTGGTGAAACCGAGACACATGTGCACAGGCTATTCAAAGATATATCATAAATAATTCCCATAAACTGTGAATTTAATTTAATTCAGTTTCCTTTTGGTGTTTTATTTCTCGGTGTACATTGAAGTGATGATATTCGGTTATGAGCCCCGTGTAATCATACTCTATATACCCAAGTATAATGGCATAGTTATGAAATTAAACACTGCCATAAAATTTCTCCTTGTGTGTTGAATTTTTTCTTTCTATATCTGGAGACGGACAATTTTTCTTTTATTTTTCTAATATCTATTTAGTGGGTTTTTTTTGTTATTTATTTATTAATATAGTTAATAAAGGGGTGGTTATTGCAGGAGATGAGGATATTGAGCTTTTAACTTATCTTGATACTAAGATTAAGATTAAGATACACAAAGAAACCACTTATGAAATGTAACAGAGTATACCAGCCAAGAAAGATTTCAAGTTTATTTGATGAAAATCGATTTTAAAATGGCTGAAATATCCAAAATCAAAGAAAAACAAAGTATTTATGGTTCCTAATAAAAGGTGGATCTCATCTTTTATTTTGATCGCTATGTTTTGGATATCTCGGCCATTTTCAAACCAATTCTCATCAATAATAAACGTTGACTTTCTCTTGGAGTTTTATGCTCTTTCAATTTTCATTATAACACAATTCGTATTATCTCATAAAGAAAAAATACTAGAAAGCTCAAGCCGGATCTCAGACGAATCTATACCATTCCTTTATTTATTTCTCTTTTTACTTGCGAACTGATGACAACGTTACGGCAGTCTGTAATGAAGTGAAAATGATACATACAGTATTCCATTTTGAAGGGGTTTCTCTGAGTCTTTTATTATGTATTATTTGTTATGCGTTATTTGTATTTTCGACCCTATTGGACTTTCACATCCATCAGAACAAACGGACAGACGTCTTCTGAATAAGGAAAGGAGATCTTTACTCATTACTCCATGTTATTTCGCTTTCATTCCTCCACCAACTCCTTTTCACTTCATTGTACTTAAAAAAGGCTTTTGTTACTCTTTTCTCCACACTGAATAACTGAAACGATTATTATCATAGCATAGGGGACTAAAAATAATTTGTCTGCAACTCCTATGTTCTATAACGACATATAAAGATTCTTTTCCTTATCAAAGTTTGAGTAATGCAATTCAATCTTCTTTTATTCATCACTGGCAGCTGTTTTCATAGAATATTATTCGTTTGTAACAGCAACGCGAAAAAAAAGCCCAAACGTACAAACAAACACACCTCTTACTCGTTTCTTGGTGCAGTTACTTGGATGAAGAATAGAGTGAACAAAATTGAACTTACTTGAAATCATCAAAAACACTTCGCAGATATCATTTTGTAATTTTCTTTCTCTCTCTCTATCTAATATCTTTCTCAAATTCATTCTGTTTCGTAGTGGAAACCATGAACAATTCTTTTCACTATCAAATACAATTGCAGGCAGGGCTTATACATTCAAGATAGACTTCTCTGAAGAGACCTATTCATTATTGTATCACTCAAACTGCTAATGGAATCACTATTTCCTCGCGTGAATAGGAACTGTCCAGTGCGCTACAATGACATTATTATCCAACTCATTCCGCCACAATGTATCAAGAAGGAATGCAAATACGTATTCAGCTTTTCGTTCGAAGTGAGTAAAAATCTGTTTTGAGTAAAATATGATTGTTTGCTACAGACCTTTTCTTCCTATCGATTGGTTTGTGAGTTCCACGTTCCATCTATTTCGATCTCTGTTGCATCCTTTTTGATTTTTTTTATCTCTTCCATTATCTCTCTTCTTTCACCTTCTAGATCCTCTCTCTTTCATTTTAAGACACAAAATGACCAAAAAAAAAAAAAAAAAAATCGAAACAAGTGCTTATCGATACACACAGTCTATGACCTGCTTTACACTGTTACGGATAAATTTGAGATTGCACTGTGATCTCTGTTAATCTGTTGAGGACGGTTTGATTTTGCTACAACACGCATTTCCTGCAGACGATCGCTCGAGTATACTCGGGACTCGTCTTCAACGGGAACTTATGAATTATTGATCTATGCATAATATATTATGCGGTTTATAACCTTTACCAACTAAGATCAGGTACAATTTTTTTTTTTTCAATTTCAAATCGTTTTTTTTTTTCACTTTTAAATCGTTTTGTACCTTAATATGTGTTACATTTCAGCATTATCACTATTACTAATATCAGTGATCGCGTTCATGGGAAAGAGAAGTTGCGTGTGTGTGTTTTTCTTTTTTTCCCTTTTTGTGTGGCGTGTGTTCGCCAGCGTGTGCTTTGTTTTGTTTTGTTTTGTTTTGCTCTTTGTGTGTGTGTGTGTGTGTGTGTGTTTGCATATTATGGCTTTATCTTAATGTGCTGCGAAACCGTTGCCTCACAAACGCCATTGAATATATCTTAATGTATTTCTTACTTTCCCAATAGTAGCTATAGGCAAGAGATTTTAGAGAAGGATATGGCTTATATTCATGCTCTGTGTCATTTTATAACCACTCATCTAAATCTCTACTGGCCCAGTCGCTGTTCTGCATGTTGATTAACCCCTTTTTCACATAGTGGAGGGTTAATTCTATCACATTCTATGTTTTATAATCACTATGTTATGTTTTATGTGTTTTTGGGGAAAAGGAATGAAAATGAATGAATTGAAATTTAACATATGTATTTAACTGAGCACATGGTAGAAAGTAAACGTATACTCTCTCTTTTTTTAACAGCAGTTGAAAACCAATGACTTTCACAACACCAAGGACAGCTTCAATTTATTCCATAACAATTCTAGAAGTCTGAACGTTAAGGCTACAAATACAAAAAAAAAAAAAAAAACCTTGAGAACTTATTGCCTGCACTAGGGCCCTTCAGATTCTCAGTCACTGGAGTCAGCGAAAAGTGACTTCGCTTAAACTCTCCCTCTTTGCTTTGATAACATATCTATACTTGGATCCTAATCGGCATATCTACAATGCCAGGGCTGATTGTGGAAGAGGATGTGATGTTGCGTTGTATTTTCTTGATGATAGTCATTTTAGGTTTTTAAGTGATTTTTAGCCGACCGGCAAAAAACAAAAACAAAACAAAAACTAATTGATTGATTTTGGTCTGTCTAATGGAAACGACGAAGCTTTGTTCAACACAGTAAACGAAAAAACAAGTATGTGTATTTCAAGAGTGAGTTTACTATACATTCTTTTTTTTTCAGTTTTCTCCAACAGTGCAAATGCGGACAAATTCAGGCAGTTGATAGAGGCCCACGTTTCTTCTGATGACATCTATAAATACACATTTTTTTTTTTATTTTAACAAGCAAAATGTTATTTTCTACCCATACGAAAAGAAAATAAATTAAAGCTTATTATTCTAAAACGTATTTGGCCATATGTGTTTACAATGTGTAATCAGAATTAATGCCACTGTAATCAATGCCAAGTTCTTAATATACAGGGGAAAAATCGAGTGTATTGAATCACAAATGAAGGATTAAGGGAATAGGGATTAAGGGATAAAGGGAATAGAAGCATGACTTTGATTTTATGATATGAAGATCGCATACACTATAAACACCATAATTACAATTGCAGGAATATTCTAATGGCAGGACGAAATGTAACTAAGAATTGTGAAAAAGAAAAACCCGTGAATTACAGAATGAATTTTGAACATAAAACAAGAAGTCGTCTCTACGAATCAAATTTATACGAAAGCAATAGAATAATACAAACAACGAGAATAGGAAACGTTGCATAGGCAACCAATGAATATTATTGGAATGCCTCTTAGGTTGTACTACTCCAATCAACAACTAAGTAACGTTAGTTTTAGCTGAGGCCAGCATGGCATACAATATGTTGAGATGATGGCCAAGAAAACGACCTTTTTACTAAAAGTACATACATGTATAACAATATTGGACAATGAAATACCCGACTCACAGGATTATTCTTATGCGTTTGATACATATTTCAGTTACATTAGACCTTCGAATCGCATAAAACATAATACTCCGAGCAATGGTTACTAGTAAATTTCCTTTGAGAAATCTTTGAAAATGTCTTTTTCTAATACCTTATTTCAACCGATGTAATCAATATCAACGAATATTCCACTCCAGTAAATAACAATGTTATAATAGCTAGCATACGTATTCACACTTAGAACTTACCAAATTGTTTTATTGTTGTTCCTTTCGAACATTATTGTGAAATTACTCATTCGATTAAGAAAGAAAATGTCCAAGACTTACCAAAAAATATCGGAATTTATGCTTACTTATGTAGGCCTACAAATAAGTGAATAGATTGCTTTCATTTATTTCTCTCATCACAGTGCTCCATATTTCCGCGATATTACATATTTCATGTCAGAGTCTGACGTTATTAAACATGTCATAGAATGACAGTCTTAAACAATAATGTTTTACAAAACTGGAATCGCCTCATTGCAAACAATGCGTTTTTCTAATTACGTTCCAGCTATGTCCAATGCTTAAAGACAAAATTCAAATTAGGACCTACAATCAGGAGTTAAAACATGTGTAAAGGAAAGAAAGGGAAAGAGGAGAGAACCAAGAGGGGGGCAATCTAAGTTTCTTTCATCTTTTCTAGAATTGACTTGATTATATTTGTGAGGCAAACAAAGACGCCTCTTGATTACTAGACCGAAATCTAAACAGGTGTCTTACAGCCAAACGGAATTTCGGGTACTGCGCGGCGTAAATGAAAGGGTTGGCGCATGAATTTATAAAAACGGCAAACGTCAAAACATAGTAGAGGGGACTAAAGTAGTAACTCAACACGTTCCCTGACAACGTCAGAACAACAGCGGTTATCTGGCTTGGACTGACGGTTAGTATGTATACCATGACGATAATGAACGTCAACTTCACAACGCGGTTGCGCGCAACTTTGTGAAACGACGGAGCGGAGTCGTTTCCGACGTTACGCGCTGCGGCCACGCTCTTACGGGATTGGCGATGGAGAGAAATGATCACGAGAAATTGCGTCAAGACCATCAAAGTGACGGGAATACCAACCCGAATTAAAAAGGCGATGCAGCTCAGCATTAAGAGTAAAGGTAAGGTATGGGTACACATACATACATTACCGACACTATTGCAGCGGAGGAATGCCGCACAAGACAATACCGATCCTATAGCAACGATGAACAAGTAGATTTGCACATTGCGACGGGTTGCGATTAACTTCCAGTGCAGTGGAAACACGACAGCGATGAAGCGCTCAACGGACATTCCCGTTAACGTGTAGGCAGACGCATGGATGCAGCTCCACATGAAGTACCGGGTGAAGATCACCTTGCAGTAGACCTCCCCTAACACCGTATTCGGTACAGCGCTAGCGACAGGAATCGGTATGATGAAAATCGACGTGAGAAAATCAGACACGGCCAAAGTCCCAATAAAAATGTCCGTGGAGTGTTTGGTCGCCTTTTGTTTGACCAACGCGAGAATGACCAGGAGGTTGCCTACGATGCCGAGGACAGCGAAGGACAGCTGGACGATGTTTGACCAGGCCCATTCGTAGGACCAGCTCCACTCCACCTCGGTATCGACTTCGACATCATTGATCGAAAGCGCCGTCGAATTACCGGCTTGTGTTGTCCAAGACGCCATCATACCTCCTAGATTTTCAGATGCCTGGGTCATCGCGTTACCTGATGCTGGGTTCGGTTGACTTTAAGAATACTGAAGTACGAACAAAACCCTGTAGGGAACTGCCGTTACACTCTTTATTGTTCAGAGAGAGAGAGATAGAGAGAGAGAGAGAGCGAGAAAAGAAGGCAATAAACAAACACAAATAATGTCGCGTGATAAGTGCTTCTATGGATGGCCCGATAGGGCCATCTTTAGAAGCACGCGCAAAAAACATTGCGAGTTACACATAATTGCGTCTTTGTGTAATTTGATACACGCATACATTACACCGAGTTTTATTTTATAGACTTAAAGAGGAATATTATGTACAGTGTGTATACACAATGGCTAATTGGATTACGTAAAACGTGTTGAAAATGCCCACTCGTATATTACATTGTCATCCTTTCCAACATTGAAATAAAAACTGAAAAATAATCAACTGACTCTTCTTCGAAGGAGCGAACCAAATTAGAGCCAGTGGTGAAGACGCTCTCGGTCCTCTCGGGCTTTCCAATTAAGAAATCTAGTTATCAATAAAAAAACCAAAACAAAAAGCTAACAAAGGAGAACTAAAACTAAAAACGAAGACAAAAGCAAAAAATCGAAGAAATAAAGAAAAAAGAAATAGGCAAGCCTATTTTATAGTGTCTCAATCAGTTTTTCATCGTTAGAAAATTAACAGAATACGTAAAGAATTTGGAATGATCAAACTTGGAAATAATGAACCTGGGGATGACCTACGAGAACGTGAAAGAGTGCCTTTCCCACATAATCGTTGCAAGTTCGCCGGTTACTCCCAAAGAACGGGAAACTCTGATTTTCCCTTACCTTTGCACAAAGTTCCACTGCAGTGCGCAGAAACCGATCGTGCTGCCTCGTTCTCAGAATGCCACGACAGCTCTGCGTTTAGTGCTACAGGATGGTGTGGATTCTGAACCAATTTCAGCAAAATCGCTTGTTGCAGAAACGCGCGCGTGCGTAACAGTCAGTGCTGAGAACAGATTAATATGCAAATTGCCTCATCATGCTTCTTCAAGACGTTTCGCAATAATCGTACCTACTATAGCTGCGTGATCGGGTGTATAGTGATGCCTGCAATGCTTGCAGCTGATTGGATGTACAATGTAGTAATGGTAATAACACGATCTTCTTCATCCAGGGTAGCCTCCTCGGTGTTGCCATTGCTCTAAAAAAAAAGAAAAGAGGACCCTGTATCATTCAGACATTAACACACACCAGGCACAACGTGAGAAAGACTTGTTAATTCATTTCAAAAGTAAGTAGTTGAAAATTTCCTTGAGGATTTGCCGTAACAATAATCGGCAGGGTAGGAAATTTACCACTTTATCTATTACAATGATCCTAACATTATCAAACTGTTTCTTCCAAATTTGACTATCAGTGACCTTTGCTGTTTCTGTAATTTACTTGTTGGAAAGTGGTTTGACGTAAATAATATGTATATGTATATATATATATATATATATATATATATAGGAACTTTCCACGTGTTGGACTTCGAATGTTGTAATTATAAGAAGAAATAGTCTCAAGTACGCCATGGATCTAACGAGAAGTTTTTTATTACAAAATTTTCGGACTGCCTCAGACTTTCGTCAGTGTAAAGACAATGATAGACAATCATTGTCTTTTAATACAATCATTGTCTATCATTGTCTTTACACTGACGAAGGTCTGAGGCAGTCCGAAAATTTGTGATAAAAAACTTCTCGTTGGATCTATGGCGTACTTGAGACTCTTTCTTCTTATATATAATATATACATTATATATATATATATATATATATATATATATATATATATACCAATACATTTTTTAAACATGGACGCGTGTATAGTCTTCCCCAAAACATTGAATACAAGTAATTATGGAGAGAGTGAAAACATCCGTGATATGTAAAAAAAAAATACAAGCGACCATCTTCAGAAATTTTATAGCTGTGGGAAATAATCATTAGTAGAAGTCAATTGTCATAATTTCTGAATCCATGTCTCTGGCGTTACATGAATTTGTGCGGTCTTTGAATGAGGCTAACTCCCTTTCAGACGAGATAGTTCTCATAATACAAAATGGATATACGACATGTGGATATGTGGCGAAATATGTGTCTCAATGCCCGCACGTCTATAAGTTGCTCGAATGTACGTTATGTAAGGAAAGGGCGGTTTCAGCATCATCTCCATATCACGACGGAGATCCATACGACGTATAGACCAGGGAGGTGTCACCTCCCTGTATAGACCTAAGGCCTATCTTGTGTCTGAATGCTAACATTACATTAAATACTTAAAAGCACATATATTGAACTGTATCTTGCACCGTTCTTCACGTATCTTTCACACGATTAATGAAGATTATGCATTCAGTTCAACTTTATTCCATTTTTTTTTCAACATGAAATTACACACATTCATGAACTGAAAACTCATTGTCTGCAAATACAGTGCATCTTTAATTCTTCATATCAGCACGTTAACTATGATAATGATAATGACATCTATAGCGTCACAATATACAAATGATGCACAGGATAGAGTGCGTTAGTTCGCCTCGTGCATGTTTCACAATTGTAAATACCCTCGAGTGCACTATACGCCTCCACTAACGCCACGAAATAATCCTGTGCATCATTTGTTTTATAAAATGGGTCGAAAATTCGAAAACTAACAGCATTTTTCAGCATTTTTCACGTACCTTTGTGGGTCAAGACGTCCGAAGATGTTCGTCCCAAACATTTACGCACGTCGCACTCGGAAATCCCGCACATACAGTATAAGTATGATGGGGGGTTGGGTTTCCGGACACTTAAGTTCCCGCATGAAAACTTACTTATTTTACATAGAATATGCACCCTTTACCTTAAAGACTTGATATAGACTCCTCATATAGGCCTACTAGACAACATACTCTGAAAACGGCGTGAGAATTAACCTGCTAAATCGTTGGATTTGCCCTTCAAAGTGACTCCATGTACGCGTCCGGTCCCACAACGCTTGGTCTTCGTACTGTACTGTACAAAGTGTACGTATAGTAGAGTATACGTACGCCACACATGTTATGCACAAGGGAAGAAAGGCCGGCCGGCCGGCCGGCAGCCCGAACTAGAAGTTGTTTACAGGATTGACAGCGCGTATGCATGCAATTCATCAAAGGAGCCGCCGCGCGCACAGACGATCGGCAATAGGATTTAATACGCAGTGCAATGGGACTGAGTAACCAAAGCACACGTGACTCATTTCAGCGCTTCCTATTGGCTACATTCTTGAACCCATTTTATAATTCCGGATAGCGCACAACTACTGCGCCTCAATACACATCGACCCCAGGATGACGTCAATGGGGCTACGACTCTAATCGACTTTTATTCACTTCATCCAAAAGATCAGCTTTACACACATTATGAAAATGAACTATAACTTTGTGGACTGGATTTCCCGTTCCTACCTAACATGATTATCTCGTCTTAACATTTCAATGATATATCACCTGACGAATAGATGTTGACGAAATATTTTACCAGGCATAGTAAAGACAGAGAAACTGATATTATATTGTGTGTGTGTGTGTGTGTGTGTGTGTGTGTGTAATATCATGCCAACATGTTGCACCTCCCTGGTGAAACCAACAATTATCATAAAAACGCCTAAGTGAGATGAACGCGACAGCTGCTTTCCGCTTTAATACTGTGTGACGTCATCTGGTTTTACTTGTGTATAGGTGTGCATATCTTGGAGTCATCTCACGAGACCGACAACCAGGTGTTATACGGCCCACGAATTCGACATTGAGAAAACGCTTTATGACTCATGCATCAGATGAACTTGACACAAAGTAAATAAGGCCCATTAGTCCGACGGCAGGCAATGCAAGTCCCATGACTTCGACACAAGGCAAAGATTGCCCATGAGTCCGACACAATACAAGCAAGGTCTCCGAATTGGACGCTAGGCAGATAAGTCCCACGAGACCAACATTACATCTTGGGGATAAATGTATCCATCCCGTAGGATCTTTTGCCTAGTATTGGACTTGTGGGCCGTTTTACATAGTGTTTGACTAATAGGTCTTATTTGTTTGGTGTCGAGCTGATGTCATGGGCTGTGTGACTCGTGGGTATCGAACTCGTGACGTACTCAGATCTCAGAGTTGCGTGCCGTGTCACTCAGGTGAATCGGTAGATGGATCTAAGTCGTCACGCTTTTACCTCGCCACAGACATCAGGCTGAGTACGGAAAGATTCCCTTTAGCTTGATGCATAGTACGAGTAGAGAGGGGGCAGGCTAATCAACGTGGCGTCACAGACTGCCTCCATTTATGGGGACAGTTTGTGACGCAGTGCACTACGAAATCAGTCAGAGTGTCCAAGACAGACTGCTTCGAAAGAGCTGACCATCTGAAGCGGCCCTCGCCAGAAATGGCGCGTTTCAAACTATGTGAACGTTTCACAGTCCACTGCTTTTGGAGTCATATGGTTTATATATAAATGTTAAGGTCATCGCGTGACATACCTCATTCATTGCATTATCGAGTAAAAAGCCATTGTTTGTGATGTGTGGTAAGCTGCAAAGGGAGGTTATATAGCAATCAATACGATTGACACCTGTGCCACTTCTTTTTCTTCAATGTTTTTGAAAAAACACAAACTGTAAGAATGTATAACAAAAATCATGATTTCTTAGAACTGCGTGATGTTGCGAGATTTACAATTAAGAAAATTTAATTTTTCCATTCGTTATGGCGTTTTCAACTTTATTCTGAGGAATGGTGGGGAAGTGTCGTCTGTAGGCATCCAGCAGCTCATCAGGCGATGAAAACACGTGGTGCTCAATGACGCCATCCTCCTTGCGAATGGAGCAGGAATTGCTGTGAATAAGAGACACCTGATTTCGACTCCCGCAGATGAGTGCGAACACGATGTCGGAGAGTATCCTCAGCTTCGGACGTGGCAGAGCTCCAAACACGTATGACATTTGCTCGGCGAAGTAGTCCACATCGCGCGGGTTCCGTACGTCCAGTTTTGTGTTCACCCGCCATGACCCATGCCAGCTGCTTTCCCCGTACATTTCCTCGTCCATGCTTCCTTTGATTGGCTTATGAAGACGGATGATTTCCCCTCCCCGTGCTCTTTTGAACTTGTACGTCAGATACGAGTCGGTATAAATGGGACTCTCGTCATCAAAATCGAATGGGACCGGACGAAGCGTCGGGTCGCAAGCTCCAACTTCCGCCAGGTACAACTTGCCACTGGACGTTTCGTCGTGCACGACGTTGCTCACGTGATATCGATCGAAGCCCATGAATTGCCCAGCAATGAGAGTCACGTGGTAACCCAACACATGTAGCAGCCTGTTAATGCAAGACAAAAAGACTTATGTGTATGTAAAAATGGGAGCTAATTCATTCATAAGATTTACCAACTTCAAGACTGGATTATAGCGGAAATAAACATTTTGAAGGACTATCATTTTGTCGGCATAAAGTGATATACTACAAGCATATACAACTTGAGCAATATATTCTTAAGTAGCGAAATTGTGACTGCGCAGAATTATGCTCTATACTTCAAGTTAACGTTCGGAATGACACAAAATTATGAACTCATACACTTAATACACAAAGAAGTCTTGAATGTATTATCCATTTACTCTATTTCTTCTTCTTCTTCTTCTTCTTCTTCTTCTTCTTCTTCTTTTGTTAGGGGTGGAGGGACAGATAATTTTGTTTCTTTTGACATTACAATTGGTAACACTGGGAATATTAAAAGTGGCCCGTCCACCCCTTGGAAACAGGGAAATGCTCTATGGGGAAAAGGAGAAATTACGAGCTTTGCGAGAATAATGATACCATCCGTACTCGTCTACCACCAATCACGGTTCACATTGTAAGCTGAAGCATTCAGATGTCTGTTATCTTCACATAACTATAAGAGTATCTGAGTGAAATATTGGGCCTGTATTTTAACAGAGGTTAAAGGGGAAATCTAATCCAAATTTAAATTGGCCTGATAAGAATAGGTAAAGTATTTACGAGTTCAACGGTAAAATTTTGATCGAAATCGGGTGAAAAATAAGGAAGTTATGACATTTCGAAGTTTCGCTAATTTTCAGGTAACAGTTCTTGGACGGTCAATATGAATATGGCAAAGTGAGCATGTCGTCCCCTCACAGCTTGCCATATTATAGTTTTTGCATAAAATTTTGAAATTTCCAGTTTTTCATTCAAACGCAATTATGCCCGAGGCTCAAATCCTGGTATATCTAACTGATCACTATTCTGAAGTTATTCAACCAGGAATAACATGTTTCAGACTTCAATGGTAGAAACATTGAGTTTGCGTCGGGTTTTTTTTTTTTTTTTGTACACGATCAATGGAAAATTGTGAAGGTATGACATGGGTAGCTCACTCATTTGCATATTCATGTCTACTGTACATTCAAGAACTGTTTTGCAGAAATTAGCAAAACTTCAAAATGTCATAACCTCGTTATTTTTCATCTGATTTCACTCAAATTTTCACCGTTGAACTCGAAAGAATTACTCATTTTTTATCAGACTAACTTATATTTGGACTGGATTTCCCCTTTCAAATACCGAATCATCAGAATTATATGTACGCACAAGTTAGACATTAATTGCAGCACTACTTCTTGTATTCACAGTATAGAAAGACAATCAGTGGAACTGGGTGCTAAACATCGATATTGCGTTCGTATTTACAAAATATAAAATGATATAGTATCAACCTATTTCGATACACTGAAAACAAATGTGTAGCCAAAACTACAGAACGCGATATTCCATAAAGTGTTCCTTCCAAGTACCCTGTCCAAGAATGGAATATCGCTTTAATGTGCAATGCACTACCTTGCAACGTTCGCTTCTAGAGTTGTAATATTTGCAGCTTTAGGATTTTGCTTGATTTAAGCGGAAGGAAATAGGCACGTCTGTGTTGAATTATGAATGCAGATGGATTTCCCGTCTCCTTTTACTACTTTTTTTTTTTGCCTTATACATCTTGGTGCCTTCCTGCTTCATTATTGAAATGGTATTGATATTCTGATTGTGTACATTATATCTGCATGATACCGTCATTTTTATCGCTCTGTTCACTCCCGCGATTTGTGATTTAGGTCATGTACACTAATGTTTTACGTATTTTCATGTAGTAAACCTATAGGACGCCTTTTGAAGGAATCGTATAACTGAATACGACGACCCTGCACGATGAAGACAACGAATAAATTGAAAAATGTCTTCAAAATAAAATACTCAGTAGGCCTACATGAGCATCTGCCCACAATCGCTCCCCCTGTTTATACACTGCCATACACTGCCTTGTTCCGAAATCAGCGATCATTATTTTGCTGCTCATTACGGGCTTTCTGCTGCTCATGAAAGACATTCAAACTTATATGCCTAAAATTTCATTTGTGAGAGGGTGTATTCCCAATCCCACAAGAGGAAGCACGTGCATTTTCAGAATTGAAATTAAACTATCTGATGCACTCTAAGGGTTGAATATTCGGACATTTTTTTTATCAAAAAAAAAAATGATGCATTTCAGTCTTATCAAATATTCAAGAGGTAAGCAGATTAAAATGACATCAGCGGGAGCAACAACAACAATAAAAACGGAAACAACAGCACCAAACTCCCCCAGAAATTCTCACACGTTTTCCTGGATCGCCGCCTATGAAAAAATGATATATCATGTAATCAAGATTAATATCATTGTCTATGTGGAAAACTCACCTGTTTAGAAATGCGTTAAGTTCATAGCACACTCCCCCCTGTCTCGAGAACATTGATAGCTTTATCTCATCAAATGTCGGAATATGTCTTTCGGATGGATGGATGCCGTAGTAATTTGTGATAACCTGAAAAGGCTGGACGTAGTGGGTCTTTTCGATGATCTCCTGAAGTAAGCCGAGCCTATCGCGGCGTATTCGAGTACGAGCCGAAGCGATGCCGAGGACATGACCGAGGTAGTCCAAGGCTTCTTTGTAAGAAAGTTCAAACGAGTCCAAAATAGGGGTGACGGAGGTACCAAAGGTAGCAAAACTCGGCGTTGTTTTCATGGTGTGTCTTGCAGTGTGTACATTCGTTCTCCATTGTACAACACGGGCAACATTAGGGCAAAAAGAAAGCCTCAAATTTGCAAGTGATACTGAACGAAACATGACTGAACCAACCTTGATCGCCAATGCTCAGTGTAGCGAATAGTAAAAATTTTACTTTGGCTGCAGTACTCGGGTGCACACTACAAAATCAGAACATTATACACCTATCTTTCGCGTTACGAGGGATATCATTTCCCCTCACTCCTCTCTGCATACAATGTAGTGCGGGCATAATGCAGCTATCATATTTCACGCATGCGTATCAAACCAGAATACTATCTAAAATCGTCATGGGCCCACAAAGCAACAATGTCATGCAGGGGCAATAACAACCGCACACCACATTCATATTTTCAGATTTTATATGATGTCATATAAAGTTTTTCTGCGGTTTCGCACAATTCAACAATGGCAGCAATATACCGTGCAATACGGTATGATGACATCTAGATTTTCCGCATACTACGTACGTCTATTTCGACATCAAACGTGCGTAAGAGTTGGCAGTCACCTTTATCACACGAATTTTATGTTCCCAAATTAACTTTGTTTATCACTACAGTTGTATACCTCGTTAATCTTGTCTTCAGGGAAGTTTAGCTAAATCTATAAAGCTGTAGTAATCCCACCATTTGACAGTTCATTCTTACATCTTAATAATTGTTATAATAATTCAAGTAACGTACATTGCAACTAAAAAAAAAACAAAAAAAAAAAACTAAACACAGCTCCATGCTCTGACCATACACACTATGTACTCGAAACAAAGTCTGTTTTCATCTAACACCCAAAGACCTTGAGGCTGAAGGGGGCGTTGCAATCAATTTTTACA
Organism: Diadema antillarum; assembly: GCF_040938485.1. Classification (NCBI taxonomy): domain Eukaryota; kingdom Metazoa; phylum Echinodermata; class Echinoidea; order Diadematoida; family Diadematidae; genus Diadema; species Diadema antillarum. The sequence goes on from NW_027271174.1 coordinate 971,837, forward strand.
GCTATATGTCAGTATGTGAAATGCAGACTTTATGGCTTTTTACACTTGTGTTTCTTAATCCCGGACTTTCTCTGACCCAGGACTATCGTTAGTCCCGTACCAATTTTTTCAGCTTTTTACACTCGCCAATTAGTCCCGTACTATCTCTTGTCCGGGGCTAAGGAGAAAACTGACCTTTTTACACTCGTATTTCTTAGCCCCGGACTTTCCAAACCACATGAATATTCATAATTACGCTGTGTACTGTACACGTACACGTACGCACCGGCAGCACTTGATTACCTCGTTTCTGATTGGTCAGTGAGGGTCGGACTTCGTCTCCGTCGCTTAGCCCAGGATTATTTTTTCGTTCTGTTTACACTCACTTGCTTGGCACCGCAATTGCGGTGCTAACCCCTGCTATTTTGCAGGGCCAGATAGTACCGTACTATCGGTGGGGCTTGCCCACTTTGGCAAAAACGAGTGTAAACACAAAGTGGGCTAAGGATAGTCCCGTACCAACGGTGGGGCTAAGGCCCCCCCCCCCCTTAGCCCCACCGTTGGTCCGGGGCTAAGCAAAAAATTACAAGTGTAAAAAGCCCTTTTCTCAAATGCTTTTGGAAATCCGACGTATCATTGCTTCCCACAACAGTGATTTCAATCTTACTGGCAAGGTTTTTAACCAAAGACTACCTCTATACCTGTCCTAAATCAAAAGGTGAGAATGCACTGACCTGAGAACATAATATGAATATTTTAATGGTGTATTAGTATTCATGTGTAATGTTTTAGATAATTCATAATACTGATCAGCGATTGGTCAAAATGCGAAATGCAATCACGTGACTAATGCAGCAAAGATCAAGTGGGGAGGTCAAATTAGGCACTAATTTCAGAATTTAACTGACTGCTGACAGGGCTAGTATGAAATTATATGGAATTATATAGCTCATAAGTGTAATGAAACAAATTTCACTTTGTCTACATGACAAGTATTGATAATGAAAAGGTATAATATTTTGGGAAAATATTTCATGTGTTATCACACCTTAAATTGCAAAGCCTGAACAATATGATTTAAAGAAGCTCTTGAAAACAAAACAAACAACACGAGTAACAGCAGCAAAATAAACAATGGGAGTTTTATACCAGCACTATTTGCCGAAATCATGGTTGAAGACTGAACAACAAACACACATTAATCGTCTCTGTGTATGAGTGCCATTGATTGTCTGACTCCGATCCATTCATTGAAATGTCCGTGGCTTCCTGTCTGCAACTTGAGCATTTGCCGGTAAATCTGCAGATTACACGGTTGCAATTAGTCTTTCGTCATTTAAAAGAAAGTATAAACAATTTCTTTTGATTTAGTAATCTCGTTTGACACACGCATGAATGACTTAGATAATATATTGCTTGCCTAATCACTTGTTTATTGTAATGTTTTGTCATCTGTATAGTCCCATTTATTCTGTAATGTTTTATTCTGTGATAGTAATTGATAATCGTACCGTTTTTAATTGTTAGGGATCAGCCTTTGAAAGGCCTTTATGGCCTATTGTTGATTCCTCCACGTGTTATACATTTATTGCATTGCATCTTGCATGATGTAAGTTGCGCTCACGTAATGTTTGTATGTCCTTTTATCTACCCTGTGGAAATAAATGAAATGAATGAAATGAAATATACATTAGACTAGTATATTACACACAATTACGCTACTTTATGTACAGTGTCTTTCCCCCATGCCTACTTTGTTTCTATACTAAAGCATGCATTGGTGTTCTCAGTTATACAACTTATGTCCTGTGTTATACTGATATGGGATTCATTTTACGTTTTGTATTTGTATTTTTCCTTGATTGAAATTAATTGACTATGTGATTGTTTTTTATTTATTTGCATGCTTTACATCATATATAGTTGCTTCACTTCTTTCTTTTTTTTTGACGGACATAGAAATCAACTGTACTCAACTGAACTGAAGTATGAGGTTATAAAAGCAATGTGAGTGTGCGTGTGCATGTGCGTGTGTGCGTATCCTTGTGTTGTGTTATACAGATGAAGCACTCACCGAGAGTGACCATGCTACTCAACTGTGTCTAAAAATAATAAAAAAACAATGCGGTTTTGTTAGTTTGGTTGGAGTGTTTTATTTTTACTTGGATTGTGAAGCAAAAGTAAAGTCTATTGTTCTCTGATAAATTTGCTACCCAAAACAACACATTCGAGTCTGCACAACAATTACAAGCTATATCTGCTGTTTGTGTGTTTCGTTCCTCTTTTGTTTTCTGTCGATATATCAGAAGTTCAAAGACCCCTTCACCTAACTGCGACCGTGTACAAAGTACATTGATCGCCAGAATGTCGTGGCCCTGAACATGAATTATGTCATTCAGTAAGCTTAAAATGTATGATAAAACTAGGTGAAACACAATCACTTCATTAAAGAAATCGGGTCCCTCAATGATATGTTGCTGATGTACTTTTTTGTGTGCAGATCAAACATCTATGGGTTGAGGTAATGTATGGAAATGAGCAAAATTGATGATTGATATCATTCATGATTGCTTGTTAATGTCTGGCACAATATCGTACGCAACAGAAATATCTTGGTGACGGTCACATACTGTAGATTTGAGTCTATGTAGTTTCTAAATGAAGAGTTTTATCGCAAAATGAGCTAAAATCCATTCTGGCTAAGGTGAAACAGAGAAAATGATAAGAAAATACAGGATCTTTAATAATTACTTCTAGAATATTCCTTGTTATGTGATAAGTGAGGTATTACTGGAAAGGTTTAATTTTGTTCTATCTGAGGATGGACTTACGTTAAACCATTTTGCAATAAAACCCTTCAAAATATACCTTTAATCGCGAAACATTACTACACCATACGGTCCATCCGATAAGAAATTTTCCTTCCTATTCTCTGTAGTATGATCATGTGCTTGTGTAGCGTTTTATACGACAGCTGTAGAACTCTCTTGGAGATTCTGGAATAGGACGAGTGATTGATAACCAAAAACCTGGAATAAAACAGTTGATATTCAAGAGTCTAGAATAGAATCAATTGATATTTACTAGTCTAGAATAGGACCAATTGATATTTACTAGTCTAGGATAGGACCAATTGATATTCAAGAGTCTGGAATAAGACCAATTGATACAGGACCATTTGATATTCAAGAGTCTGAGTCAAGATCAATTGATATAAAGTGCATTTTTGTACAGATATTTCCCCATGGTAAACATAACAAGTTACTGATTTTCATCAAGATGTTGTTGTTATGTAGGCCTATTTGATTTGATTTGATTGAATTGGATTTCATTGTTCAGTTTCAAGTTCATTGGTTATTTTGGTATGCAGTTTCATTTCGTATTATCTCTTATAGGTCTTCTTCTTCTTCTTCTTCCTCTCCTCCTCCTCCTCCTCCTCCTCCTCCTCCTCCTCCTCCTCCTCATTCTTCTTCTTCAGAACGATGTCCCCAATACCCACTGGGCCGTGTGATTCTCGAACGTAACGCCCTCTATCGTCGTGACAGGATCATCGCAACGCAGAGTAGGTCTCTGACAAAACAAACAATCGATCGTCGATGCTCGAGAGCTCAAGAGTATAACTCTAACAGCAATCTGCATACGCCCCCTCTCAGTACTAATTGGAAATACTCTGGCTCTGGAGAAAAGTGATGAATTAAACATTAACAATAATCGACTGCAGTCATTATAATTAATTGAATGGAGTTCATCTGACTGTCAAAGAGAGTGACACAAACAAAACGAACAAACAAACAAACAAACAAACAAACAAACACACACAAAAAACAAAAAAACAAACCCAAACGTTTTCACAGCGAGAAGAACACAGATTTCAAGAGCAGTAGCATCCACGTCGTTATCATCTTTGAAAACCCTTTCAAAAGAGAGAGTAGTTAAAAAAGATATGATCTGAATAGTGCTAAGTGAACAATAATATGGTGATTGGTAGAGAGTGAGTGTGTGTTCCAGATACTGTGTGCTTCTCAACCAGTGTGTCGACTTGTCTTCCCAAAATATCCTGCCATTGGATTATCGTGATTGGGATATGTTGTTTCTGAATGGTTTCACATCGATACGTATGCATTATGTCTTAACAAAGATTAAGACATCCTATCCAACAAAGCATGCAGTGGATTTACACTTGAATACCCCCAAGACACTTTTAGCACGCAAATCCGTACGACATGTTGGCCCAGATTTTTGAAAGAAACTTCCACTTGAGTTACGTAACATCAAATCTATTTATTCATTTAAAAAAAACGGAGAAGAAAATGTTGAATACACAGTACCAGTGATATTTTCTGCAGAAACACTTAACGACTCATTCTTTGTTCATTGTTATATCTATAATGTTTTTTCTTTTAGGTCTTTGCAAGTGCTGATGAACCTGCAGTCTGACTGTGTTCCTCTGATCCAACTGGGATCAATTCCTTCCCTGTTGTTCATTATTCATGTTATGTCGGGCAAATCATGGTTCACCATAACTTCATGCCCTGAAAGGGCACATAAAATGTTATGCTTCGTAGATGACTGTTGGTTTTTTTCTTTTCCTTCTCTCTCTCTCTCTCTCATTCAATGTAACTTTAACAAAGGCAACACTTACGTGAGTTCATCACTGTAACTGGTAAGTATAAATATGTGCATGTATGTATTTGTCTAAGTATATAAATATGTCGAGTTGTTCTGGCGAGACTAGTATCGGGAGATTTCTATCATCTCCTCCCCTTCCTTTCTTCTCTCTCTCTCTCTCTCTCTCTCCCTCTCTCTCTTTCTCTCTAACCCTTACCACGAACATCATGTTGGACCCTCTTGTTTTTCTTCATTGTAATGTTATTCATTATTGGTTGCCAAACAGTCAAGCTTTGTGCTTATTCTTGGCAATCGTTCTATATGCAAATTAAGATGTAACTCATGTATTACAGAATACGTATTGTATAATTGATGAAAATGATGAGAATTGTTGAAAGTATACTATGTTAATGAAATTGCAGAAAGTTGATGTATATTTGGAAATTAATGGCATACAGAGAATAAATCAAATCAAATCAAATCAAATCAAATCAAATTATACGATAATTTGATATGTCTGAAATCGCTACAGCGAAGAAGACAAAAGAAGTCAAAATAAAAAGTGTATTGATGGGCACCACTAATTGTCCATACGAGCTTCTTTTTCAACAACGCCGACGTATCGTCTCAATATATTAGACAGAAACGCTTTATCTTATATATCGTTCAGCTAATTATCTATAATACTTGATGAAATAAAGTAAGTTAAAACTGCTCCAGAAAATGGGTAAAACTGGAAGCAAGCATATCTTTCAGTTGCCCAACGATAACAAGACGATAAATAGACAAGAAATAAGAATGCGCAAAATAGGAAGACTCCATAAAAAAACAAACACACGGCTTGTTCGTGTTGTTAGTTAGACAAGGCTCTTGGTGTCCGTATCCTTTTATGTCGCACTCTTGTGTTCAATATCAGCAAAAGCTCACACACACACACACACACACACACACACACGCACACACACACACACACACACGCACACACACACACACACACACACACACACACACACACACACACACAAATGAAGCTGTAATTGAGCTACAGAGGGCGTTATTGCTAATTGGGGGATGGTCCGCCCGGGCAGCGGGCTAGTAACTTGTTAGAAATTAATTCCCTAATGGAGACAATGACTTGTGTTTAAATTTTTATCAACCCGAGCTGAGTAACGGAAAGGACAAGCGGAAATCATAACAGCGGCCAAGGGAAAAGTCACCAGAGGGCTTGCCGCCTTGGTCTGGCCACTGTTCGGTAATTACGGTCATGCTATGGAAACTATGTGTCTCCCAACCCCAGATAGCCAGATAGCAGACGTGAAAAGCTGGCTGTCAAAGTGGTCATCCTGGGTTGACCAGAATACAACTCTTCCACCGTTGGCTAACTCCAACTCAAACTGCTCTATACTTGTCGTATCATATTGCCCCTGTCACACTTTTCCGGATAAGGCGAACGCATGAGAAATGAATGTCTTTTTTTTTCTTTTTCTGGCATCCATTGATATTCCGTTAAAATGCGTTTCATATCCTTTTCATCCTTTGAATGGACGTTTATCGTTCCTGTGATTTCCGTCAGAGCGGCCAGAAATCTTTGTGCATGCACATTTTCTTTTCTCGCCAAAACTGATGGCGCGATGTGACCCTTGTCCGATAGTTGTACGTTTACGTTTATGAATAAATATGCAATTTATGATACTTTGTGAAAATGAATTAATGAGTGGTCTTCAGGTTTGGTTATAATTTTGCTCTTTTTAACGGTATGGTCAATACGAACAAATGCAATAAGCATATATAAATACGTAGGTAAGCCTATATCCCATTCAATTCAATTCAATTCAATTCAATTCAATTCAATTCATTTATTTTCATGCTCATTTTTCTTCCAACAAAACATAACACATATTGTATTATACATTTACATAGTAAGTTGAAGATAATCAAGCCAAAAAACAACAACCAAATAATAATGATTATATTACTTGTATGAACGCATGACCAACAGGTAATAGTAAGGGCAATAATAGGTATTACGCACTCTCGCTAGATAGTCATTATTTTATGTAATGATTTTCCGAGTGGAGTATACCGCCAAACTTACGCTTTAAATTGGTCGCAGGCATATACGAGAAGACTGCTTCGCCTATATCTCACCAGAGACTGATCTTATTCTTTTGTTAATCTTTAAATCACAAGTGATACATTTCTTTCTTTTCATTTTGATTATAGAATACTTCGCGAGTTTCTCCCCTCAGACATCAGATACGCTTTAGATTTACAGTTCATAGTGGACACATCCAAGAAAAAAGAAACGTAGTTTACTTCATTATACCTGAGGCGTATTGATATTTACACAGTGACAGAACGAACCCAGTCAGATTGCCGAAAACTGACCAGCCGGAAAGAGTAACTGACAGCCTGTATATGCCCCTTGCGAGCAATGGAGAGTTTCCGGTCCCACAAACCTATTACTCTGTACACTGTTTTAGGTAAATGTATGTGGTAAATTCAAAACAGGTGAAAACGTGCTTATTATCATCACCGGTTAAAAAAAAAGGTCACTTATTTGAGAGGCGTGGCAAGCCGTAGAAGGAATTTGATAATCAATCGTCATTAATAAACGGATGAAATGGTATTGGTTGAGGTGATAGTTCCGCTTTTAACGTTTTACGAGATACTTAGAAACCACTCTATGAAATGTTAAAAGAGTACACGATTCCGAGAGTAATTGAAAGTTTATTTGATGAAAATTGGTTTTGAAATGAATGTGATATCCAAAAACAAGGTAAGACAAAGCCATCCAAGTGAAAGGTGGGTCTCACTTTTTTTTTTCATAGGATCGCTTTGTTTCCGATTATTCGGCCATTTCAAATCTAATTTTAATCACATAAACTTTGAATTCCTCTTTGAACCACATGCTCCTTCGTATTTCATGAGAAGTTTCTCACTATGTCACAAAATAAGTTGGAAACTCGAAACTCCATATCAACCAAGACTAGATTATTATTCCTTCAAAGAGGATATCACATCTAAAAAGTAATTAACTTCAAAAGAAAGAGAAAAATATTCAATACTGAACGATACAGAAATGATACAAAATGAATGAGAAATAAGGATAATATGACATGTTGAAATTTCATTTTTTTTTGGAAAACATTGTGACGAGTCCTTTTTGATATTCAAAGAGCGAGTTGATGATGTCATACCATCAAAATTTTTCATGTATGTTATATATGAAATTCGGAAAATTGTTATTAAGTGAAAGCATGCAAATTATAATTTATAAGAGTTAACATTTGTTCTCTTTTGTTTTGCTTGGTTTTAAGGCATGTGTTATATTAACGTAGCTGAAATAATGAGATTTTTGTTATATCTGTATAGAAATGAATTAGAAATTTTGAGAGCATTATATCGTCAACTTGTTGATTTTATATTATTCATAAGTACTGGTCAAGAAATGATATCTTTTTCATATCTTTCTTATTTCTTATCCGATTTTTTTTCCTTTTTTGTGTCGTCCTATAGGAAATATTTTCTTCTTTCTTTCGAAGTTCATCTAATTTTGGGGTTGGATTTCCTCTTTCAGTGAAACCATCCTATTTGATAACCACTTGTGAAAAAAAACCACATACGCACACAAAACACAAAACAATTAACAGATTGGGGGAATCGTTTCCGTATCGTAACTCGTTACGGGGTATGTGGTGCCATCATCAGATTTCCGACGATTAAAGTTGATTTTCGCATTCGTTATGGCGTTTGCAACTTTACTCTGATCCAGGGTGGGGAAAGATCGCTTGAACGCATCGAGCAGTTCATCGGGGGATGAAAATACGTGGTGCTCAATGACGCCTTCACCATTGCGCACAAAGTAGGAGTTGCTGCGCATAAAAGACACATAATTTTGACTCCCGCAGATGAGTGCAAACAAGCTGTTGGGAAGTATCCTCAGCGTCGGGCGTGGCAGAGCTCCAAACACGTACGACATTTGCTCGGCGAAGTAGTCCACATCGCGCGGGTTACATACGTCCAAATTTGTGTTCACCCGCCATGTCCCATGCCAGCTACAGTCCTTATACATTTCCTCATCCAGGCAATCTTTGACTGGAGCATGAAGACGGATGATTTTACCGTCCCGTGCTCTTTTGAATTTGTACGTCAGGTGTAAATCCGTGTAGATGGGACTCTCGTCGTCGAAGTCGAGGGGGATGACGTCGGGTCGCAAGCTCCCACTTCCACTAGGTACATTCTAGCTCTGGACGAGGCGTCGTACACGACGTTGCTCAGGTGATAACGATCGAAGCCCAAACACTGCCCGGCAATAAGAGTCACTCGGTAACCCAATGCATGTATCAGCCTGTATATACATGAAATGAATGATTTAGGTGGATGTAAACATGATGGTTAAACACCCCCGCCCCCCCCCAAAAAAAACACAAAAAAACACCCAACAACAACAACAACAACAACAACAGACAAACAAAAACAAAAACAAAAACAAAAAACAAAAACAAACAAACAAACAGAAAAAAAACCACCTAAATTTGAGATTGGATTATGACTAGCACCCGGCTCTCACACATCGTCATCAGGGTATCGATGCTCGCTTCTTACCATCGAAAGCACCTCCCCCATCCCCATCTCCGGACTGTCAAAATTTCTGAGCCTCCCCCCCCCCCCCCACCCCTTTGCAGTCTTTTCGCAGGCTATTTTTGCCTTGGATATTCCCCTAAAATGCGAAACACTGCTCAACGCACCCCTCCACCCTATTTCAAGGTAGACTACCCCACTTCATGTCAGGTATGAGGTAAATGACGAAAAAGTTTACCGAGAGATCCAACAAATCGTGATATACGTTATATTACGTTATATCCGAAGAAAAGGAAGATACAAAAGGCGTTATTTAAAAAGCCTATGGCAACATAATGCTCAAAAGAAATGTGGTATAGTATTAATCTTAATAATCGAGGAAGAACTGGGGTCACTATTCTTACTTTTCAACATATAATGATAATCCGGAATTAAGAGTGCGCTTTCAGAACTTGCATTAATTTCAGGAACTTGACTTGAGTCTTTATCAATGTTATCCGGTGTTTTATACCCCCTATTCCAATTTGTCGGGATGAAAAAGCAAATAATATACCCCTTCGGAAGCATTTGTTTGTTTTTTATGTTTTTATTTCTTTTTGACTTAATCATCATTATCATCATTAGTGACCAGACAGAGTACATGTGCCTGTAAAAGATAATATCGGATCTGCACATTAATACTCTGAAGAACTTGCAGATTGAAATAAACCAACTGTCAGTAATCATCAACATAATCATCATATTTCAAAATTTGGAGGCACCATTCTCTTACCCATACTTTAATACAAGATATTTTTTCAACATGAAGTTGTCGATTCCCATAGGGCAATAAACTAAAAAAAAAATACTTACAATGATTTACGGGGAAAACTCACCTGTTTACAAAAACGTTAAGTTCATAGCACACTCCCCCCTGCCTCGAGAACATTGATAGCTTTATCTCATCAAATGTCGGAATGTGTCTTTCGGATGGATGGATGCTATGGTAATTAATCTTGTGATAACCTGAAAAGGCTGGACGTAGTGGGTCTTTTCGACGATCTCCTGAAGTAAGCCGAGCCTATCGCGGCGTGTTCGAGAACGAGCCGAAGCGATGCCGAGAACATGGCCGCGGTAGTCCATGGCTTCATTGTAAGAAAGTTCAAACGAGTCCAAAATAGGGGTGACGGAGGTACAGAAGGTAGCCAAGTTCGGCAATGATTTTACGGTGAGCCTTGTTGTGCGTAGATTTGCCCTCAATTGAACGGCGAGGTCGTTATTGGGGCGGGAAGGAAGCCTCAAATTTGCAAGTATTCCACGAAACATGGCTGAACCAAGCTTAGTTGATCACCAATTAATGCTATGCTGACTTTATAAGACTTGTTAGTTATAGTTCAAGCCCATGGTAGGTGTTACAAAAAAGAATAAGGAAACACATTAATTGCTTTCACTTTTTATAAAATGAGTTCAAGATTGTAGCCAATCACAAACTCTGAAATGAGTCACTTGTGCGGGAAAACTGCACTGCGTGTTACCTGTGGCGGATTATCGGTAGCTTTGTACAGTTGTGGATGCGACGCGAACCCAAGCACGGCCTATTGAAGAGCGCCGAATTTTATCAAAGTTTTACCACCCGATATTGATATCATAGTTCATGATATTTTACTAAATAAAAGATAAAGCACAGGTCTACGTTCGTGATGTTAGTGGAGATGCTACACAATCTCGGGTGCTTTCTTTTCAATTCAAATTGATTGATTGATTGATTTTATTGTTCCACATTTCAAAACATCAAACATGATACGATCGATTGAACATAAGATTGAACATAGCGTCGTAAATTACAAAAAATACAAGAGAAGACAATTTAACAAACATGAAATGTGGGGACCTACTAAAAAGCAAAGCTTGTAATGTATAGGTCCCTGTATATATGAAAGTGTTGGTCTTCTTAAACAACCTAGAAACGAAAACTATGAAAGGAAGGAAAGGGACGTAAAAGAAAAGAGAGCAAAAAGAGCAAAGGAAAGGAATAGAATATACGAAAGCATAGCGAAATACAAAGTAGCCACCTGTAACGCGTTAACAAGACTCCTTGTCACCCGAGCAACACAGTTACGTAACTGTAAGAATGCGCAAAAACGCACATGATACATAATGATTCATTAATTCAGGAATAGCCTTGACATAAATGACTCAGTAAAAAAAAACAAAAGGCAACCATGGAATACCATGGAATACATATGATAAACAACGAATCTGATAAAGAAGAGGGAGTTCAAATAAAATTGCATGTTGTATTATTAGATATAAGCCTGCACAAGGGATTTTTTTAGTTTACGTTTAAAACAGTTCAATGACAACGATTCAATAATGTCGGAGTCAAGGCTATTCCAGAATGTTGGACCTGTATGTACTATTATTTTAAGAGCAAATGCAGTTCTCACGGGAGAAAAGTGAAATGAATTTTCCTGTCTTGTAGGGTAGGAATGTATAACTTTATTTTTTACAAACATGGGAGTGAAAGCATAAGGTAATTCGTCTTTAGTTAACTGGTACATAAATATCCCAAGGGAGTAAGAATATATATCAAAAATCTTTAAGAGGTTATTACTTTTGAACAGAGGGCTTGTCGGTGCTAAATAATTGGTACAATTGATAATCCTTACAGCTCGCTTTTGTATTCTAAAGATAGACTCCAGGCGTATTTTGGAACAATTCCCCCAGGCCAGTATGCTATAATGAAGATACGGCAATAACAAAGTCGAATATAAGGTACGTAATATATATGTGGGGAAAACATGCTTAAGCTTCTGTATAACACCCAAATTTCTTGATAATAACTTACATAAATGATTTGTTTGTTCCTGCCAAGATAATTTACAATCAATTAAAAGACCAAGAAATTTAACTGAATTTGTCTGTTGTAAGTTTACTCCTGTGATTGAAATTGAGCCAGGTAAACAAGTGATTGTATTACTAAACACCATAAAATTAGTTTTGTTTAGATTTAGATCTCAGTTTCAATTGAAAGTTGAGTCTGCCACTTATCTTTTTCTAACAAAATGCAGTTTACCATCGAAAATACAAAATTTCAGTGAATTTAGTTGAATCAGATTTTATTCAACTTAAAGAAACTATCTCACCTTTTATGCGTAAAATTTACCAACATGAAATGTATGTTAAAGAACATTTGAGCGTATTCAGGGATTGTAAAAACTTTACGATCAAAGCACGCATAGGACATTTTTTGTTTACTTTTGTCTAACGAGAGGGGCTTTCCACGTAATATTTCCCAATTCTGAAAACCAAAATGCTGGTTGAACAAAATAATGAATTCTGATGAATCGACTGGAAATTGATGTGAAATGCGATTCGAATATAGACAGAGTTCACTGTTGAAGGAAGTGACAAGAAAGACACTTACTTGGATGAATACGGCACCCCAGAGAAGTTGATTTCCATAAACCTGTTCATATTTGAAGTCTTTTTAGTCATAAGCAGCAAATACCTGCTGTAAAAATGATAAGAATAACTGAATTTTGTTATGGTTGGGAAGGGAGGGGTCTATATTGCAGATTAATTTCATATCTATCACGATGAATTGAGATTCAACGACTGGAAATAACAATAGCTACATTAAAACAAGAGTAACGAATGATGATGACCACCACGGCAATGGTGGCAATAACAACTGTAATGGATTAATAATATGTTTTGCTGACAGTTACACTATCATAATAAGACAGATAATGTCTGATTTATCATTACACTTTATCTCAAATAGACATCAAAGATGTCGATGTTTTGTTTGCAAACCTTGCATGTCTTCATGGTTGTCTTTCATTTATATCTGTCAGGCAAAATGCCAAAATAAATACAAACAAACCACTAGAAAAGTAACGATAACTTAATAGTTGACCCTTGCTCATGTTTACGAAGATGTCAAAGATTAATACTATACCACATTTCTTTGGAGCATTTGTTGCCATAGGCTTTTAAGTGACGCATTTTACGTTTTTTTTTAAAAAAACCAACGCCATTGCATCCTAACAACAGTGGCTGATATTTGGCATTCAATTCGTGTCTTATTCTGCCATGACAGAACTAAATGAAACGATCTGAATTGAATTCAATTAATCATGACAAACAGTGCAGAAGCTCTAGTTTCAAGGGATGGTACAGTATTGGTGGAGATGAGAATTGGGCTTTTAACTTTTTGCGAGATACCGAGAAAACACTTATGATATAGTACAGAGCATACCATTTTAAGAGGAATTCAAAGCTTATTTGATGAAAATCGGGTATGGATTGAATGAAACATCTAAAAACAAAGTAAAACAAAGCGATCTTAATAATATCTTTCTAATATTGCTTATTAGAATCGCTCTCTTTTTGGATATCTCAGCCATTTCAAAACCAATTTTCATAAAATAAACATTGAATTCCTCATAGAATTACATGCTCTTTCATATTTCATAAGAGGTTTCTCATTATCTCACCAAAAATGTTAGAAACCTGAAATTAGGTCTCAACCAAAACTGTACGATCCCTTTAAGTGACCTTTGCGGCTCTGATAATTATCTTTCAGTAGTCTATGGGGCACTTCTCGATTCGCCTTTTACAGCTTTATCACGGAGGCATTTTATTTTTTTAATCAGTTTAACCATTTCTCTACCAATGAGTCAAATGTGCACAAATTACACAAATACATGTCACCTCTGAACAGGAAATGAACACAGCATAAATGAGATTAGATGGTTAGATATTGCCCGTTGAAGTTTAGATAAAATCATGCCACTCTGCTGTACGACCTGTTTTCAATCTTGTATGATATAATCATAGCCGTGCAAAAACAAAACGAAACAAAACAAAATATTGCTTAAAAGCAAAAGAAAAATAGCAAATGCCTTTGATAACATGGATAGTGAAATCAAATAAGTATTGGTGTGGCTTTTTAATTAAAAGTAAACCGAATTGATAATTGTAATGTCATGGAATTTTGATCTTTGAAAGTTCACGCGAAGCAAAGATATTAGTAACAATGATGTTGCAAAATGCTAATTGCACAAAGCGATGATCATCATGACCATTTAAACAGTTTTTCAGTCTGAACTTATTATTTGTTCTCTTTGTTTTGTCATTATGTAGCTGTAACTCTGTCTAGACCCAATTAGTCAAGGGGAATATTTAGCTGAAAGAAATCAATATCCTCGCATGAATACTCTCAAATCTGACGAGAAATACGTACAATTTTTGTATGATACACTGTTTAAAAAAAAAACAAACACCGGTCCAACGTTGCACCTATTTTTTTTTCCACTCGGAAAGCACGCTTACGGGTGCATCTTTGCACCTTTCAGCTTTGAAAAGGTCCAAATTTGCACCTATTAATGTAGTAAGTTGTCTGCATGGTGCAAAGTTACACCCGTTAAGGTGCTTCCAGTGTGATGCTGGTAAAGGTGCAAAGTTAAGTATTTTTTCTTGGAGTGTACCTGGCAGACGTAACCAAAGGTCACTTTATCTACTTGCTTTCAACTCGAACGAAGAATAAATACTGTTTTGACTGCTTGACGTTAAAGAGATGGTATAGTTTTGGTTGAACAGGAAATTCAGATTTTAACTTTTTGCAGGATAATTAGAACGACTTTCAATGCATACAATTTGAAAGAGCATAAAATTGCAAGAGGAATTCAGGGGTTTATTTGATAAAGATTAATTTTGAAATGGGTTAGATATCCTTAAACTAAGAAAGATATGAGGGGTTGGGTCCAAACGTTTATCAGGACCACTTTGTTTGGGGGATATCTCGGCAATTTCAAAACCGATTTTCATCAAATAAATTCTGACTGCGATCCTTTTAAAGCTCTTGACAATATTTAAGTGGATTCTAATTAAATTCCCCAAAAATAAAACCTAAATCCCCCTTAATTAGAAATATATCCTCCATTTAACCTTATCAATCAAAAGTGACACGAATGTTGATCCTTGAAAAAAATGGGGCTGTGTTGTTGGTGTATCATGCTGGTTGAAAACTAGGACTACCTAAGGTCTGACGAAGGGCATCAGCAATGATTAAAGTCTAGATGCAAGGTCAATATATTACCTGAGATTGATACACACGAGGGAAGAGAGGAAGAGAAAAAGATCACATCACACGGTTTCTCGTGACATCGTCCTGCATGGTGCAGACATCTGACTTAGATCAAAGTCCAAGAAGTCGTTGAACAAGGCTTAAAGATAACGTGATTTCAGTCCGAATCCTTTTTCTTTTCTGTCACAGAGAGATCAATCAATCAATCAATCAATCAATCAATCATAGTTTATTTCCAATCAACAAAATCAAGACACAATACAAAGTATACATGTCATTAAATGATATTGTCCAGACGTTTACAAAAGATTCATGTAGTACAGGAAATAAATTACATACAACAACATAATGTACAATAATTACTAGGAACAATGCATGTATACTTCGTGAGCGTTCGGAAAATAACTTCATTTATGGAAAATAGCGATCCAGTAAAAAGCAAAGCTTGTGGGACGTGGATCGCTAGATAAATGATAAGTAAACAATATATCATTCAAGGTGTTTTTTTTTACAGCTGTTGTATTAAATGTAAATTACTTAAGTTATTTGTAATGATATAGTTATTTTGAGATACGCTGGCTTCGGCAGTAATTAGAAATAAGAATAGAGTATCAATATAGTTATGACCTTAAAAAGATAAACAAAACAAAATACAAAAACAAACAAAGAAGAAAACATTCCCCCTCCCACAAAAGAGAAGAAAACGCTATAGGGTCTAGATGGCTTCACAGCCATACACAGATCTATGGTATCTAACAGTACACATCGAAGCAACACCGAACTCCATGATCAATACCAATCGAATTTAAGCCTTTGATTAAAAAAAAAGACAGCTGAATTCGACTATTCACTTTAATCAATAAAATTGCAAATCGTTTGTGTTGAGAATAGTTCTACTGCCTCAGTTGGTAAAGTACATGTATGCCTGAGGATCTAGTACACACCAACATTTGTTCACTAATTGATATGCACGATGCCGTCTACCGCTTCTTGCCAAAGCGCGTTAGGAAAGATCAAACAAGGACAACCTGACTTATTATCAATCTCTTCTTTATCTCCTCATCATTTCGGTTAATCAGTAGTGAGCCTAATGAACTAACTTTACCAAAGTACAAGATGTTTGATCCTCAAACGCGTTGAGATTATCACAATGAACGAGTATCACACATCACCGTGAAGTTGCTAGTTGATGGGCGTTGATTCTGCTTCTCTCGGACTATACAGGGGCGATTCTAGCAGACGCGTAGTGGCTCTTCTTTTCAGGTTCGTTTCCAATATGAGTATCATCCTTCTTTTCTTTTTTTTTCATTTTCATGACATACCATGACCTAGAGTAACAGTTATTGACTCCACCAGCTTGGTTTGTTAAACATTCTACGGTGGTCAAATTGTCTTCTATTTATATGAGACAAGATGCCTGGGCCTCGCAGGTTAGCCGTATGTACCACAAAGTGATTGCATTCGTCATTCGTAGGTTTGAGTCTCACTGTACTTATGTGTCTCAAGGGGGTGGTACTGGAGAAGGTATAGAAGTTGGTTGTGTGATGTCGACCCGCGCGAGAATGATGCGGTCCATATTATCCCTGTATTCCTCCTGAGTGTTTATTTCCAAATCCTACAGCTTGTCTAAGAAACTAACTTGCCTGCATCCATTCAATGCATCCATTCGTGGAAAATCCACGAAATAATAGTATTAAATGCACTGTCATGCAACATCAACGCTTCTCATGATTATGTCTGTCTGTCTGTCTGTCTCTGTCTTTCTCCCTTTACCGTCTATTCTTTCCTCTTGAAATAAAATGAATTGAATTGAGTTAAATTGAATTGAATTGAATTGAATTGAATTGAATTGAATTGAATTGAATTGTATGCGCGTATGTGTCTGCGTGTGTGTGTGTGTGTGGGGGGGGGGGGGGTGGTGGTGGCATGAACCTATCCTGTCTCTGTCTTTCTCCCTTTACCGTCTATTCTTTCCTCTTGAAATAAAATGAATTGAATTGAGTTAAATTGAACTGAATTGAATTGAATTGAATTGTATGCGCGTATGTGTCTGTGTGTGTGTGTGTGTGGGGGGGGGGGTTGGTGGTGGCATGAACCTATAGAGATATCCATCTGATAGTGATTACGTATTGAGGCGATATATTCATTTCTTTTTTATTCTTTCGTATCAAGGAAATCACACAACATGAATTGAAATCTTACTACCAAACCACTCGTTATCCAGATTATTTCACGGACAAAACCCTCGAAATCTGCTCAATTCAATAACATTAAAATTTCGCAAAACGTGAATGATATAATTATATCTATTAATAGATTGTAAACATTTATTCAAATATCTAATGGTAATTTTCATTCAGTTTTCATTTATTCAAAATCAAACAATTATGATTTTTTTATGGTCACTTGAATTTGCAGTTTTCGTTCATATAGTGTGTATTCTCATTTGCAGTGCTAAGACACCTTGCCCGATTTCCAGCACAATACGCTAATACGCCCTCGACGTCCGCCGGTGACCATGGGATCGTTAAAGGATATTGGGACTCACGCCATAGAGTGCTACAACGTCAGCAAACACTATGGACGGGGGAATTCCAAGTTACAGGTCTTGCAGAACCTTGAAATGACTGTACCTAAGGGCAAAATGTGAGCAAGAATGAATAACAAAAACACGACAAACTGGCAGAAAGTCAGCTGTACCCTCGAAAGCTTTAAATGAATTGTATATAAAAGTATTGGTGGAGATGAGAATTGGTCTTTTATCTTTGTGTGAGATACCAAGAAACAACTTATGAAATAAATATTGAGCATACCATTTTAAGAGGAATTGAAAGTTTATTAGATGAAAATCGGTTCTGGAATTGCTGAGACATCCAAGAACAAAGTAAAACAAAGCGGTCCTAATAAAAGGTGGGTCCCGCTTTTCATTAGGAATGCTCTTTTTTTTTTTGATATCTCAGCCATTCTATAGCCGAATTTCATCAAATAAAAGTTGAATCCCTCTTGGAATTACATGCTCTTTCATGTTTAATGAGGTTTCTCATTATCTTACCAATATAATTAGAAACCTGGAGTTAGGTCTCAACCATAACTATACACTCCCTTTAACTTCCCTACAGGAAAAGAAAATAAGTCTGTTGAAATTATGATGTACGCCTTAAAACATTAGTGGTAATAGTTACTACATGTACTGTGATGCATTATTTTGCAACATATGATTAACAATTAATGAACTTTATAATGGTAACAGCAATAACATCGATAATACCAGCAATATGTCTTATTATTGCTGTTATTGTCGTCATGACGGTAATGATTGCTACTATCATTTCTAATACTGTCTCCATCATAATTATCATAGTGACAATGATTTTATCACTTGAGAAAACGGATGCATGATCACGATGATGCCTTCTATTAAATATGCCTCCACTTGACACAATAGTGAAAAGAAGTTACTGGTTAATACCTATACAGAACAAAGTAGGGTAAAAGTAAACATACTAGTTATAGCCCACCATAGTTTGGAAATGCACCGGATGATGATATCAAAATGATTATAATGAACTATTATGCATGCGCATTGAAAAAAAAGCTTCAAGTCCTCATATCATCTACCTATCCAGCTATGGACTCCTCGGCCCCAGTGGCTGTGGGAAGACAACACTACTACGATGCTGCTTGGGCCAGCTCAATCTAGACGAAGGGCTGGTTTTGACATGCGGGAGGCCCCCGCTCACCAGGGGACACGGGATCCCGGGCAGTCGTGTCGGCTATATGCCCCAGGTTCGATTCAAATCTGTTACTCTGTTTTGATTATCGCAATATTTATTTTACCCAAAAGACATCAGGCACGAGAAACGTGACACTCAACCCATGCCATTGATTCCTACAGTTATTCAATTGTAAATGACACAATTCCTATGCACCATCTTTCCCCCCGAACGAGGCCTCCTATTTGTTGTGTCAGCTATAAAATTCTGTAACTGAAGAGTTTGGTTGCAAAAAAACGATAAGTCCATTTTTGAAGATTTTGAAGTATGGTCTCTGTCATAAAGTACAAAATAATACATTTTAAATGACATATTGGTCACTTCATATAAAGGTATACATTTTTGAAGTTATGGTCAAAAGAAGCAACAATTTTCTTATTATTCTCTTTATTTTTCTTGACCTTTAATCGCAAATATCTCTATTTGACAATTTTGGACTTATCGATTTTTGCGAACAAACTCTTCAACTATTCTCAGATTTGAATACAAACTCTTGCATTGATTACAATAATATCTACAAAAATGACATAGTCGTTGTTCGAAAACAATAACACATGCATTTAAACTTAGCTAGAAATGACTTGTAGAACATACTGATAACAAAACAAAAAGACATTCTGATTTGGAGCTATTCAGGATAGAGGAATACACATTGGTCTGACTGAATTATGATAGAATGTATTGGTGGGATTGGAAGGCAGAATGTAGTCGTTTGAGAAGCAAAATGATTAGGATAACAGCCCGAAGAAAAGATGAAAATAAGAAAATATTTCAAGCGTTCATCGCATGATGAATCTTAAGTGTATTTCTTACCCTGTTAAAGTTTATAATGTGTGTAATTCATTGCATAATATTCGCTCTGCCTTTAAGATTACATATCCAATATTATTTGTATAATACCAGGCGCATTTTCTTTGCACTCTGTTTTAGCACGCAAAACGGTATTACTAATATTCCTACGAACTGCGAATCTATCTACTGATATGTACGGATAGCTGAAAGCACACAGGCCCGAAGTAAAAACAAAAGAGGTAGCAATGAACAATGAACTCCCTCCTTGATCTTGTCACTATTGCAGAGACGACTGCAAAGGGAAAACTTCCGTCTTACGAAAACTCCCGTCTTATCAATTATTAATTTAAACAAATGCACTGCCGTCAGACAAACTGATAAGATGAGTGCGATACAGTGACCTTTGGTATAGTGTTTGTTTTAAGGGCCTGATTTTCACCGAAGGTAAAAATATCTGGGTCACAGCAATAAACAAGTGTATCGGCCTTTCTTTCTGCAGGATATCGCCCTCTACGGTGAGTTTACAATCAAGGAAATGCTGATCTACTTCGCCACGTTTCATAAGATGAGCAGACGACAGGCAAACGACCGGATTGACTTTCTTCTCGACTTGCTAAACCTTCCCTTCCGGAATCGCATGGTCGCCCATCTCAGGTACGCAAGATGGCATTCATTTGCGTCGTGGAAAACAAAATGTCATTGTATTATAACAATCCTTGTATAATCAAGTTATATCTGTGTCCCTGTCTTTGTGGACACAAAGTCAAAATAAATTCATATAAAATCAAATGAAATCAGAATCAGATCATATCAACTCACAATAATATATTTTTGTTGTAGGACAATTTAACCGGTGCATAACGCCAAAAAGTGTGTGTGTGTGTGTTTTTAATTGTTCCTTTGACACATTTGCCTTTCGTTTTCTCTAGATTCATCCTCATCATTAGCATCATTATTTGTTCCCATTAAATTCAAACTTTGTTTCTTTTTTAAAATCCTGTCTCTTAAACTTGACATCACGGTCAGTTGACTAAGATCAAACTTTGTTTGATTTATCAAGTTTTATTGAATTATTCAGGAAATTCTCCACTGTGCATTATTTTGTTTGTTTCTTAACACGCTCACTACTTAGCAACTGAAAAACGAATTTCAAAAATAATTCACATCATATTTCTGGTAAGGTCTTTCAATCCATTTTCATTCCTTTTCCCCTTAACAAAACATACCACAAAATAAATCAAAGATTAAGCATATGCATATGCATTCGACTGTGCAAAGGATAAAAGATACAAATAAAGATATTATATGCGTACCGGCAAAAATACAGAGTTATGCTTCAGTTGAGAAAAACAAAAAACAAAAAAAGAACTCGAGTTGAAAGGTCTTTATATGTTTTTATTTATATCTATCCATCTACCTATTTACCTAACCTACCTATCTATCTATCTACCTATCTATCTGTCTATCAATCTATCTATCTATCTAATTATATTTACATGTAGTAATGCTGTTTATGTATATGTTCGTCTATTTATTGATTTATTAGCTTTCTATACAGCAGAAATGCAATCAATATCAAATCCGACATACTGTCTTTGTTTATAGCGGAGGTCAGAAAAGGCGAGTTTCCTTCGCGGTAGCTCTTATCCAGTCACCAGAGCTTCTTATCCTGGACGAGCCTACTGTAGGAGTAGATCCTCTGCTAAGAGAAAAGTAAGGTACCACACTTTTTAATAAGATATTAAAGCATTTTGATTATTTACAGGAAGATACATGACCGTAAAGTCAATTCAATTGTTATTTTTTTAACAGAAAAAATGAAACATAATTACGTGCTTTGTGTATAGGTGTAACAAAATAATGAAGTTTGGTTATTGTAGGAGTACAGAGGTATTCTTGAATAAAGCATTCAATGCAAGTAATATTGTAACAAAGTCTGCAAATTCTATATTCAATATTAAACTAGCTACCTTTTTTTTATAAGGCAAATGCAAGAAATAATCTAGTAACATTACAATCAGTTCCAAATCTTGTGTGACGCTGGAATTGATTTACCATCGGCCTATCTTAAATCTGTAGTGCACTAATGAGGTGACAAGAGTTTCGGAGCACATTATAATTGCCTTGAAACAAACGTAAATCATATTCACTTAATTCAATTCAATTCAATTCATTTATTTCCAATCTTCTTTTCCAACAAAACATAACACAGAATAAATCAAGAATTACATCATAAACATAAGCATTCGACTTTGCAAAAAATTAAGAAAAAATACAAAGTTATGCTTCAGTTTAGAAAAAAAAAAGGAATTGATAAATCCACTAAAAAGCAAGCTTGTATATTGTGAACCACTCAAACAGTCAATTTAGAGGTATATTTTCCAAAAAAAAAAATAGTCCTACTGTGTGGCAAGTAACATACAATAACAATTGAGAGATATGACACTATGTAAAATCTCCAATAGAGAAATATCTTCTGACTCCACTGTCAATTCATCTAAAACAAACGGCTTTAATATGTTTAATCATGGCGTACATGTAAATGTTTGTGTGCATTAAAGAAGATATTAACCCCACAAATGAATAAACTTCAAAATGAAGAGAAAAAAAACATTCCATACAGACAATACAAAAATGAAAAAAAAAACATGGTTGAGAAGCAAGGAAAATATAAAGAGTTTGTTTGCAAAAACCGATAAGTCCATTTTTGAAGATTTTGAGGTAAGGTCTCTGTCATAAAGTACAAAATGATACCTTTTAAGTGATATACTGGTCACTACTATAAACGTACATTTTTGAAGTTATGGTCAAAAGAAGCAAAAATTTTCTTATTATTCTCTTTATTTTTCTTGACCTTTAATCGCAAATATCTCCATTTGGCAAATATGGACTCATCGGTTTTTGCAAACAAACTCTTCATATGACATTTTTGTATCCTTCTGTAGGGAATATCTTTTTCTTTCTTTTGAAGTTTATCTGTTTTTGTGGTGAACGATAGGAGTTAACGATAAAGTTTTGTCTAGCATAATCACACTCACGGTAAACCTGGTAAACGATTTATTTAATTCAATTTAGTTCAATTCAATTCATTCAATTCAAGTCAATTCAATTTAATTCAATTAAATTCAATTCAAACTATATTTATACTTTTTTAACACAATATACACAAAATTTGTGAAATTTGGCATGCGTTTTGTGGAATGGTACACAGGTAGCAAAGAATAATGTGTTCATGTCAGTAGTCATTACGGAATGAGGCGTACTTCATGCAGGAATATTTCAAAATTCTGTGAAAATTGTATATACTCCATGGGGAAGTAAGCTTTTCTATTTCCTATCATACTTCTTTAGAATATGGGAGTACCTCCTGCAGTTTGCCCAAACTGGCAACACGACCATCATCTTGACTACACACTACATCGAAGAGGCGCGAAACGCAGACATAGTGAGGCTACATTACATTATAGCTACTTGGCTATGTTTGAATAGTGCTACTGCTGCTGCTGCTGCTGCTGCTGTTGTTGTTGTTGTTTTTTTTATTCTCCTTCTCGTTCTATTTTGTCTAGTTTTCTATTTGGAAGATCAAGTAATGGAACGCAAGGAAAAATTAAGATGTTGATCGCAAAACGGGTTTAGTGCTATTTTCAAACATTTCAAAATTAGTTCAGTATCAAACGCAGCAAAACAAAATTACAACAATGATGCCTCACTAGTTGTTATATAAGAACTAATATTCTTGTAGCAATTATAGTTGAAAAAAATCCTTTTTTTCTCTTTTATTTCGTCAGTTTTTAGCAGGTTTCACAACAAGCATCTCAACTAGGCAGGAATAGAATTCAATTCTTTTGTGATTAAACGCCTCAAAAAGAGAATGTCGTAGTGAAGAGAAGAGAAGGAGCTGTGAATCGCTACTTTATTCAGTATGATTTCTATCATCCATCTTTTCTCTACTTGTCTATGTTGATTGTGAATATAATTATTGGAAAACTTTTTTTTTTCAGCAGTTTTTCGTTTCCTGATCATACATGATTATAGGTATTTAAGGTTTAGGCTAACTCTAGTATTTTCACTTTTCTGTGCATATAAAAAGAGGCAATGCAAGCTTGGGGGATGTGTGGTTGGTAAAGAGTTCATTGATACTCATCGCTGAAGTCCTCTTCATAAAGGATTGAATAACTAAGCACGAGTATTATGACAAGAGAAAAAAAAATCATAAACCAATCAGCTAAACTTTGAATTCTCTCTGAAAGAATATCCCTCAGTGATATTGTGCCTTTTGTTCGTCATGAATTACGTCATGGTTGTTAGCCTTCTCACTTTGTATTTTGTTGTCACTATGCACACGATTCAACAGTATGAGACGCTTACAAATCTGAATAGGCAAATAACCCAAACTCACGAGCAGTCGTACGTGTTTGTGCGTTTTCGCTGCTTCCTTACAAAACCAAGTATTCTTGCATTTTGGTAATTGCTCATTCCTAGGTGGGGCTGATGAGGAACGGGAAGCTTCTGGCCGAGGAGAAACCGCTCACTCTCATGGCAGCTCACAATTTCCCGGTAAGATAACTCACTTGTGTTCAGGTCAGATAGAACGTTGTTTTATATTGCAAACTTGATATCTCTTGGTAATTTCTCCGCAGAAAATTTCTTCAGCATAATACAGTAATAAGTCTGTTTTCTCTCGCAGTGAATTCCTTATCTCTCATGTACAAAGTTAAATGATGAATCAATGTGTATGTTTTCAAAAGTGATTATTGTAACATGCAGAAACAATAAATGAAACAATGAACAGTTAAAAAGAACTCATTAACCATTCGTGTTTCGTGTGTTGGGATAACGTCAGATTATCACCTTCCTGCGAATTATCAGAGGTCAGTTTGAATGACGTTGAACGGTTGTGTGTGTATGTACGAATGCGTGAGTGTGTGCGTGCATATGTTTTACTTTCTAGTTTCTCAGTAAGTAAAGGAATCAATGCTTAACATCTTCACTTGCATACCTTATCTTTTTATTTCCTCAGACCCTTGAGCAGGTGTTCCTGAAGCTCTGTATGGCAGACAGGATAGAAAACGATGACAAGGTAAGAACTGTAATAATTACATGAAACATAATCACATGCATAATCATAATTATGGTATATATATATATATATATATATATGCATATATTATATATACATACTCATATATATATATATATATATACATATATAAGAATACATATATTCATTTATATTTGTAGATTTCTTCCTTCTCCCGTGTAGACGTCATTCATAGCATATTTTTTACTTCTATTTACCCGTGTAGATAAGCATTTTAATACTCACATTTCCATTCTATTATGAAAAGTGCAATGCATGGTATAATTGTCTAAAGAGGCCTGTCCTCAGAATGGTTTCCAATATTCAAATCCAAATCGCATATAAAAAGGGTCTTTCATTTGAAGACTCATCACTGATGCATTTAAAACGCCAAGAGACTGCAAGTTTAGACTTTAGAAAGCTAAAACATCTTTATTTGCAGTGTAGATGTGAACAAAACTAGCGATTTTCCTCGTGCAACATACCTCTAGGAAGAAGCTTCCGTTGAGGTGCAGATGATTACAACAGCGCTAGATGCGGAGGAGGCATCTGAAAAGACTCACTTGTTATCTGGCTCTGAAGGACGCAAGGTTTCCTACACCGACACCACGGAACCGCCTCCCCAGGCCTCCCCGGACGCCATTGCACAGAACGGAGGTACCTCGTCCAACGGGAGCGCCAAACCGAAACCTGTCAGGCAAAAGTCCTACACGCCGAATTACCAATACGGTAAATTTATCATCTTTCAAAGCCGGGAAGAGGAATAAGATTATCTCATTTGATGTTAGAGTTACATATTTTGCCAATCGATTTCTCAGTATAATTTTAGTTATCGTCTTTATAATTGCGATTGTGTGACCAAAACTAGATGATAGCAATGTTTGATTTTTTTTTTTTGAAATACGATGTAATCTCATCTAGTTGTTTTGTTATGACATTTAGTTTCTACCAATATCATTACTATCGCCATTATTACCAAAGCGTAGAATAAATGAGCAATTTTAAACTTCCAGGTAATTCTAAATGTAATAGGCGACCGATATGCATCTTTCTGGATCAACTGTAACAAATCATACTGCACACATAGATACTTATGGAATATCCCATTTCCACCTAGTATGGCTATTATACCATCAAATGAATTACCGCATTTCTCTTTGATCAATATCAGATATGCCTCCGCTCAAGTGCTCAAGCCTCTTTCCAAGTGTGATGAACATGTGGGCACTGCTCGTGAAAGACATCTTAAAACTCGTTAGAAATCCCGGGTAAGTCATGCCGAGCTTGCGGAGTGTAATTCATGTAAATGGACTAATCACCCACCCCGTATTTTGGCGAAGGTTAGTGCAGGCATATATTTTATCGCGCGAACATTGCTGAAATGTTTCAAAAGTTCTTTCAGCGAATTACGTTGGTACAGATCTTGAGATAGTCATTAAATTATATGATTTTCTTTTTCCTCGAGAAGTGATCATCTACTCCTGTTCATTTTATTCTATTTTTTTTATTATTACTCGGGGAATGTAAACATGGGCTTCTGCTACATCGAAATCTTTCGCATAAAACGCTTCATATAGACCTAACTCCGCATTTCACTGAAAAAACACAAACCAAAGAAAACGGACACTACAAGAGTAACCTGAAGCAATACCGAGTAAACATTGACGCACGCAGTCTATAGTGTGAAAACATTCCTAATGAATTCAAAAGAAACAAAAAATAAGAGTGATAATAGTCTGCATTGCCTCTTTAATGACCCAGACATTAATCTATCCGTTTTCCTGCCTTGGAGCTTATCCTAAAAGCAAACTTCATTCTCCAAGGTAATATGAATCTTTCAATCCCTTATATGAGGTTCTCACCCATTATACTATCACGGAACTGACGAATTTTGATCTTGATGCAATGCATTGCCTTCATGGTATCAGGACCGCCGCCAGCAAAGGGTAGACATTTGAAGTAATATTTCACGTCGCCACACTGATGGTCACCTTGAACTTGAGACTTATTATTCCATAACATTAGCCACTTTTGCACGATACTATGATATGTAAATACCGTGTCTGATCCTTGTACCAGCAGAAATACCTATCATGAATAAAATAATTTTACATCCAAGACCCTTCAAAAATGCCCGCATTTTTGTGTGGCGTTTCTGAATTTCGATGGCAAATTTATCGAAAATATGAAACCTCAGGTGTGAGTTTGTTCAATTTGTCTCCTCTAGAAAGGAAATTTGTTAAGATCGCAACTGCTAATCTGGAAATTAACTAACATGTCGGAAAAATGAGCCAGTGGGACTCAAACCTGTCATCTACTACTTTCCGGGCAGCGACACTACTACCAGGCTATCCCTATATAGCTGCCGGCAGTGACACATGAACTTGGAACAAATACCCAAGCTCCGAAGTTCCGATGTTGTTACATTAAGTAACGCAAGGCGAACAAGGCATAATTTTTCCGACATATGTGTAAATTTACAGATCAGCTGTTTAGATCTTATCAAATTTAATTTGTAGAGGGACACAGATTCAATAAACTCACACCTCGACCTTTACCTCTCTGAATAAGATCTTGCTTCCATAAATATGAAACCTGTCGTTCTGTTCCAGCCTGACATTGTTCCAGTTCCTCTTGCCACTGCTCGAAGTCTGTCTCTTCTATCTGGCCATCGGTGGCACGCCGCAGAATCTGAACGTGGCCGTCGTGAACAACGAGGTCCCTCCTTATCTCAGCACATGGTTCCTTGACAACATCGATGACTCCATGATAACGCAGGTGAGATGTCGTTACTCCACATTAACTATGTATAGCGTGACACTCTTTTAGAAATCCATATGAGAATGCTAGCGTGAACGTAGTACTGCAATAATGCATGTCCATTATTTTTATCATTACAAATTTGTATTGTCCTCGGCGTGATGTAGATGGTGTTCTTAGCAGTGTATACTGCCAACATCAATTCAAATCATTAAAGTAACATCAATTAAAGTCTTAAAAAGAAATCAAACTCTTCTCAATTTTGCGATATCTCGCTATGCGAGGAAACATTATCCTCCGAATAAATGAATGACTTTACTGTACATTTACATGTGAGCAACGGAAACGGTGATGGATAAGCAGCCTAATACCACAGACAGCAAAAAAGAGTATTCCATGTGTCTTCATTCTTCTGGAATAATAGCAGAACACTTTATAATCCTGGTGGTATTATTTCATCCCTGGCATTATCTCGGTAGAAATAAAAGCGAATTGATTTCATGGAGCTGTGGCTATATTTTCGCTATGTTGTTTCACTACTGTGAAATCAACATTATCAACCATGAATAAAGGTACACGGATTTCATCGAACCATACAATGTCTTAACTATTTAGCGGACCGTCCAATTTTCCTCAAATTTCCTCAAACTGATTCAATTATCTCGACATTCAGTAAGTCTATTTTATCAAACCTGATCTATTAAAGATGCATTCATTTCTTTATGTGTACTACATAACATAAAAAACCCTGTTTAGATAGGGAAGGCACAGCATTTCTTTTTTATTAAATCAAAATCAATCATGATATATTTTAATGCAGCATCCTGTTGAAAATTTCACCACGGCCATAGACAAACTGGAACATGGCGAATATTGGGGTGTGATCAACATACCAAGTGACTATTCGAAGAACCTTGTGAAAAGGTAAATGGACCATTTCTGTTGAGCTGTAAAATTCACGAATATTCCTTTTCTATTCATACATAAAGCATGGTTAAGAAACATTTTATTCCCCTTCTCCGTCCCATGAAATTTCTTAGGCAGGAATTTACTTAGCATTTCTTAGGTGTTGCATCCAGCAAGCTTTGTGGTTGTTGACGTATTTATCTGTGAACAAATCATAAACTGAATTTGAATGCAATGCAAAAACGGTCAATGGCGCATTAGTATTCATCGCAGCTTTGTAAATCCACAGAACAAATTTTCATCTTGCGCCAGATTTTATCAAGACCGCTGTTTCCAGGTATGCATTGACATTCCATTTCACAAGTTTCAAGGAGATGACATCGTCTTCACCGACATTTTACTTGCAATAAAAGCTGCTCTACAGGAAGGACTAAAGCATATCACAAAGATAATAATTATGAATAACCTACATTATCTAGTTATTTCATTATAAGGTAACACGATATGTTATTATATTTCAGATTTTTATTTTTCAAGTGCTGTTGACAGTACACAGAAACTGGTGTGTGTGTATATGTGTGTGTTTGTATGTTTGATGGTGTGCAAATGTATGTAATGTATGATGTGTAATAATAAATTCCATTACATTCGTCCTTTTGTTTTGTAGAGTCCAGATGGGTGCAGGCGTGGACAACGCCACACTAATCGGCAGCACAATCAACGTGACTTTAGATGCGACAAGTAGGCCTACTCTCACAGACTTGATATAATTTTTATAATTGACGGTAGAAAAAAGTATATAAAAAGAAATGAAATAAAGAGCTAAGAGAAACCGAGCTGTACAATAGTATCAAACAGTCCCCTGTCGCTATGAAACGTTAATCAAATAGCATAACAAGAAGATCGGTGCACATTTTAATCAGACTTTTGTTTTCTCTCAGGAAATGGGAGTCCCATATTCTGCATGAATATAGAGCTTGCCTGTATGGCTGCAGATAACTACTATTATGTTATAAATCCATCTAACTATTCTTTCGTGTAGTTTAAGTCTGAGAAAAAATAAAATCGTTGAGAATGTGACAAAAATAAACACTGTTAAAATACAAAACCTGTTAACCCCCCATATATATTATTAAAAATGTGTTACATCCGTCGAACAAGAGCTATATATGATACACACTATGATTATAATTTCATACATTTTATTTTGCAGATCAGCAGATAGCTGTGAGCCTACAGACCAGTCTTCTAGGTTCTTATCAGGTATTGGAAGACAATGTCTTAATTTTTCACTTTAATTTACCGATGAAGGGAGAAATAACACACAATGAACAGTTAAAAGAAAAAAAAAGAGAAAAAAAAAATCAGATACCCCTCCAAACTCTCCTTCTCCAGCCCACACAAAAAGGGGTATGAATGAATACATTCATACATGTAATAATTTTGAAAGTACTTACTTTGAATAACTTTCACGAGATTAACGTCAGAATTTATTAATTCTATTGTTCATATACATGTACGTATGGCCGTGTTTGCTATGCGTATAATATCAGCGGTAAAAAGTACGTCATGAAAATCAATCCATTCAAAACATTCTTGAAGTTGTGATATCATATTAACCAGAAAATATGAATGTGAAGAAATTCGATTAACTTTCATGTATCTGGTTGTGTCAGTGACATGCCATAAAGAAGGGCTTATTTGCAATGTATGTCAATCTCACTTTGTTAATGTTTTTTCATGTCCTGTTTTGCAGCTTTTCGTCACCGATATTCTTATCAACATATCCGTCAACCCGGCTATAGGACAGATCCCTCTCTCAGTAAGTATACTTTCGCCATCAAATATTTTTTTTTTGTACTCGTAATGACATTATAAGAAAACAAGACTAAAATCTCCTGTTTGAAAATAAAATGTGACGTAAGATAACAGGAGATAGATGACATGTGCAGCTGACAATTTATTAACATTTGCAGCATTTATTATCAATCAGACTTTAGTATTAAGAAAGAAAAGAGAAAATAATGAATCAAGCTGGATGTAGAACATACCGGGAAATGGCATTTGAATGAGATAAGTTTAATTCATCCACAGCATGCGTTTCAAATCTATTGTTTGTGCTAATTTGTGCTTGACATCACAATAAACAGAGGGAAAGGAAGATCGATCTAATGACTACTTTTCATCAATTCCTGCGAAAAATCTTTGAATTTTAATAGACAAAAATATTGATTAAATTCTTATGCTACACAAAAGTGGGTGACGCGATTTTCAAAGAATATTACTTGCGCGTGAACATTCTTAAATATCACTGCTTTGAATAATATACATTGAATTCTGTTACAGTTTGTTGAACCTGTTTATGGGGAACTGGATGCACCGTTCACTCACTTCATGGCTCCTGGTGTCATGATTACGTAAGCAAAGCATCCTTTAATTTTCTGTTGTTCTATATTCGTCTCTGAAAATGGTTAAAACGATACGAACATTATTGTATTTTGTGTGTCTGTTCGTGGAACGAACTGTTTATTATTTCAGAGATGAGAATATCGTTTTTCACCGTTCAACATTGGCTGATGGCTGAACGTCATGCTATTGTGATTTTTTGATACGACTTCACAAATCAAAATATAGCAAACAATAGTGAATGATTTTTTTGTTCTTCAATCAACTTTGCAAACTCTGTTTAACCGTCAGTGCCATTGCATTCTTTCTAACTTGGACGGACATTTCAGAGTTGCTATGGTACTATCAATATGGAGCTTGCTATAATTATCATAAATGAAATCGGCTGGAAAATATATTTTGCATACCAATCTGTACCGGACATTTTTTTTTTTTTATGCAATAGGCTTATCATGTCTTTGCACAACATACTACTACTTTTTGAGCGTTGAACACTTTCTTTTAGTATTTTCATGTAATTTGAAATCAGCTTATATCAAATCGATGCTATTTATTGATAAACCGAAAGAAAACAAAAACATGCGTTATTTTTGTTTCCCTCTTTCATTTGTGGGAATAGCGCCTCATAACTTCAGAAGCTGCATTAAAACCGTTAACGTTGGTGAGAAAATGAGATTTCAATTTGACGTCATTTTCTGTTTTCATTATCTCCTGCAGTGTAATCTTCTTTCATGCCGTGGCTTTAACATCTATGTCCTTTGTCGTGGAGCGAAAAGACGGCCTCCTAGACAGGATATGGGTTTCAGGTAACAATAGCAGAGGGCCCTCTGATTCAGTAGTGACAACAATGAAGAAGATGGAGTTGACCATAATCATTGTATTATAATCTTTATTGTCATTATTATTATAATTATAATTATTATCAATATTAATATTATCATTATCATTATTATTATCATAATCATCATCATCATCATCATCATCATTATCAGCATCATTATCATATTTGTCAGAGAGATTGGTGACAATGATGTGTTAGCAGAGAGAAAGAGATAGTATGTAAATTCTACTTTCAAAAATATTTTGCAAGATAGTGAAAGGGGGGAATTAACCCCAAATGTAGACTTGGATTCTCAGTGAAAGTTTGAGGAAAATTGGATAATCCGTTCAAAAAGTTATGAATTTTTAGAATTTCGTTGCTAGTATCGCTGGATCAAAAGACTACTACAGATCATGTCGACACGTATGTACTACGAAATTCCACGAAATTCCACGAAACATCATTTCATTTGAAACGTACACATTGCCTAGACTTGTCATTGACATGATAACTCAAGACTAATATAATTATTCCCACGCTTTCTGAAACATGTAATCTAGTCCTCTTTCATTATTATAATAGAAAAGTGAAAAAAAATGTTTAAATTCTTTATGATTATTATCTTTTTATGCTAAGCCATATGTGGTGTCTCTTCCTTTAAGTTGTTTTCTGTAGGCACTCTAATACTCCAATACTTACCTTTTCATTTTGCTGACAGGAGTGAGCTCAGGCGAGGTGAGCATCGCTCACATCCTGACTCAGCTCCTGGTCATCTCAGTACAGATTACCATGGTGCTCGTCTTCTTGTTCGCTGTCTTCAAGGTTAGTTCGGATTCTAGCCAGGTCCCAAGGGAGTGTTATGTTATAAGAAACTCGGTAAAAGTAATTGAGGAATTGTCCTCAATAAACTAATTTGGAAATACTTCTACCAAAGATAGTAGGAAGATAGATAGACATATAGGATAGGAAGGTAGGAGATGAATAAATACATGAATGAATACAGTACATAAACAGGGTAATAATACAGTGATTGAAATTTGATAGATGATTACTAGAAAGATAGACAGGTGAGGAAAAAATGAATAGCCTCATCATCGGCTGTTATTAAACTAGGTAAAACGATTAATTGCAACCGAAGTCTTTTCATTCTCTACTACTTTCAACATTGTTGCAATGAGAAAGTTGTACATAAAACAATGTTTGAATGCGCATGTTTAATTCATATTACAATGATATCCATACAATATTATGAAAATCTTACATTTTGTTAATCCCATTTTTGAGCTTTTCATTCGTAGAGGCAGCTGACAATTGGAGTATCTTGTGAGCAGTATCTTTGATACACTGACGTAATATGGCGAAAAAACATTGTTAATGGAAGTGAATGTTCTCATGTTAATCTGAAAATATATCCTTGGCGTATGCTTAACAGATTCATATCGATTGACACGTGCATTCTGCACTAAATGTTTGTATACACGAAGAAGTTCTAATAATTATCACCACTCATTCCCTTGACACTATTAGCTACCAAACGAAGGAAGTCTGTTCCTGATCATTCTTATGATGCTGATACAAGGTCTCTGCGGCATGGCCCTCGGCCTTCTCATTTCGGCAGTCTGTGACTCGGAAACCGAGGCTATCCAACTCGCCCTCGGGTCATTCTATCCACTTTTGCTGCTCAGCGGTATGGGAACATTTCAAATCAATTTAAGATTGTTAATTTATATCTTATTTTCCGTTTAATTGTGCTTGTAATATATGTATTCCGTTATAAAATGTGAAAGGTGGATGTATCTAATATAGGGCATGCATGTATTTCTCTCTCATTGCCTGATGGGAACTTTACTCTACCAAAGTTAGCACTATCAAAAAGAAAAGAAAACGTATTCATCAAATTTCTAATAGAATGGGTATGTAATTGTTTTAATCAGGCATAAACGTGCGCGAAGATATCAGAATGTATGTCTGTGTACCTGATATCCAAAGGTATATTTAATTGTTGCATCTGTTTATTTTGATAATCCGTTATGATTCGACTGTATGGAGCCGATGTGAGAAGACTATTATTTGCCAATGAAAGATATCTCGAAACTAGTTTATTTAAAAAGAAGGACTTGTCACCACGTTGACAATGTTTCTAATTGAGAAAAAAAAAAATCCGAACTGATGTGCCTACACTTACTTTATCTTCGATATCAAGCAATTAGTATGTAGATGTTCTAAATATGAACCCCACAAGCTTCAAAACATTGAACATCTGAACATAATGGGGTTTCACATTCTGAATATAGTTGCCACAGACAACAGTGCCTGAAGACACTATCAGTAAACGGTTCATTAGCTTGATGATATCTATTGAAATGTCCCTTCATGGTGACACCATAATGATTTTTTTTTTTTAAATCGCACGGTTTTTGAATCAAAAAATTCCGGCGAGGAGTCACCAGGATGTGAAATTGTGGCTTAAAATGTCCTCTGTGATTATATTTTCATGCAGGCGTTGTATGGCCAATCGAAGCGATGCCAATCCCTCTGTACTACATCGCCCTATGCCTGCCCCAGACCCTACCCGCGGAGAGTCTGAGGGCCATACTTGGTCGAGGTAAGGTCTTTGTCACCCAGTAGGTAATGTACAATTACTATTTGAGAGATAAAACCGATTCATCTTCTCGAATGAGGTGGATGTGCTGGTAGTGAGCTGGTGCGGCCGTGAAATCAACATCTTTTTAAGAGCTTTAATCCTCTCACTGCCAGGGACTTTTGGACAGAGGGTAACAAGAGTACTGGCTTTGCTTTGTGAATCTACTTGTAGCCGAATATCTGCTAAGACTTAGTGTCCCGGCCTCTTCCGTGTTTGAGGTCGCTTGCTTCTTTATTAAAAGGCTCGATAGCCATTTCATAAAATAGTTTTGTTTGATGTCGATTTTTCGTTGGTTCCTATTTATTCTGCTTCTAAAATCAAATTCAAATAAATAACATGGTTGTGAAAAAAAGAGAAATTAATAAATATATTAAAACAAATGAAAAAGAAGCAAAACAAAAATGTAATCCAATCTACACGTATAACAAAATCATTCTAAAACATTCATGGTTGCATATAAATGCAAAAAGCAGTATATTTGATTCATTTTCTTTTTTTTTCAACAAGTAAGCACGAGACCGTCATTGTTTGACTGGGCTGATGGCCTTATTGGGAATGTAGTTCATTTGATTCATTCAATGATTTGAGTTTTCTCTTTAATGGAAACCTTTACAATTGCATCAATTTTTCATCGTTGACATTATATTTAAAATACGTCGGGCGGCCGTTTTGGAAAAGGAAAGGTCCGCCTCCTTCATTTTTTCTGTAGAGACAATTTTTCCCTTTAAGCACAAAAAACAGTTGCAGATATGTGTGAAAACAGAAGGATGTCATTTTCATCAAGGAAAGAAGTATTGTAATTTTCATTGCGAATGCGGTTGTTGTTATCTTCACTTTTACTCACTCCATCATTACCGTCATTTTTTTTTACTTCAACTTTTAAAGTCATTGGAACACTTTTTTGTTGATCTTCTAGACGATTTTTTTTTTCAAGAGAATCATTTACCTTATGAAGCATCTATAATCAGTAAACACTGCTGTATTGTTCATCTCACATGGAACACTATGTCCAAACCATTTCATTGCGTCTTCTTACGTCCCATCACATCTTATCACTTCACAATAAGTAATGTAGTCGCCGATTCTCCTAATTTCAGGTAGCTAGTAATGCCATTGAATGTAACTTTATATATTTTTTTTTCGTATGTTAAAGGATGGAATATGGCATACTTTGATGTATGGATTGGCTACGTGACTGTGACGGGATGGTGGATCGTTCTTCTTGTCTCGGCCACTATCGTCCTTCGAGTCAGACGATAGACATTTGATTTCGCGTGACCACAACCCTTGCTTCTTCGAACTGGTTGAATTACCTATAGCAACAAGTGGCGTCCTTCACAGCTCCATCATATTGTTTTTATATCCCCTTTCAGTCCTCCCTTACTTACTGATATCATGATTGGCGCTTTAATACGTAATACACAATAATGATAATGATATTGCATGCATATGGCGAGAGAAAACGGATCGAAGAAGCAATGCAATCTCAATTTGAACGCAGGACTTTGATGTCATTCATTTTCTATCCCTTATAGAAATTTCATGTTTGCACATTAAACTATTCTGACGTGGAGTCCCCTATCATGATGCAATTTCTTAAAGGCTTTTCCTGGCAATGGGATTACGAAGTAAGAAAAAAAATTAATATTAGTGACAATAGAGGTGCTTAGTATTATGCTTGCTTTTTTTTATTTACGTTCATTCTTTTGTTCAGTCTTATCAAACTTGCTGTACAATGTCCGTTTCTGTCACATGAAAGAGGAAAAAAAGCAAGAAAATTTAATCATTAAAGAAATTGACTTAATTGACGATTAAACTTCAAGGTGCTCTATATGTAATTGCTTGTCATGTATTCTTAACGCTTCAGATGGAATTCATAATGCCCTAGTAACCAATGACCATATTCACTCATACCCTACCCGTCGTTTCCATGATTTTCATTTAAGTAATCCAAAGCTTTTAGTTGCTCAAAAGTCGATCAGACATCACGGTCCGGATACATGGAACACTCTTCCTGAGGAGTTAAAACAGTGTGCCTCCTTGTTTTCATTCAAAGCACACTTAAAGAAGCACATTTTATTGCAGTATACTTCAAATACGAACTAAAAACAAATAATTTATATGATTAATGTTGGTCTCCCGATAGCAACATCGCATATCGTTCCCTCTTCCAGCAAACCAATTCTATTATTCTAAATTCAAGCCTATCTGCCCTTGTGCACTTTCACGCACTTGCACACACATTCACTACCATCGCACGTTAGACTTTATTTTCCCCTGCTATCTTCGCAGCAGAATTTGTATTGTTAAGAATCTAGTACGTTCCTACCTTTTCCTCGGGCCAGCCATCTTTTTAAGCGATGCTTACAATGGCGGCCCTCTGCATAATCGTTTCTCAACTACAATTGTTATTGTAATTCCTGCTGCATAGACATGCGTACTGTATATTATATATTATTAATTTCCTATTATATTGTTGTTTATGCAAGTCAAACGACTCTGTTTAAGTTTACTTTGTATATTTCCCACATGTTCATGATTATGTAACTTATGTATATTGATTTGCAGATCTATCCAAAAAAAAAAAATCATTCCAACATGTCCAAGATGGAGCAAAATAAGTCGTAGTAATCCATTTCTCTGTTTATATTTATTTCTATCGAGATATCATTGTCTATCATGAAAATTATGTAATTAGCTGAAGCATATTCCCTGTTTGTCACTGTACTCTTAACTGCACATAATTCAATTCAGATTCAAGTGCGTCCACGAAACGTTTTAGTTAGACCCATAAATTATCTTATAAAAGCTCTGATGTTGCCACACTGTGGTTCATAGGACTTTCTCATTTCGTACTTTTGTAAAAAGTTATTTGGTTGATAATTTGTATGACATTATGACATCGTACTTTAAAGTCTACTTTCGCGTCTTAATTTGTATGTTTTTTAAGGTTTTATAAGGTACAACCTCCAGGTGGACAGTAATTACAGTGTTTGTCTGTAGAAAAACAAAACGAAACAAAACAAGACCCACTGAATGGCTACTTTTCAGACATGAGAGATGATAATTTTTATTGACCAGGAACGTGGAAATGACAATGTAGATTCACACTCATTCACTATCACAACGATTTCTGTCTTTTGCTGTCCAAAAAAGTTATTCACGGTTAGAAAAGGATATGATATGCTATACTTTTGTGGAATTCCATGTAAAATCATTAATAACTTGTGTACTGTATATGCCTTCGATCGTAAATATGGAGAAAACTCATGAATAACTAAAACCAGTGAGAGTAATTCAAGTATTTTTTGTGTCTTTCCTTGATCTCAAATGCGTTCAACTGCAATTGAAAAGCAAAAAGTCAACTACCCTGCTATTGGTCTACTTTCAGTAAAAAAAAAAAAAAAAAAAAAAAAAAAAATATATATATATATATATATCGAGTTGGTAATATAGAATATTCTTATTTTAACTTTTCTCTCTCAGAAGAGTTTTTTTTTTCTAGTTTCATCACACCCAATTTTAAACAGAAGGTCTCTCAGCAGTTTACTAGTATTTGAAATAATAAACATGTTTCCTTTTATCTTTCAAAATGCCAATGCACAGCACGCTGAGCTTTGTGACGGATAATTTGTATGGTTTTGTTTTCCTTGAATAGGACAATTTGTATGAAATTTGAGAAGAGGAAAAAAGAAGAATATCAGTAAATCGTAAAAATGAGAATTCTACTTATCCAATATTGTAAGAAAGACAAGCCTTTACCTGATATAAAAGGACACTGAATTTAAGAACACCCTACCACTTGAATATTGGGATCACAGAAGAATCTAAGGGACAGCATAGATTGCCTTGATTTCCCTGTTATCGATTAAAATGAATATTTTTTTTTTGTCATTCCCCTTTTCAATAACATATTTTACCACTTTATATGTTGATGAAAGGTGCAATAAATTTTTTGAAATTACACCTGCGTCTGTGCTTTGACTATTATTTTTCATTTCTGACTCCATTAATTGACGTGTTGTATCTTACAGACCCAGGAAGACATAAAGGAAGCCCTGCATTCGAAATAGAACTTTAGGTAATGATGAACCTGATGTATCCGTTGTGTATAATCAACATTCTTCATGTTATCGGTGCATGTGAAGAGTTTGTTCGCAAAAACCGATAAGTCCATATTTAATAAATGGAGATATTAAAGATTAAAGATTAAAGGCCAAGAAAAATAAAGAGAATAATAAGAAAATGTTTGCTTCTTTTTACCATAACTTCAAAAATGTACCTTTATATGTAATGACCAACATATCATTTAAAAGGTATTATTTTGTACTTTATGACAGAGACCATACTTCAAAATCTTCAAAAAAATGGACTTATCGGTTTTTGCGAACAAACTCTTCATGTGGTCATAGGAAATTAAGAAGTGATGATAACATATAACCTGATTGTGAGGAAAGTAGAACAAGTAAACCAGATTATGTACAGACGCCCCCCCCCCCCCCCGTGGGCCTAGCCATGTGCCCACAACGTGCCTGTGAATGAATAGTGAACGGTTCATAAGTAATAGATGGCAAATACATGTATAATGTTGATGGTTATGATTATTTTGATATCCCTCTATTTCCTAAATTGAAAATTTGACTGGTAGCCAGTGGCCCTTATACAAACATTGTAGCATAGTTTGCTGCTGAACATTAATTAGTGCAATACTATTTAGGTCCTACATCTTGTTTCACAAGTATTATTTGAAATAACCACTGATGTACAAATTTCACAAAGTTTTTCTCCAAAACCCGAATATTATGATACGAACATGTTATTCACCTTGCATTCAACGTATATATTGTATGTAATTCATGAATTCAAGGGTCTCCTAGAAATCAGTACTTTGAAATAAATTGCCAATGAAATATATCAGCCAAAACGTATACATAAGCAGTGACTCTCTTGGCCTATGCCTCAGTTTAGCGCACCTGCCTCTAGATTCAATGAACTTGGGTTCGACTTCAAAGTCTACCTGAGCAACGTTCTGTGTAATCATACAGTCCTCTCCTGTAAAAAGCAATACACTCTGTAACTCGGATAGAATACTAAACAGAGGTTCCGTGTGTGAGAGAGCCACAGTTCATGCACGTAAAAGATCCCATATCATAATGCACCCATTTGTAACAGGCACGATTTTGTGAAAAAGTGGGAACTAAACTGTTTTAAAAATGGAAAGTCCTATAACCTTCCTTTTGCCAATACGATTTGTATAAAAGTTTGCATTCAAACAGAATTTTGATACCAAAAGTGGAAATGACCTTGAAGCTCCATCCCTTCCACTTCCTACCTTGCGCAAACTTCCCTCCGGCCACCAACGTCATGACTTGTTTTCAGGTTAGTTTTTTTTTGTGGTACAAGTTTATGTGTATTTCTGCAGGAATAATGATCAGCACAACATCCGTTTCTAGGTACCTGTGTCAGCACGTTGTCATAACATGCATGATTTAACTATTAACGTTTAGGATATTGGGGTTCTTTTCTACTTTGCTGCTTTATTGCTTTTTTATTGCTTCTCTTGTTGTAGATGTATTGCAGCTTTCGCTGCTGACAACCTTCGACTAGGTCTCCTAGCGTTGTTTCCTTGTAAAGAAGAGAGTAGAGAAAAAATCAGTCTCTTCCGCCTCCATTTTCCCAAGAAGACATTACACCTAAGTGAGAATAGCTAAGTATTACCGAAATCAATGGCTGTCAATACAGTGAGTACATGATTTGGTAGATGAATATAACTATGATTGTACATGAATATTTAAAATGTGTCAGATAAATTGAGTTATCAGTAACTACTATGTACTGAATTCTTCCTCATAATTTTTCTTTTTCTTTCTTGAATATCTCTAAACGTCCGTCTGCATGCAACCACTATTTTTTTAGAACGATTGCCATCATGACTCTTCTTAGAATTGTGCCAAAAGTGTTTTAAGTTAAGAACTCCTTAATGCTGTCCAAACTACCAACGAACACCGAACATCAAATTCAGCGAAGAACATATAGACACATACGAATAGATTTTAGGTTTTGTATAGGTAAAATCATGTGCGAAGGCATAATTACATATATCTGCGTGTGTGTGGGTGGGTGGAATCGAGGTTTTATTGTCCTTGACCATGCACGATTTAACTAACATGTACCGGATGCTCTCCCGAGTTATATTGCTCATTTGGCCTGTGAGAGGAATAGCTCGACAGAAACGCATGTGCACAAAATTAATGATGCAAGTAAAAATATTTTTACAGGAAATGCGGAAAACCCATACACATTCGAACTGTCAAACTGTGCCAGTAATCAGTTTCCCTGTCCTACCTTTGTGACTGTGTATAGAGTTATCAGGTTATTGAAGATCACTTCCGTTCATGGAGTAGCGGATTATAAGGTAAGCATTCCTTTTTGCAGTATTCCAGTACAAAAAATAAATTGACTTATCATACAATGAGGTGCTAATCAATTTTTGACATGACTAGTCATATTTCAATGAAAGACATCAAGTCAAGACTGGCTTTAATTGTATTGATGTCGATGTCAATGGCGAATAAAATTTGCTATTTATCATTATTGCTGCCATTAGTTTACTTCATGACAAACAGGACAATTTTTTTTGTAGTCTTGCGGCTTCCTATACTATTGCTTTGAATTTTAGAATAATCTACAGTAAATAGATTACCATTAGGCCTATTATTATTATTGTTATTGTTATTATTATTATTAGTAGTAATAGTATTAGTAGTAGTGGTAGTAGTATAATTGTTATTTTTATTATTGTTATTATTGTTATTGTAATTGTGACCGTGCACCTCAAAACGAACATAAGGTCGCACATACTGATTTTGCGTGAGGACTGAAAATAAGTGAAATGGGTCAACCTAGCCGAACTTGACTTTTCCATATTTTCTGAAAGAGCGGGTCTTCTCTTACATTAAGCTAAAATTAAGTAACATAAACGGGCAGGAAAGTGTGTCTTTTAGCAGATTATCTCGAACATTTTTGGTAGAATAGTGTGATTAGGTGTGTCTTTAGAATCCCTTTTTCATTTCTGAAAAACCTTGTCCACACTCTTCACTTTAAACTCTAATTACTTTTCAAAGGATAGTGCTACTGCTTTGAAAGTTGGCATTAATTATGGACAGAATGTGTTAATGAGGCATGCTTAATTACAGTTTAATCTGATAATCCCTTCATTGTTGTTACTCTGGTGGTTTACTTCCTGTTTTTTGTCCCATTCATCGCGCAGCCAGCACGGTTTGGTAAAGATTAAGCGCTTGAATAGACACTGTACTTCAGAGCCTCTTTTCTCAGTTCACACTTTTCCTGAGTTTGTGCTTTCTTTCCAATATTTAGATAGGTTAGGAGATTCCATTTGATTTGAGTTATACATCATTTTAAAGCTTAAAGTCTGCTCTTTCAGAATATGGTCTTAACTAAAAATTCATGTCTGGCGACTTTTTGTTTGTTTTGAGGTGCAGGGTCACAATTATCATTATGATGATGTTTTTATGCGTTTTACAATAGGAGAGGAACATCACTCCTAGATTCCTATTTTGTTGAAGTTTTGTTGCCTTTTCTTTTACGGCAATATACTTACAATCTCAATAATGAGACACTTCATACTTTGAAAAGTCCTGTAATTCAATTGCAATTTCAGTATCAAAATGATTCGCCTATCTCCTTGATATTGTTTTCCTGTTTGTTTGTTTGTTTATGTGTGTGTTTGCGTGTGTAACCACCACTCTTCAAGAGGGCCTTGGCAATTAACGTGTATAAATAATCTTTGTTGTGTATTGGTTTTATTGGCGCTTCATTAAATAGCATTAGACCATGCGGGTTGAGAGAGTAAACGGCTATTTGACGAAGTGGAAGTAGACCACGTGGTATATCATGGTTGTATTTGTCTGCAACTGTAGGAATTCTGCCATAATGATGCTGCTTGTGGCTTCAGTGCTACTGTTTTCTGGCAGACTCTCAAAAGGTGAGTTATCCCACCACACCCTTATACCATATGATGGCATTACCACTGGATGTAATTCCGACGAAATTCGACTGTGCGTTTAGATCTATACCGATTGATTGCCAAGAGTGTGTGTGTGTCATATAAAGAATATCAATAGTCTTCATGAATTACTCCCATCATTGATTATGGCATAGGAATCTTCAGCATATGAGAGTATAAAACTATCTTAGAAGCGCTGAATTCGTAGAATATTGTAAAACACAGATATATATAAAACAAAAATGATTG
Source organism: Diadema antillarum (assembly GCF_040938485.1). NCBI lineage: Eukaryota > Metazoa > Echinodermata > Echinoidea > Diadematoida > Diadematidae > Diadema > Diadema antillarum. The sequence goes on from NW_027271174.1 coordinate 1,014,537, forward strand.
TAATATTTTATCAAATCCTAATTTACAATCATGCTAGAGAAATTTAACATTAGGAATATCTTTTTACGCATAATTGCATTAAGAACCAAATAATGCGACCCTTTATCACATAAACAACAACACAAAAAAAATCCCCAAACATGGAGTAAATTTTGAATTTCTAAAAAGCAGACATTTTATTTCAAAATGATATACTCTACAATTGAAATCTCTCCTACAAGGTATCTAAATATTGGAAAGAACGCACAGATTTTGGAAAATTGCGACGCAGAAAAGAGGCTCTGCAATATCAATATTTATAAAGTCTATTCAAGAAATTAATATTGCCAAATCATTGTCTGGCTGTGTAATAAAATGGGACAGAAAATATGTAAAACTTCATGGTAACAGCGATAAATAAATTATGGGATTAAGCTGAAATTGAGCGTTATATATCAACACATACTATACTTGGTTAAAAACAGCTTCAAGCGGTTGTTAAAAGCAGTAGCATCATTCTTTGAAAGTTTGTTAGGGTTGAAAGTGAAGAGTGTATAAAGGTTTATGAAATCAAAATGGGATTCTAAGACACGCCTTATCACACTATTCTATAAGAAATTGTGCTAGAAGAATTCTACAAATGCAATTTCCCATTCGTTTTAAGATTATAGAGGTCACTTTCATTAATATGTTTCCTCAAAACAGTTGCATCGGCTGCAGTTACATAATACATTAACAAGAATTAAATGAGGTGTGAACATATTTTCGAAAAAAAAAGAAGAAATCACTAAGCTCTGATTTAGGATAAGAGTTTTAGGCTCATCTTGCATATTCGAAAATCCTCAAGTATAGAGAGAAAAATAACAAGATGATATCATTTAAATATGCGTTAGTGGTATAGCAAGGTCAAGTCTGAAATATGGCTTGGGCCAACAGACTAACACATTATTTTCTCCCGGCCTCTTGGTTTTTCCTGTTGAATGTCTAGTTGATGGCATCAATTGTAATATGTGCATGAATATGGCGTCAACATCGCCGACGCTTGAATCCATCCTTTCTGGTGATGTGGAGGACGATAGTGCCCCACCAGTGATGTCTTGCCAAACACCAATCACTATGACGTGTCCGGACAGGTGCCAGGTGCAGCAGTTAACATTTACATTTACCAGCAATATGTGTAAGTACACCGTTTAAATGCTCTTTCTTATGATCCTTACCTCTCCCACAATCTCATATAACTAGTAGCTGCTGTTTTTATGAGATTGTTTAATTACTGATTTTGCAGGATTTTTTTTCGATGAAAATGCTTCGTTGATTTAAACTGGTTTGTCCTTTTATTTCTCTGATTTTGTCTTCATTTTCATTTTTTCTTTTTCTTGGGGGGGGGGGGGAGCAAACATGTAGGGGGTTAGATCTCGTGAAATGTACCGATGTTAATCATGGAACAGATCTTTTAATGGGAACGGATCGGTCCATGGCAAAACATAACCATATAAACATTACTTATGATAATAGAATAGGTCGTGCATTTTAGGCAAACACAAACTTAGGAACAGGCATGCATTACTAGGTTTATAGATTATAGAAATATATTTTGTAGATTGGTTATACCATTTTATTTGATAGAACCTATACACCTCTGTGTCTTATAATGTATTGGATGATACTAAAAAAGTCAATCGATTTTGCTTGGTCAGTCGACGTACAGCTGTTAGATAACAACATTAAACGTGATTTGAATAAAAACTATTGATATGTTTGAGTTACTAAAACGTAATTAATTTGAAAGTAGTTACATTTGAAAAGTAATAATTATATATGTATATTGATATATATATACAATTGTTGTTGGTTCTGAGAATTTTTGATTTTGGTTTTGGACTATTTTTTTTTTTTATTTACCCTCTAACACGAAAAAAAAAAAGATGAGGCTGGCAACAAATCGAGTGGATGATTTACATTAAAAAAAAATTAAGTGTGTTTCAATACGAAGTGCAAACTATTTCTTTCTATTTTTATTTGCAAGTAACAAAAGTATATAAACCAATGAAATGACTGTGTATCATTCTGCTTAGATAATTAAATGATGCGGAAGAAGGTACGAAGAATTTGGTTTGCTTTGTTTTGTTTTCGTGTTTGATTTCCATGAATTTCTTTCTTTGCAAAGAAGAAAAATTAATAATCATCTGCTTTATTTTTCATTGCAGTTACCGTCGTGGTGATCATGTCGTGGTCATTATTTTCATCATTCTTTGCGTTTTATAGTTCACAGTCACAATAACTACCTTGTATCCTTTAAGAGATAGTATTGTTTTGGTTGAGATAGAGCTTCAGGTTTTCCCACTTTTTTGGGATATCATTGGCTACCTCTTTTGAACATTTAATCCTTAGGGGGCATGTAATCCTTAGAGGTATTCTAAGTTTATATGACGAACATTGATTTTTAAGTGACTAATATCCAAAACAAAGGAATCCTAATAAAAGGTGGGACCAATCATTTACAAGAATTAGTTTTTCTCACCTTTTTTTTTTTTTATATCTCAGCCATTTCAAAACAGATTTCTATCAAATAAACTTTGAATTCCTTTCAGAATTGTACGCTATAGTCTGTAACATTTCAGAAGTGGTTTCTGAGTATCTCGTAAAACGTTAAAATCTCAACTTTCATCTCAACCAATACTATACCATCCCTTTAAAAGAGCTCGATTTACCTAGATATTCCACAGAGTTAGAAAAAAAGACTAGAGTAGTTGCACAATTCATACTCTCTAACAATATATCTCTCCGTCTGTCTATCTGTATGTATGTTTGTATGGGGTCTCTCTTTGTTGTCTTCCTGCCGACTTATGCACGCACATGCCACAGATGGTGACGGGACGTTGACACAGACCCATCTTGGATGCACCGGTCGGGGCATTGACGGCATGCCTCTTGGGGCGGACAACTGTATCAGCCCAGAAATAGTAGCCGTAATCACGAACGCAGCTCTAGAGTCAATGGAGCAGGAAGATACACTGCCACCTGACATCTCCATCACCGACACCGTTGGCTCCTTTTGCGTGTGCAATACGGACAACTGCAACGTAGTCCCAGCTTCAGCTGCCAGTAAACCTACTGTCGCGACTACCATGATGGGCAATTCCATCGAAGCGCAGGTAGACGATGGTGACTACCAGGAAGCTGCGAAAGAGTCCACGATTGCAAGAGAAATGTACATCTTGATAAGCGCAGCTGTGCTGTTCGAGACTAATGACTGGATAGTCAAGAAACTAATAGAATTTACTATTGCCTTCATTCGATGCATAACCGATCCAGCAGAAGAAAAGTGAACATGATTAAACCATCAAATAGTTCCCAATGACTATCAATTCAAGTAATCTGAGAGAATATTTTCTGTTAATTCGATGTACTGTACGTTTCCGTGCTTTGTCGAATTCTTCATATGTTACGTTTGTCGGTGCTCCTTGTAGTGATTATGAAGAGTGTTTTGCAAATTAGCTTACACAGTAACTCATTTGAAATCTTTCTGATATGAGACCCTTTAGAGATACCGTTTTTTTGTATACGTAAAGTAACCATTACTGTTTAAATACATGCAATCACATTTAACGCACAGGAAGTACTCATTAAATAGAAATAAAAAAAAATCTTTTGATTATCATTTGATTATCTCAATCAGATGGCTCTGTATTTTTAAGTTTTTGTAAAAATGACAAGCATAAAATCAATGTCTAAGAGTAATCGAAGTAGAGGAAACTACGATCACAACTGAAATGTGTGAAGCCATTTCAATGCTTAACGTTTTTAGCAAGCCGTTGATACGTAATCTTCTATATGTGACACTGCACCTCAAAACAAACAAAAAGTCGCCAGACATGAATTTTTAGTTAAGACCATATTCTGAAAGAGCAGACTTTAAGCTTTAAAATGATATATAACTCAAATCAAATGGACTCTCCTAACCTATCTAAATATTGGAAAGAAAGCACAAACTCAGGAAAAGTGTGAACTGAGAAAAGAGGCTCTGAAGTACAGTGTCTATTCAAGCGCTTAATCTTTACCAAACCGTGCTGGCTGTGCCATGAATGGGACAAAAAACAGGAAGTAAACCACCAAACTGAAATTTAGCATGCCTCATTAACACATTCTGTCCATAATCAATGCCAACTTTCAAAGCAGTAGCACTATCCTTTTAAAAGTTATTAGAGTTGAAAGTGAAGACTGTAGACAAGGTTTTTCAGAAATGAAAAAGGGATTCTAAAGACACACCTAATCACACTATTCTACCAAAATGTTCGAGATAAACTGCTAAAAAAACACACTTTCCTGCCCGTTTTATGATACCAAATTTTAGCATAATGTAAAAGAAGGCCTGCTCTTTCAGAAAATATGAAAGAGTCAACTTCGGCTAGGTTGACCCATTTCACTTATTTTCAGTCCTCACACAAAATCAGTGTGTGCGACTTTATGTTCGTTTTGAGGTGCACGGTCACATATACTGTTTTTTAAGATTTGCTGTAGATTACAGTTGACAATCAGATTTTACCCTCTGCTTATCTGCACAAGCAAACAAAAATGTTTTGGTTTTCTTCAGGATAATGGACAAATTTCCCTTTCTCTTTGTCCTATTTTTTAAATTTATTTTGCTACTTTTATGAACCTTTAACTCTTTATGTGCCATGGTGTAAACACCCTGTGTATTCTGAGACAACAACGTAGTCATGCTTTGAAAAAAAGAATTATGCTACTTCCATTGATTCATGTTAAGATGGACATAATAGTGAGTAAAGTTGCAGAGAAAATGCCAAACTTTACTTTGATGTAACTTTTATGACAAATCCAATACAGACTTTCTTTCAATTGACTCGGAGCTAAACTACTGTAAAGGCATGATTTTTGCATGCAAAACAGTGACGGAAACTTAGAAGTCACACGAAAATCCAGTAGGGAACGCCGCTTGTTAGTCAATCACAACACAAAATGCAAGCTGTATGTGAGAAGAACGGAATCGCGAGAAACGCTTCCATTGTACAGCGGCATTTGGCAATTTATTTTATCGATAGGTTTGGGCGGGTTTATGCATTTGAGCAGATTATGCGAAGCTGGCACGCCGTCGACTGAGTCGGAAGCGGAAAAAAAGTTTTTTAGCAAGAACCGTCAGAAGTTTCGATTTTATAGTTAAGAATAAAATAGTGAAATCTCCCTTTATTTCAGGCTTCAAAGCGAATTTCTTGCATAGTAATATGGTACAACAGACATACACATATGCATAAATAACGACATAACTCGAACATATTTTAAATTGTGATAAAGAGTACCTTTAATATTGAGAAGTTTTCCTCATCTATGCATTTTCATGTACAATACACATATCCCGCAGTCATATTGTTGTTTGCACTTGCTGTATATAAATTCAGCAAATTTCAATCAGTTTTTATATATACGCTTAGTTTCAAACGTAACATGTATAATCTTCCTAAGAGAGAGGAGAGAGAGAGAGAGAGGGACTGAGAGAGAAATGGGTGGTCCACTTTTAAGAAGTGCTTAGGACCTACATAATATACATGATATTTTTACAACTTAAATGGAAAAGCAAAATAAATGTATAAAGAAATCAAAACAGGACAAATATAACGGGACACCGTATAATGTACAATATATGAAAGGAAATGAAATAATAAAATTAATATACTGGTTCAATGTGATAAACTATGGTCTTTGCATGGAATGAATTTCATTTTCAATTGAGCCTCCCGTATAAACATGACATTTGAAATATCTGTCTCGAGGGCTTAAGCCGACGCGGCGCGTCGTGTTGTTATAACAAGGAAGATCTCTTTAAAAACAAAAACAGAAAAAAAAGTGGGGGAAATGTGAAAATAGTGATTTCGCCGCCCCTAGATTTGAAGTTCATGTTACAAACATTATATATGTAAATATATTTTTTACACTTTTTTTACAACATTATTATCATGTGCGACAGTGTCTATGAGAACTAACTACAAATTGCATCTTTTGAGGTAGATGCGTTTTCATGAACATTCAAAGAAAATTACTATTTTGCACTAATGTACAGATTTATTATGTTATGTTTGTGTTATGACATAATGTATACAGGCTTTTGCTGATTCAACAACGGAGAATGCAACACGAGGAAAGAATAAATTCATAAGATGTCTACCGTAATGCAAGCACTTTGCATGTATTCGGGAAAAATTCGGCGAAGGTTTACTAAGGTCATGAAATGAAATGTAATATCAGCAGTCAACGTGTAAAAGCTGCTGAAACAAAAACCAGAAGTGTATTCATTGCTTCTGGAGGCTAAATTACCTCGACTTACGCTAATTGTGATATTTTACGAAAGAAAAAGTGGCACAGTAATTTTTTTTTTACTTCGTTCTGGAAAAAAAAAGTTTATTGCTGGTTCCAGAGATAAAACATATCCTCCACGATATCATGCATGCCTATCAATATTTATGAAGTATAAATGTCCAACGTCTCACGTAGCTCATCAGTGTAGCATATTCATGTCAACAAGATCACGGAATGAATTCATGTTTGTGCTCAGTGAAGCCTGTTCTCGGGTCTTTTGTCCGATTTGCCCAAAATGAATCACTATGAAGACGAATACATTCTTACACAGTGAAGAAATAAAATACGTTTTAAAAACTTGCATGGAATGATACTCATAATACTCGAATTCTCTGTATATGGTGTTGGTATTCAAACTTGAGTGCCCAGCCTGATGATAGTAAAAATTGTCAGTTTAATCGGAAGAAAGAAAGAAAAGCAACAAGAGATGAAACTTCTCCAAATTTGAACATTTTGTAATGAGTTCGGGGATTCCCAAACAGTGTTTGCATTACAGTGCGTAAGCAGTGTCTTTTGTTGAAGACGCACGTCTGTGTATGAAAAAAAAAAAATATGCGTCAAAAGGCCATGAATAGGCGAACAGCAGTGCAACTGCAGTATTGAATGGGTACCCAAATTATACCAGGGCGTACGGTCTGTAGCAACGACACCTAGGTGTAGTGCATTGTCTAACAACGAATTGATTTATATTGATTTTTGCACTTACTGTATATAATTCAGCAAAGTTCAATTAATGTTTACATACACGCTTCGTTTCAAACGTAACATGCATAATCTTCCTCACAGAGAGAGGAGAGAGAGAGAGAGAGAGAGAGAGAGAGAGAGAAATGAGTGTTCCACTTTGAAGCAGTGCCTAGGACGTACATAATAACCATAGTAACAACTTAAATGCAAAAGCAAAATAAATGTATATAAAGAAATCAAAACAGGACAAATATAACGGGACACCATAGATATGTACAATATATGAAAGGAAATGAAATGATAAAATGAATATATTGGTTCAATGTGATAAACTATGATCTTTACATGGAATGAATTTCATTTTCAGTTGAAGCCTCCCGGTATATATATATATATATATATATATATATATATATATATATATAATGTAGAATATATGTGACACTTGAAATATCTGTCTCGAGGGCTTAAGCCGACGCGGCGCGTCGTGTCGTTATAACAAGGAAGATCTATTTTAAAACAAACATCCTTCTCTGATAACGTTCTTATACTTGGAGATTTAAATTGCAACATGTTAGCAAAAAGTTCTTTGTCAAACAAGGTTAACGAATTGTGCTCAGTGTTTAACCTTACGCAACTCATCAAGGAGCCTACGCGAACAACCCTCTATATAGCTCCACATTGATCGATGTTATTTGTGTGTCAGACTCAATGGTGGAGATCACAAAGAAATCTGGGACAGATTCTGTTGGATTTAGTGACCACTCCCTTGTTTAAACAATTTTCAGTTGCAGATCATCAAAATCCCAGCCTGAATGTCTTTCATTCAGATCGTTCAGATGCTTTATCAAAGAAGATTTTCTTAATGACCTTTCACATGTTCAATGGGATCGTCTTGTTACCGTGAGTGACGATGTAGAAAGGAGCTTTGCAAAATTGAAAGAAACCTTTTCTGCTATATCACGTAAACATGCTCCCTTTGTCTCTGTTCGAAAGAAGTTAAGAGGTGCCCCATGGATTACTAATCACTATCTAGCAATAGCCAGAGACCGTGATTACCATAAGAGAAAGTTCACTGAACTGAAAAGAAGATCGTCTGAGAACGGTCAAACACCATGTCAAGAGGAAGTAAGTCATCTGAACGTTATCTGGGACAAGTACACACATCTTAGAAACAAAGCCAATAATTTGAATAAGAAACTTAAGAAGGAATATTTTTATGCCAGGTTACGACAATGCGACAGCAATATGCAGAACTCGTGGAAAGTGCTGAAAGATCTATTGCCCAAGAAAAAAAAAGCTACAATCAATTCAAATATCAAAATAGGCAGTGACATTATTTCAGATAAGTATAAAATTGCTGAAGCGTTTAATCAGATGTTCGTTAATGTCAGAAATGGTTTCACTCAATCCGAAAAGTGCTGTAACTCCCTTAATACATTGTCACAAATGAAATCAACTTTCAAATGCAAAGAAATTGAAATAGACTTTGTCAAAAAAGAATTACAAAAAATAGACGTCAAAAAAGCTGCCGGTTTAGATGACTTACATCCAAGCCTATTGAAATCCGCAGCTCCGTACATCGCGGTACCTCTTACATGTATTTTGAACAAATCTTTAAACTCTGGGCAATTCCCGAGTGATTTTAAAAAGGCCAGGATTGTTCCTGTACCCAAAGGTAGTGATACAAGTAAACTAGGCAACCTTCGTCCGATATCCCTATTGTATTGTGTGTCTAAGATTCTTGAAAGGGCGGTCCACATACAACTTTACGAATACTTGCAGGAAAACAAACTGCTATCGCAGAGGCAATCAGGTTTTCGCCCAAAGCATTCAACGGCTACATGTTTAATTGAAATTACTGATTTTTTTTTTTTTGTTAAATAACCTTGATTCTGGCTTTATAACAGGTGCAATTTTCTTAGACCTAAAAAAGGCATTCGATATTATATCGCATGGAATCCTCTTATCAAAAATGCCTTACTATGGCATAAAAACAACTGAACTACAATGGTTTTCATCTTTCATCTTTGTAGCAGACAGCAATGTGTTTCTTTTCAAGGTGCCCAGAGTGCTTTTGAGAAGGCTACCTCTGGTGTCCCCCAAGGCTCTATTCTGGGGCCCTTACTTTTTTGTTTATTTATCAATGATATGTATAATTCATCTTTTGAAAATCAAACTAAAATCACCCTTCACGCTGATAACACGGCATTGTTTTGCAAGGGAAAATATTCTTAGTGTTCAAATGACCCTGCAAAAGGAATATAATACATTGTGTGAATGGTTCAGAATTAATGAAATGAAAATCAATGTCACAAAAACAAAAGTTATGGTTTTTGGAACCAAACGTAAAATTAGAAACCAGATTCTAAGAATTACTCATGAAGAAGATTACCTGAAAATGTTACAAATATTAAGTATCTTGGTGTAGTTCTTGACCAGAGTTTAAACTGGTCATTACATGTATCTAGTATAATTAGAAAAGTTAATCGAGCAATAGCATGTATCAGGAGGATAAAGTTTTTTCTAACAGAAACAATTCTGCCACAGCTGTATTACTCATTTATCCTACCGCACATAGATTATTGCTCGGTGGTTTGGGGGAAGTGTAACAAAACAGACCTTGTCAAATTGCAACGATCCCAGAACAGATATGCAAGACTGGTTTTAAATGCGGACTACTAAACTACCAAAGAAACTCTTTTGAATAGACTTGGGTGGCAAAGTGTCGACAGTAGAATTAACCATCAGTATTGTATTTCTGTTTTCAAGATACTTAATGACTTTATAGCACCGTATTACCTGAATGATCTTGCCACAAAACGTCCTATATATTATGTCACCCGTCATTCTACTCTAAATCCACTGTTCATTCCAAAGCCCAACACCGAATTTAAAAAGCGATCATTTTCTTTCATAGCACTCAGTATTTATAAGAAACTTCCAACCCACATTCGAACGGCAATAACACTCATCTCTTTTAAGACCCAAATACAATCGATCAACTTGTAAGTGTAGATTTAACGCATACTACAGTATTCTGGTTTATTTATTCTTACAGTTTTTGCGCACCAACTGTAGCCACAACTGTTATGTGGCACGTTCGTTACCCTGTTTTGTTGTAATAGCATGTTGTCCTCTTATGAGCTTAGTTATGAGTTTAGTTTCTTTTTCGTTTGTTGGTTTGTTTTGTTTTTGTTCTTGTTTTTGTTTTTCTGTTTAGTTGTTATTGTGTTTTGACATGGTATATTTTTGCTTTGATGTAATTATTTTTTATTACACTTATGCAAATATGTTTCGATGTGTAATTGTTATACAATATGTTAACAGGGCTCTTTTTAAAAGCAGGCCTTTTGGCTCTGAAAAAGACTACCCTGTTTTTAAAGAAGACTGAATAAATAAATAAATAAAAAAAGGGGGAAATGTGAAAATGGTGATTTCCCCGCCCCTAAATTTGAAATTCATGTTACAAATATTATATATGTATATATTTTTTACACTTTTTTTTAAACATATCATGTGCGGCAGTGTCTATGAGAAGTATTGGTTCAATGTGATAAACTATGAACTTTACATGGAATAAATTTCATTTTCAGTTGAAGCCTCCCGGTATATATGTATATGTATATATATATATATATATATATATATATATATATATATACATGACATTTGAAATATCTGTCTCGAGGGCTTAAGCCGACGCGGCGCGTCGTGTCGTTATAACAAGGAAGATCTCTTTTAAAAGAAACATAAAAAAGGGGGGAAATATGAAAATAGTGATTTCCCCGCCCCTAAATTTGAAGTTCATGTTACAAATATTATATATGTATATATATTTTTTATACTTTTTTTGGGAAAACATATCATATGCGGCAGTGTCTATGAGAAGTGAACTGCAAATTGCATCTTTTGAGGTAGATGCGTTTTCATGAACATTCAAAGAAAATTATTATAAGTTTTCCCGGCCAATTTCGCATTTTTGTCAGTCCAATTCCTAATTGCTGCAATCAATTTAGCAAAATGTAGCGTAGATGACATGGTCGGTAGTTCAATTTCATGATATCTTCATTCAAATTCATTTTGGAGCATTCAAATTACCTTTCTCCTCATTCTAATTAACACTTTTTTCAATTGAAATTCGTAAAATAAGCACCATTTCATTATTCGTTCATTCACTTTAGAATGATATAGTCACGTGATCACGGACATGCTGCACTTGTTCATTCAAATTCATTATTGGGCATCCAATTTAACATCTTTTGCAGTCAATTTAGCACGCATGTTTATGCTTTGGTTTTTTTCTTTAGTCTTTTTTTCAACAAAGTTATTGTTTTGCAAGCGTCATTGGGCCGAATGCATAAAACAAGCAATTGCTTGTAAGCAATTGCTTCAAGCAAAAGCACAAGCTCGTCTAGCAAAAGGTCTAGCTCAAGCAATTGCTTAAATCCAAATGTATAATCTTTTGCTTATGCCAATACCTTTTGCTTGTCCCGCACAAGCAATTGCTTGCGTTTTCAACAAAAGGGATGTCACGCCTGTGCGAACACAAGAACAAAGGCGAGTGTGGCAGCATGTATTTGAAAGGGCATGTGTGTGTGGAAACATTTCCTGACATAGCAGAAGAGCTATGAAATGCACACACAGACACATACACACACATCTATACACACACACGTATTACTGGCTGATTCCCATCACTGCAGCTTACAGCAGCCCGGATCGGCCAGATCGCACGTGGAGAGAGGTCTCCTCGCTCTCCACCAAAGTCAGACATCCTACCTGTTTTTCATCACATTTTGCGTGCTAACCACTGGACATTCCCGTTGTTGAAATGAAAAAGTTTCTTACTCTACTTACGAGTAATTTCTTGTAGATTTATACCGCTCCTTCGCAAGTGTGGTCTTTCTTTCATAAATTTGAAAATGATACTTAATAGGGAACGTTCCGGTTAAGTAAAAGCTCAAGCTCATTTTACAGAGCTTGGAAAATCGTAAGCAATTGCTAGCAAGAACTAGCAAATGGTATGTTTTATACATACGTTTTTCAGCAAATGCTTGGTCTCTAAGCAATTGCTTGCGGGCAGCAAGCAATAGCTTGTGCTTGCTAGCAAAAGCTTCTGCTTGCAAGCAATTGCTTGTTTTTATGCATGCGGATTCGAGTAAAAGGCTAGCACAAGCAATTGCTAGCGTTTATGCATTCGGCACATTACATGTCATATTTTCGTACTCCTTTAAGAGATTTTGGCAACATTTTTTTTTTCTTCAATGTGCTTAGTGAGTCTTCCAGTCCGAAGAAAGTGCATCATGTGGCCACAACTTATCTGGCCGTTGAGCGCTTTATTCCGAGTGTGTCGGCCAGTGCTAAGAAGTCATGGTTATGATCATCAAATGTTCCTATAAGTCTTTTTCTGTTTTCGTGAGAAATATGTCTGTATTTAACTTGTGCTGTAATGACTGTAAAAAGATGAAGTTAATCTGTAGTATTGGTACATGTAGGCCTAAAATAACATGTATGAACAAAAGGGGGCGTTACAGAACACAAACTCGAGTTATAGGGTCATAAATATGATACTTTTACTGCTTAACAGTGCGTGGATGAAACAAAAACAAAGTCACATAGAATTACGCGTTTAAATGTCATTACCTTTTCAAAAAAAGAAATAACATGACGTTAATTTGAATGAACATGTTTCGAATTTGACTGCCCATACGCGAAATAAAATGACTGAAATACCCCTTTCGGCCAGGGCTGGCGAATTTGAACGACTGAAGAGCACGTGCCAATTTGAATGTCCGTTTTACGAATTCGAAAGGCACATGTGCGAATTTCATTGATCGAAATCCTAAATTGAACGAGCAACTTGCAATTTTGAATGACAGAATGTGCAGTGACGAGGATTTTCGCTAAATTGAATGAACCTTTTATCACATGGACTGACAAAAGTGCGAAATTGGCCAAGAAAACCCATATTTTGCACATATGTACAGATTTATATATGCTGTGCTTGTGTTATGACAAAATGTCACGGGATGAATTCATGTTTGTGCTCAGTGAAGCCTAATCTCGGGTCTTTTGTCCGATTTGCCCAAAATGAATCACTATGAAGACGAATACATTCTTACACAGTGAAGAAATAAAATACGTTTCAAAAACTTGCATGGAATGATACTCATTACTTCAATCATCTTTATATGGTGTTGGTATTCAAACTTGAGTACCCAGGCTGATGATAGTGAAAATTGTCAGTTTAATCGGAAGAAAGAAAGAAAAGCAACAAGAGATGAAACTTCTCCAAATTTGAACATTTTGTAATGAGTTCGGGGATTCCCAAACAGTGTTTGCATTACAGTGCGTAAGCATTGTCTTTTGTTGAAGACGCACGTTTGTGTATAAAAAAAATAAAAATGCGTCAAAAGGCCATGAATAGGCGAACAGCAGTGCAACTGCAGTATTGAATGGGTACCCAAATTATACCAGGGCGTACGGTCTGTAGCAACGACACCTAGGTGTGGTGCATTGTCTAACAACGAATTGATTTATATTGATTTTTGCACTTACTGTATATGAATTCAGCAAAGTTCAATTAATGTTTATATACACGCTTCGTTTCAAACGTAACATGTATAATCTTCCTCACAGAGAGAGGAGAGAGAGAGAGAGAGAGAGAGAGAGTGAGAGAGAAATGAGTGGTCCACTTTGAAGCAGTGCTTAGGACCTACATAATAAACATATTTTTACAACTTAAATGCAAAAGCAAAATAAATGTATAAAGAAATCAAAACAGGACAACTATAACGGGACACCATAGATATGTACAATATTATGAAAGGAAATGAAATGATAAAATGAATATATTGGTTCAATGTGATAAACTATGATCTTTACATGGAATGAATTTCATTTTCCGTTGAAGCCTCCCGGTATATATGTATGTATATATATATATATATTTATATATATACTATATATATATATATATATGTATACAATATATATATATATATTTATATATATACTATATATATATATATATATATATATATATATATATATATAACATGACATTTGAAATATCTGTCTCGAGGGCTTAAGCCGACGAGGCGCGTCGTGTCGTTATAACAAGAAAGATCTCATTTAAAACAACAACAAAAAAAAAAACAAAATAAAATGGGGGAAATGTGAAAATAGTGATTTCCCCGCCCCTAAATTTGCAGTTCATGTTACAAATATTATATATGTATATATATTTTTTAAACTTTTTTTTTTTTGGAAAACATATCATGTGCGGCAGTGTCTATGAGAAGTAACTGCAAATTGCATCTTTTGAGGTAGATGCGTTTTCATGAACATTCAAAGAAAATTATTATAGGTTTTCCCGGCCAATTTCGCATTTTTGTCAGTCCAATTCCTCATTGCTGCATTCAATTTAGCAAAATGTAGCGTAGATGACATGTTCGGTAGTTCAATTTCATGATATCTTCATTCAAATTCATTTTGGAGCATTCAAATTACCTTTCTCCTCATTCTAATTAACTTTTTTTTTTCAATTGAAATTCGTTAAACAAGCACCATTTCGTTATTCGTTTATTCAATTCAGAATGATATAGTCACGTGATCACGGACATGCTGCACTCGTTCATTCAAATTCATTATTGGGCATCCAATTTAACATCTTTTGCAGTCAATTTAGCACGCATGTTTATGCTTTGGTTTTTTCTTTAGTTTTTTTCAACAAAGTTATTGTTTTGCAAGCGTCATTACATTTCATAGTTTTGTACTCATTTTAGAGATTTTGGCAACATTTTTTTTTTCTTCAATGTGCTTAGTGAGTCTTCCAGTCCGAAGAAAGTGCATCATGTGGCCACAACTTATCTGGCCGTTGAGCGCTTTATTCCGAGTGTGTCGGCCAGTGCTAGGAAGTCATGGTTATGATCATCAAATGTTCCTATAAGTCTTTTTCTGTTTTCGTGAGAAATATGTCTGTATTTAACTTGTGCTGTAATGACTGTAAAAAGATGAAGTTAATCTGTAGTATTGGTACATGTAGGCCTAAAATGACATGTATGAACAAAAGGGGGCGTTACAGAACAACAAACTCGAGTTATAGGGTCAAAAATATGATACTTTTACTGCTTAAGTGTGCGTGGATGAAACAAAAAAGTCATATAGAAATACGCGTTTAAATGTTATCACCTTTTCAAAAAAGAAATAACATGACGTTAATCTAAATGAACATGTTTCGAATTTGACTGCCCATACGCGAAATAGAATGACTGAAATACCCATTTCGGCCAGGGCTGGCGAATTTGAATGACTGAAGAGCACGTGCCAATTTGAATGCCCGTTTTACGAATTCGAAAGGCACATGTGCAAATTTCATTGCTCGAAATGCTAAATTGAACGAGCAACTTGCAATTTTGAATGATAGAATGTGCAGTGACGAGGATTTTCGCTAAATTGACTGAACCTTTTATCAAATGGACTGACAAAAGTGCGAAATTGGCCAAGAAAACCCATATTTTGCACAAATGTACAGATTTATATGCTGTGCTTGTGTTATGACAAAATGTCACGGGATGAATTCATATTTGTGCTCAGTGAACCCTGACCTCGGGTCTTTTGTCCGATTTGCCCAAAATGAATCACTATGAAGACGAATACATTCTTACACAGTGAAGAAATAAAATACGTTTCAAAAACTTGCATGGAATGATACTCAGTACTTCAATCATCTTTATATGGTGTTGGTATTCAAACTTGAGTACCCAGCCTGATGATAGTGAAAATTGTCAGTTTAATCGGAAGAAAGAAAGAAAAGCAGCAAGAGATGAAACTTCTCCAAATTTGAACATTTTGTAATGAGTTCGGGGATTCCCAAACAGTGTTTGCATTACAGTGCGTAAGCATTGTCTTTTGTTGAAGACGCACGTCTGTGTATTAAAAAAAAATAAAAATGCGTTTAAAAGGCCATGAATAGGCGAACAAGCAGTGCAACTGCAGTACTGAATGGGTACCCAAATCATACCAGGGCGTACTGTCTGTAGCAATGACACCTAGGTGCGGTGCATAGTCTAACAACGAATCGTCAAGCAGTAGAATCTAGACAAGGTCCGAGTTTTCCGAAAGAGGAGGCTCATCTATTTTGGGACTTTGTATAAACGCTATGGTAGCTGATAGCAGCAACGGTGTTGTTGTTTGGGTTTTTATCAAATTTACAGAGTTTTCTGTTCACGGTATAACGTACATTGGTAGTTTGTACAATAATGTGCATTTACGTAAAATATCCTGACAATTTCAATATAGGTCCGCAATCTAATTACGCTGAGATATATATGTATGACCGGATGAAGCATTTGTGGCATGGTAAGGGAGTCTTTATGAGAAGAAATGGGAAAAAAAATGAAATATGGAAATTATGATATAAAATGAAAAAGATGACCCTTTGTCAACACCAAGAATCTTATGGGCAGGGGTGGGGGTGGGGGGGGGGGGGGGGCAGTGTCGTGCTATTCGTGGTTGGACTGATAGTAATGCGGCCTATACAGTTCAGTAGTTACCGCAGCGAGCCAATCCCTATTTCACAAGATCAGGGGGGCATTTCATTATAGCATTTGGTCGGATATTTTTTTTTTCTGACAAACTGTTACATGGTATACTAATATCCTTGCATCTGATTGGCTGAGAGCAAATTTATCCGACATCTTTGTCGTACAAAATACTTCATGACCCCCCCCCCCCATCCATACACTAACTGTACCTAGCAACCCAAGACCGACTACAAAAGGCAGTCTTTTTCATACAAAAAACCCCCAAAACTATTTAACTCACTATAACTCATTATCTATCAAATCGTCAGCCTTCCTGCCCCCTTTTAAACGCAATGCTCGCAACATCCAAGTAGATAATTGATTTCTTGTTTCTTTGAAACTTGCATAGGCCTACATATATTCTTCTAATCACCTTTATTTATCTCTTTCTTTCTTCGTTTTCTTCCTTTATCTATCTACATACACTCTCCGTTTTTATGAAATGTAATTTTTATATGTCTTTTAAATGTTTATAGTTATGGATATTATTTGTATCAAAGATGTGAACTGTTACAGCAGGGTTCCCCTGGAAGCAGGTCTTGCGGCTTGAATGGGACTACCCTTGTTTTACAGAGAAGACATGAAATAAATGAAAATAAATCAAACTCTTGCACCGAACAAAGGAAATATCCTTTGAATAGTTGATATGCAAGGGTTAAATGAATTTTCTCAAGTGCCTTTGTGTTCTGATCCTGTTAAGTAAATATATTGATGTGGTGTTAGGAATCACTTTAGGGAGATATATGTATGCATTGACAAGGGAGGAAGCAACGACAGCAACAACAAGAAAACAGTTGCGCAATCCTGGGATTTCCCAGGGAGTGCGTCCATTAACGTACTTTTGACGGCCAAGTACCAGTCTCGTATATTAAATTGCATATTGGCAACGAATAATATCACTACACGCACAAACTGCATAACAGAGTACAGGCTGCATAATCTCTACCAACCACTCCTGGTTAAAAGGACCACTCGAAGTGTTAGACAGTCTCACGTTTGGAAGTATAAGTACTTAGTATATTATTTGAAAATATGTTTGGCAAAACATGAAAAATATTTTTCTTTTGTAAAGCTGATACCCGTATCGATGATGTTGTTGCGCTGATCATTCAATTGAATACGTTTTGCTTTTTTTTTCCCACGGTAACATTATTCCGACATTAACTGTTTTCCTGCATTTTAGTTATGATTCGTCATAGACGTACTAGCATTGACTGACTCTGAATTTCACCACTACTGTACTTGCAGGCCTGTGTAGGCTCCACATTCAACAGTAAAACCAGAGTACTCATGATATCTTCGTGAGAAACCTGTTTAAGTGCTGATCGGACAAGCATGGATGCAGATGTATAGAAGTTACATAAAAGATGCAGACTAGCCCTTATTACTGTTCCCAATTAACAGAACATAATGGTAAAAAGGGCATCCTTTTGAATCCCTAATAATGCCGAATGAAATGTTGATCAGAATGAAGGGCATCCACCAAAAAGTGGGAATCTGAATGCAAAAGAAATAATCATGTGTTCGTAATGATCAAACGAGGTCGCAATAAACACCCTAAGAGAAATTCAGTCCAAATATAAGTTGGTTTGATAAAAAAGGTTAATATTTTATAGGTTCAAAAAAATTGACTGAAATCGGATAAAAGATATTGCACTTATCGGACATTTTGAAGTTTTGCTAATTTCTGTATACAGTTCTTGTACAGTGGACATAAATTTGCAAATAAGTGAGCTAACTATGTCATGCCCTCACAACTTCCCATTGATCGTGTACTAAAAAAATGATTAAATCTTGATGTTTCTGTCATTGAAGTTTGAAATATGATGTTATTCAGAGTTGAATAACTTCAAAATAGTGATAAATTAGATTTGCGGGGATTTGAGCCTCTTGCGTACATGTAATTGCTTTTGAATGGAAACCATATAGACTGACACAGTATATGAAGTAAAGTCTCAAAATGAATATAAAAGGTCTTATTTTGTACTATATTTTTCATTTTCATTTTTCATTTCAATTTATTTTCATATTTCTCACATGATCACAATAAAGTATATAAATACGAAATTATACAAAACATAACTTAGAAGAGACTTCATCGGAATGTACAGAAGTTTGATTTGGCATAAACACAAGGTCTATATGCATGCGAATTAAACTGTGATCATGATGCGAAAAAATATGATGGGGCCTGCGTAAGAGCATTAGCTTGTACAGCCGCAGGTCCCGTGAGTAATCAGATTAGGGGAAGTTTAAAATGCGGATGTTTTTTTAAGACCAACTATAACTGGGGAAACCGATTAAAACAAAAACAAAACAAAAAATCCAATTAAATATATGTCACTAAATAAAAATACAGAAAGGTCACATGTTGCAGCAGTATAACCTACTACTTAGTAAGGACATTGGTAGCCTAACAACAACTGGGATTGCAGAGATTCAAGGGGTGTGTTGCAGAGTATAGAAAATGGCGTAACTGTATATGACATAAATACATAAGTAGAAGGTGGAACAATGATGAGATTTGTCGTGAATCTAAACAATGCCGTGTACTAGGGAAATAAAGCTCAGGAGTAACACTCCAGCATGGGTCCTATAACCAAGCATTCCGTGTGACCAGAGTAAAGCCGTGGTCACAACTCGCCGTACTTGCAAGTGCGTGCTGTCTACTTGCAAAAACGTAGGCAAAATTTGGGGATCCGTACGTAGTAAGTACCGCCTCAGTACGGATTTTGGAGCACGCAGACACGCCGTAGCACTTTTAGGATACGAGGAACTTTCGCTGCGTTCGGGCTACGGATTCACCCTGAGTGCGGGCAACGTACGCGCCCTCTACAGCGAACGTGCGTACAACGCACTGACTCCGTGCGTCTTTTAAAATTTCCCCACCGTCACTTGCTCGACGGACGGCGCACGTAGCACGTACGTGTTGAGCACGTAATAAGTGCGCAGCCCGTGCTTTTTCGACACTTCCCTGAGTTCAACTGCAAGAGCACGCAGACCGTACCGAACTTGCCGAATAAGCACCTGCTCCGCACTTAAAACGCAAGTTGTGCGCAGTGATTTCTGCAATGTACACGAGCCGAGCCGACGGAAGAGTATCATCATTTCGTTTCCAAGATGTCCTGATGTTGGCAATTATACTGTTCTATTTCACCTACCGGGCAGAAATGCCCTGTAAGAATTATGGGATCGAAGAAATCGCATACACAGAAAAATGATTGTTATATCACTAGAAAGGGCTTTCAAAACTCTTCCGAAGTTATTATATACACTTGCATCATATTTTGCGGCACATAAGACACAGTCAAAAACTGCTTGAAGAAGCAAAGCATATAGAAATCTTGAGCTCTGAGTGGTCAGTACATGAAGTGACCAGGTTTTTGGAGTTTTGAATTTTTTTTTTTTTTTTTTTTTACATTTAAGAGCTGCACAAGCGTGGTTAAAAGGCATTGACCATCATTGTGTATGCAGAACAGTGATAAAGTCAGTACCATTCTCTAAAATTGAGAATGTGTATATTTTGAAATTAAGCAAGGAAGAAATTTCTGTGACAATAATTACTATATATAGGGCCTTAATTGCAAACGTGACACCTTCAGACTCGGATAAAACTGCAAAACCATTGGCCTACATTCATTGTTTTAGTTATGCTGATAAATCTATGATGATAAATCTAGCTCAAAAATGCCTCCATGGCTGAAATGCCACCACCTCTGAAACTGGGTATAAAGATAGTAGACTTCATAACAGCATATCATATGCATCTCACGTCCAGTAGTGCCAGTGTGTTCGGATGTTTCAACCAAACTAATGTTATACAATGTCGTTGTATACCTGATATTGATAGTAGCCTATTGACCTACATCAGGTATACAATGCCATTTTATACGTGATGTAACCTATGTCCTATACCTGATATAGCCTATTAACCCTTTCTCTGTCAGTGAGTCAAATATGCACACGTTTCACATATTTCATTTGGTTAATTTATTTATTGTCATTTTCTTTCAACAAAATATAAAAACCTATAGACATGAAATGAATATGACAAGCAGAAGGTTAAACTACCATTACACGTATGGAGAAGACGTATGATTATACATCTGAAGAACCTACAACTTACAACATGCGACAGAGTAGGGATACTGTGCGTGAGCAGCACGTGTAATTACAGCCTCCGCAAGAGAACGTGGCAATCGCACGCAGATTGTAAGTTGTAAGCACGTAGAAGTCACTTACCACGTGCACAACGTACGATGCACGTAACCCCTCATGGCCAGGCGTGGCGTACGGGCCACGTACTTACATCCTGCGCAACCGTGCGAGTGTCGTGCGTTGACGTTCTTTCTCCCTGCGCTAGTCACTCCATCCCCACGTTTTTAGAAAAAAACGTGAATGCCGTGGCCTCCGCCAAGAACGTACGGACGAAAAGCACGCACGGCGAGTTGTGACCAGGGCTTAACCGACAGCTGTCACGCGCGAGAATTTTGATAACCGAGTGAACAATAGGTGCATGAAGAGCGCAACAGGCAGACTGATCAAAATAGTGTTCATGGTTAGGATGCTGCCGGACTACTAATAAGGGATAGACAAGGGGTAACATAAAGAGCACCAAGAACTATACACTATGTATGCCGTACAATGTAGCTGCTAAGAAGATATTGCTTTAGTTTTTTATTTGAATGAGGTTACAGTGGTACAACTTACAAGTTCCGTAGGGAGTTCGTTCCAATATTAGGGTCCGGTGAACATAATGGTTTGTTTGTTTGTTTGTTTGTTTTTTGCAAAAAATTGTTCGGGTACGTGGAAGGTGATATGCGTAACGTTGACGAGTTGGATAATCATGGACTGTATAATTTCTTGGAAACATTTGGGAAAATACGTCTGGTAATTGGCCAGTGAAAATTGAAACACAAACAGGCCAACGTCGTAATAGAATAACTCGGGAATTTTCAAAATTTTGTTACTAACAAAAAGTTCGTTCGTGTGGGATAAATATCCAGTGTGGTTAACAATTCTAACAGCGCGTTTTTGTACAAGAAATAAAGAATCGATGGGTTTTTTTTTAGAAGCATTTCCCCACGCCAGAATCCCATAGTTGAGATAGGGAGATATCAAAGTTGAATATAATTCTATGCTCTGTAGAATATTACATGGAAAATAATAGCTAAGTTTGTTAAGAACCCCGGTATTTCTAGCAATAATTCTGCTCCACATAATCAACATGGGTTCTCCAAGATAAATCACTATCGATATAAAGACCCCAAAAATGTGTACTGTTGACCTGTGACAGATTAATGTTGTTTATCTTGACAGATAGAGGTAACACAATTGAGGAATTACTGAATAACATATATTGAGTTTTATCAATGTTTAAGGATAATTTGTTCGCAAATATCAAAGATTGAACAGAAACAAGTTCTTTATTTATTATGTTTATAAGCACATTAGGATTTTGATGAGAGAAGAACAAATTTTTATCATCTGCAAAACAAACGAAGGAATGAATCTTAGAGGAGTTCTGGATATCGTTAATATATAAAATGAAGAGAAGTAGGCCTAACAAGGAACCCTGTGGAACACCACAAGAAATCAGTTTTGGTTGGGAGTCGTGACCGTGGATACTTACAAATTGTTTTCTATTTGTTAAATAATCAGTGAACAGAGACCGTACTATAAAATCTTCAAAAATAAACTTAACGGTTTTTGCGAATAAACTCTTCATATATATATATATATATATGTATATGCATAAACACACACACACACACCCATATATATATATATATATATATATATATATATATATATATCTCGACAGCTTTTGGGACTTTTTAACAGAGGATATAAATTTCTTCAGGTGTCCTGTGTTCTTTGAAAAATGAGAAATTTTGACCCCGCATCATGAAACCAAGAAAAAGTCGCCAGACATGGATTTTAGTTGAGGGCAGATTCTGAAAGAGCGGATTGTAACTTTAAACTGATGTATAATTCATTACAAATGGAGTCTCCTAACCTATCTAAATATTGCGAAGAGAGCACACACTCTTGGAAAATGTGAACTGACAAAAAAAAAAGTCTCTGTACCGGGACCATTCAGGCGCTATTAATTTGTATAATACCAAACTGTGCTAACTGTGCGATGAATGGGACAAAAACAGGATGTAAATCACTGGAGTAACAACAATTAAGGGATTGTTTAATTAAGCAGAAATAAAAGCATGCTCTATTTACACATTCTGTCCATGATTAATCACAAATTTCAAAGCAGTATTATTCTTGCAAAAGTTATTAGAGTTTAGAGTGAAGAGTATGCAAATAATTATCAAGAAATGAAAAGGGGTTTCCAAGACATACCTGGGTCCCGTTTCATAAAACTTCTTATCAGTGACAACTGTCACATTTCTGTGACAAATTTGCTCTTAGCCATTCAGATGCAAGGATTTCTGTAGCTTATAGCAACTGTGACAACTTATAGTTTACAGGGGAAAAATAGGTTGGAGAAAAAACTGTTGAAAACACGCTTTTTCCGTTCATTTTAAAGGGGATGGCTAGTAAACGATCAGTGAGAATTAGTGGGAATGCTGGAGGGTGATTGTTCCAATCCTAGTGGGATTCATTTAAGAGTACATTATACATCTATTGTCGTGTGAAAATTATTTGCCGAAGAATAGTCTCATATTTAAGTAATGTGCAGTTTCATGTTTCCAGGTTAGCGTGCCTGGTCAGTGACGGGGCATTTATCTGCACATTACTTGAATATGAGACAGTTCTGAAGCAAATGATTTTCACACAACGGTAGATATATAATGTACTCTTAAATGAATCCCACAAGGAAGGGAACAATCATCTCTCAGCATTCCCACTGATTCCAACTGATCGGTTACTAGCCATCCCTATTGATTATATTGCAGTGTGAAATATATGTTTTCCATATAAACCAGTTAATTCCGTTTAATGAAGAAAATCCGCTATGTTTCAAATGTCCTTGAGATTTTGTAGTGTGCCCACAGACCTTTACTATTCCTTTCCTTTCCTTGTCATTCACCATTCTTCCCTGCTCCTCTTTCCTCGTTCTTCGTTGTCCAGTTACTCTGTTGTATGCATTTTTGTCCATTTCTTTTATTTCTGTGTTCTGTTTTGTTATTGTTGTCGTTGTCGTTATGTTTCGTGTGACCGCGTGTATATAGTCCTCTTCGGTCAATTTTTCGGGTGTACCTGACCTAATAGTGTCTGTGCCATGACATGTTACATAGTTTATTTGTTTGCATTCTAGAATTATAGTAAGTAATGTTTTAGTATCAGCATCATACTATATCAATGAGTAGATGTACAATAGTATATGGAAGAAATTACTAATTATTAATATATATCATTGGTACGGCAAATTGGTGCTGTCGTTGTTTTGTTTATTTGATATTTTGTTGCCGTGACAAATTGCATCGTTTCCTTTTTTTTTAAATGACATCACTCGTGCATATACTATTGTATTTGAAAAAAAAATCCTTATTAGACGTATGAAAGACAAATCGACAACTTGTATCGCTTTGACTCACGTTCTCTTTTTTTTGATGATGGAAGTAAATAAACTCTTTGAATTGAATTGAACTGAATTAAATTGAATTGAATTGAATTGAATAGAATTGGTGCGTGTACATAAAATAGGCGATTCTTGCTTTGCGAACCCTTGGACAAAGTATTAGCTGAAGAATCCCCCCTCCCTTGGAAATTAGATGGATGAAAGGGTATATCTCACTTTTTCAGATTAGTGGAAATGAAACATCTCATTTTCCCCAGCTGTTTTACAGACTTTTTAACATTTTGAATTTTAACACATGTCTCTAAATGGGGAAATATTTACCCGTGTGAGCCCCTTAGCTGTTGCCGGGCATAACGCCCTCTACCATGCATCAGTTTTTAACAACCACATCGTTTTACCGCGTTTGTCGTTTCCTAAGCGAAATTTGTGCCTATATTGCGGTCAAATCGTATATTCTCTTTGTTTCGTGTAGATTTTCTTAACACCAGAATGTCTGTGATGGACAAGATATACCACTTTGTTGTACTACTATTAACTCAAACAGCATAATCGCTTCCGGGTTCTGTGGCTCCGACGCAGAGATCGTAAGGTAAGCAATACTATGCAGCTTACCAGAAACATGCACATACGTCGTGTACATGAAGCTGCGCATGTGATGTGCCCACTATAGAAATGGAATATTTCTTACCTGATAGTTTTAGTTCACTGATATCTCTGTGCTTAACTTGTTAATCATTGGAAGGTGTGCATAATCTATAGCGACAGAGTCAAATAAGCACGAGTATTGTGCAGGTATGGTTGGACACGCGCAAATTCCTAATTTAATTTGAAATGATGCATGGCTTGCTGGGCATATGAATTTGGGTGTCCGGGTATGAAGTCGGTGTCAATCTGATATTGACTTTATGGTATTACATAGGCCTATATAAAAGTTCATAAAGAGTGTATTTTGCTCTATCGGCAAAGTGTGGAAATCGTTATAGAAAGTTTACAGGACAGCGGGTTCAAAGAAAATAATAATGGTGAACCAATGACGTCAGAAATAAGTGAGTGAGCAGGTAAGAACTGGCCCGAACAGACTAAACTCCCTGCGCCAGCATGGCACGTATATGTGCACAGTGATATAGAATGAGAATGTGACCAGCGAAAAACATGGCATTATGCTCGAAGCGACCTGAAATTATGCTACATTTCATTGAAATATGTCATATTATTGTGGTGCCCCATTACCTGGCAAGAAAAAAAGAAAAGAAAAGAAAAAAAAAAAGAGGTCCGCACATTCCCCCCCCCCCCCAAGAAATTTATGGTGCTCGATAGGCTGGCAAACAAAAGGCTAATGAAAATGTATTTGTGGTACCTGATGAGGTAACATTCGCATCATGGTCCCCTATCAGCTGACAAGGAAAAACAAAACCCAAACAAACAAGTAAACAAAAACAAAAACAAAACAAAACCCTCAATTTCTATGCTCCAACGGCACTGTGGCGGTACCACAGTACACAAAACACCTGGGCCCGAATTCACGAAGGTGGTACAAATGAAACCATGGTGGACAAAAACCATGGAGCGCCTAAGTGTGGCACGGAATATGTCGTTACGAAATCAGTCATTTCGTCGATGAAATGATTGTTTTGTAACGAAATGTCAGCATTTTGTATCTAAAACATTTCGTCAACGAAATGATAACTTCGTTAACGAAACAGTTATTTTGTCGACGAAATAGCCAATTTCGTAGCGAAATATTCCGTGGGACACTTGGCGCTCCATAGTTTTTGTCCTTGGTTTAAACCATGATTTCATTTGTACACTGGATGGAAGTACGCCGGAACGCGGCCGGAAAAGCAATTTGAAGGTTGGCAAAATGATAAGGATTACGCAATATCGTCTAAATAACTATTAAAGAAAATCAACAAAAGACCCTAATATTCTCTGGGCAGTCTGTCTTACTTTCATATATTTATTTTCTTTACATCAAACACACTCCAAGTAAAAAAAAAGGTTATAAAAAGTTCAAATAAATGTCTCTCTCACTCGGGTCTGACGTAATATCGTAAGGAGAGAGATAAATTCGAGCACCTCCCACAGCTTTCGCTTCATAGGTGCACCCTACTCACTATATAGATCTTGTAGAGGAAGGTCTCTTCTATCATTTCCATTATATTTCATGAGAATGAAAGTGTCTTTACTATACGGCCGGAACGACTTTTTAAAGGCATGCACCCATATTGTCTTTCGCCTTGGTATTGCACAGGGTCTATATTGTGCCATGGGGTGGGGTAAATTTGAGCACCTCCCATATCTTTGTATTTATAGGTGCACCCTATTCACTATACAGATCTTGTAGAAGAAGGTCTCTTCTATCATTTCCATTACATTTCATGAAAATAAAAGTGTCTTTGCTATACGGCCGGAACGACTTTTTAAAGTCAGGTACCCACAGAACATAATTGTGTTTCGCATTGGTATATATACTGCATTGTGTCTATACATGGTACCATACGGGTGGGGTAACTTTGAGCACCTCCCACAGCTTTGTCTTTGTAGGTGCAACCTATTCACTAGAAGGATCTTGTAGAGGAAGGTCTCCTCTATCCTTTCCATTATATTTCATGAAAATAAAAGTGTCTTTGCTATACGGCCGGAACGACTTTTTAAAGAGATGTTATCCATATCGTCTTTTGCCTTGGTATATATATTGCATTGTGTATAATTGTGCCATGGGGGTGGGGTAACTTTGAGCACCTCCCACAGCTTTGTCTTCATAGGTGCACCCTATTCACTATACAGATCTTGCAGAAGAAGGTCTCCGCTATCATTTCCATTATTTCATGAAAATAAAAGTGTCTTTGCTATACAGCCGGAACGAGTTTTTAAAGTCATATTGTCTTTCGCATTTGGTATTGCACTGTGTCTATATTGTGCCATGGGGTGGGGTAAATTTGACCACCTCCCATATCTTTGTCTTTATAGGTGCCCCCTATTTACTATAGATCTTGTAAATTAAGGTCTCTTCTATCCTTTCCATTATATTTCATGAAAATAAAAGTGTCTTTGCTATGCGGCCGGAACGGCTTTTTAAAGGCATGTACCTATATTGTCTTTCGCCTTGGTATATATTGCATTGTGTCTATATTGTGCCATGGGGGTGGTGAAACTTTGAGCACCTCCCACAGCTTTGTCTTCATAGGTGCACCCTATTAACTAGAAAGATCTTGTAGAGGAATGCCTCTTCTATCCTTTCCATTATATTTCATGAAAATAAAAGTGTCTTTGCTATGCGGCCGGAACAGCTTTTTAAAGGCCTGTACCCATATTGTCTTTCGCCTTGGTATATTATACTGCATTGTGTCGATACACGGTACCATAGGGGTGGGGTAACTTTGACCACCTCCCACAGCTTTGTCTTCATAGGTGCACCCTATTCACTATATAGATCTTGTAGAGGAAGGTCTCTTCTATCATTTCCATTATATTTCATGAAAATGAAAATGTCTTTGCTATACGGCCAGAACGACTTTTTAAAGACATGTTATCCATATTGTCTTTTGCCTTGGTATATATATTGCATTGTGTATATATTCTGCCATGGGGGTGGGGTAACTTTGAGCACCTCCCATATCTTTCTCTTTATAGGTGCACCCTATTCACTATACAGATCTTGTAGAGGAAGGTCTCTTCTATCATTTTCATTATATTTCATGAAAATGAAAATGTCTTTGCATTGTGTCGATACACGGTACCATAGGGGTGGGGTAACTTTGACCACCTCCCACAGCTTTGTCTTCATAGGTGCACCCTATTCACTATATAGATCTTGTAGAGGAAGGTCTCTTCTATCATTTCCATTATATTTCATGAAAATGAAAATGTCTTTGCTATACGGCCGGAACGACTTTTTAAAGGCATGTTGCCCATATTGTCTTTCACCTATTATATTGCAATTTGCCTGTATTGTGCCAAGGGGGTGGGGAAACTTTGAGCACCTCCCACAGCTTTATCTTCATAGGTGCACCCTATTTACTAGAAAGATCTTGTAGAGGAATGTCTCTTCTTCCATTTCCATTATATTTCTTGAAAATAAAAGTGTCTTTGCTATACGGCCGGAACGACTTTTTAAATGTGTGTACCCATATTGTCTTTCGCCTTGGTATATTATACTGCATTATAGGGGTGGGGTAAATTTGAGCACCTCCCACAGCTTTGTCTTCTTAGGTGCACCCTATTCACTAGAAAGATCTTGTAGAGGAGGGTCTCTTCTTTCATTTCCATTATATTTCATGAAAATAAAAGTGTCTTTGCTATACGGCCGGAACGACTTTTTAAAGGCATGTACCCAGTCTTTCGCCTTGATATAATATACTGCACTGTGTCTATATATGGCGCCATAATGGTGGGGAACCTTTGAGCATCTCCCACAGCTTGTCTTCATAGGTGCACCCTATTCACTATATAGATCTTGTAGAGGAATGTCTCTTCTATCCTTGCCATTATATTTCATGAAAATAAGAGTGTCTTTGCTATACGGCCGGAACGACTTTTTAAAGGCCTGTACCCATATTGTCTTTCGCCTTGGTATATTATACTGCATTATAGGGGTGGGTAAATTTGAGCACCTCCCACAGCCTTGTCTTCATAGGTGCACCCTAATCACTATATAGATCTTGTAGAGGAAGATCTCTTCTATCATTTCCATTATATTTCATGAAAATAAAAGTGTCTTTGCTATACGGTCGGCACGACTTTTGAAAGGCATGTTGCCCATATTGTCTTTCACCTTGGTATATATATTGCAATGTGTCTATATTGTGCCAAGGGGGTGGGGTAACTTTGAGCACCTCCCACAGCTTTATCTTCATAGGTGCACCATATTCACTATATAGATCTTGTAGAGGAATGTCTCTTCTTCCATTTCCATTATATTTCAAGAAAATAAAAGTGTCTTTGCTATACGGCCGGAACGACTTTTTAAAGGTGTGTACCCATATTGTCTTTCGCCATGGTATATTATACTGCATTATAGGGGTGGGGTAAATTTGAGCACCTCCTACAGCTTTGTCTTCTTAGGTGCACCCTATTCACTAGAAAGATCTTGTAGAGGAGGGTTTCTTCTTTCATTTCCATTATATTTCGTGAAAATAAAAGTGTCTTTGCTATACGCCCGGAACAACTTTTTCAAGGCATGTTGCCCATATTGTCTTTCACCTTGGTATATATATTACATTGTGTCTATATTGTGCCAAGGGGGTGGTGAAACTTTGAGCACCTCCCACAGCCTTGTCTTCATAGGTGCACAACATTCACTAGAAAGATCTTGTAGAGGAATGTCTCTTCTATCCTTTCCATTATATTTCATGAAAATAAAAGTGTCTTTGCTATACGGCCGGAACGACTTTTTAAAGGCATGTACCCAGTCTTTCGCTTTGGTATAATGTACTGCACTGTGTCTATACATGACACCATAATGGTGGGGAACCTTTGAGCATCTCCCACAGCTTTGTCTTCTTAGGTGCACCCTATTCACTATATAGATCTTGTAGAGGAATGTCTCTTCTATCCTTGCCATTATATTTCATAAAAATAAAAGTGTCTTTACTATGCGGCCGGAACGACTTTTTAAAGGCCTGTACCCATATTGTCTTTTGCCTTTTATATACTGCATTGTGTCTATACATGGCACGATAATAATGGAACTTTCAGCACCTTCCACAGCTTTGTCTTCATAGGTGCACCCTATTCACTATATAGATCTTCTAGATCTCTCTATCTCTCTTCTTTCATTTACATTTCTTTGTATGAAAAATAAAAGTGTCTTTTCTACACGGCCAGAACGACTTTTTATAGGCATGTGCCCAGAGATCATGTATATCGCATAAGTAAATACTGCCCTCTATGTTGTCATTGGGGTGTCGTATTTTTGGCCACCTCCCCCAGCCTTTTTTTTTTTTGTAGGTGCATCCTATTTACTATATAGATCTTGTAAATTACGGTCTCTTCTATCCTTTCCATTATATTTCAGGGAAATAAAAGTGTCTTTGCTATGCGGCCGGAACGGCTTTTTAAATGCCTGTACCCATATTGTCTTTCGCCTTGGTATATATTGCATTGTGTCTATATTGTGCCATGGGGGTGGTGAAAATTTGAGCACCTCCCACAGCTTTGTCTTCATAGGTGCACCCTATTTACTAGAAAGATCTTGTAGAGGAATGTCTCTTCTATCCTTTCCATTATATTTCAAGAAAATAAAAGTGTCTTTGCTATACGGCCGGGACGACTTTTTAAATGTGTGTACCCATATTGTCTTTCGCCTTGGTATAATACTGCATTATAGGGGTAGGGTAAATTTGGGCACCTCCCACAGCTTTGTCTTCTTAGGTGCACCCTATTCACTAGAAAGATCTTGTAGAGGAATTTCTCTTCTATCCTTGCCATTATATGAAAATAAAAGTGTCTTTGCTATACGGCCGGAACGACTTTTTAAAGGCATGTACCCAGTCTTTCGCCTTGATATAATATACTGCACTGTGTCTATATATGGCGCCATAATGGTGGGGAACCTTTGAGCATCTCCCACAGCTTTGTCTTCATAGGTGCACCCTATTCACTATATAGATCTTGTAGAGGAATGTCTCTTCTATCCTTGCCATTATATTTCATGAAAATAAGAGTGTCTTTGCTATACGGCCGGAACGACTTTTTAAAGGCCTGTACCCATATTGTCTTTCGCCTTGGTATATTATACTGCATTATAGGGGTGGGTAAATTTGAGCACCTCCCACAGCTTTGTCTTCATAGGTGCACCCTAATCACTATATAGATCTTGTAGAGGAAGATCTCTTCTATTATTTCCATTATATTTCATGAAAATAAAAGTGTCCTTGCTATACGGTCGGAACGACTTTTGAAAGGCATGTTGCCCATATTGTCTTTCACCTTGGTATATATATTGCAATGTGTCTATATTGTGCCAAGGGGGTGGGGTAACTTTGAGCACCTCCCACAGCTTTATCTTCATAGGTGCACCATATTCACTAGATAGATCTTGTAGAGGAATGTCTCTTCTTCCATTTCCATTATATTTCAAGAAAATAAAAGTGTCTTTGCTATACGGCCGGAACGACTTTTTAAAGGTGTGTACCCATATTGTCTTTCGCCATGGTATATTATACTGCATTATAGGGGTGGGGAAAATTTGAGCACCTCCTACAGCTTTGTCTTCTTAGGTGCACCCTATTCACTAGAAAGATCTTGTAGAGGAGGGTCTCTTCTTTCATTTCCATTATATTTCATGAAAATAAAAGTGTCTTTGCTATACGGCCGGAACGACTTTTTAAAGGCATGTACCCAGTCTTTCGCCTTGGTATAGTGTTCTGCACTGTGTCTATACATGGCGCCATAATGGTGGGGAACCTTCGAGCATCTCCCACAGCTTTGTCTTCATAGGTGCACCCTGTTCACTAGAAAGATCTTGTAGAAGAATGTCTCTTCTTTCCTTTCCATTATATTTCACGAAAATAAAAGTGTATTTGCTATACGGCCGGAACGACTTTTTAAAGGCATGTACCCAGAGATCATGTTTCCCGCATAAGTATATACTGCCCTCTTTGTTGTCATGGGGGTGTCGTAACTTTTGCCACGTCCCCCAGCCTTTTTTTTTTTTTTTGTAGGTGCGCCCTATTTACTATATAGATCTTGTAAATTACGGTCTCTTCTATCCTTTCCATTATATTTCAGGGAAATAAGAGTGTCTTTGCTATGCGGCCGGAACGGCTTTTTAAAGGCATGTACCCAGTCTTTCGCTTTGGTATAATGTACTGCACTGTGTCTATACATGGCGACATAATGGTGGGGAACCTTCGAGCATCTCCCACAACTTTGTCTTCATAGGTGCACCCTATTCACTAGATAGATCTTGTACAGGAATGTCTCTTTTATCCTTTCCATTATATTTCATGAAAATAAAAGTGTCTTTGCTATACGGCCGGAACGACTTTTTAAAGGCATGTACCCAGAGATCATGTATATCGCATAAGTATATACTGCCCTCTATGTTGTCATACGGGTGTCGTAAGTTTGGCCACCTCCCCCAGCCTTTTCTTTGTAGGTGCACCCTATTTACTCTATAGATCTTGTAAATTAACGTCTCTTCTATCCTTTCCATTATATTTCATGAAAATAAAAGTTTCTTTGCTATATGGCCGGAACGACTTTTTAAAGGCTTGTTACCCATATTGTCTTTCACCTTGATAAATATATTGCAATGTGTCTATATTGTGCCATGGGGATGGGGTAACTTTGAGCACCTCCCACTGCTTTATAGTCACAGGTGCACCATATTCACTATATAGATCTTGTAGAGGAATGTCTCTTCTATCCTTGCCATTATATTTCATAAAAATAAAAGTGTCTTTACTATACGGCCGGAACGACTTTTTAAAGGCCTGTACCCATATTGTCTTTTGCCTTTTATATACTGCATTGTGTCTATACATGGCACGATAATAATGGAACTCTCAGCACCTTCCACAGCTTTGTCTTCATAGGTGCACCCTATTCACTATATAGATCTTCTAGATCTCTCTATCTCTCTTCTTTCATTTACATTTCTTTGTATGAAAAATAATAGTGTCTTTTCTACACGGCCAGAACGGCTTTTTAAATGCCTGTACCCATATTGTCTTTCGCCTTGGTATATATTGCATTGTGTCTATATTGTGCCATGGGGGTGGTGAAAATTTGAGCACCTCCCACAGCTTTGTCTTCATAGGTGCACCCTATTTACTAGAAAGATCTGGTAGAGGAATGTCTCTTCTATCCTTTCCATTATATTTCACGAAAATAAAATTGTCTTTGCTATACGGCCGGAACGACTTTTTAAAGGCATGTACCCAGAGATCATGTATATCGCATAAGTATATATACTGCCCTCTATGTTGTCATGGGGGTGTCGTAACTTTGGCCACGTCCCCCAGCCTTTTTTTTTTTTTGTAGGTGCACCCTATTTACTATATAGATCTTGTAAATTAAGGTCTCTTCTATCCTTTCCATTATATTTCAGGGAAATAAAAGTGTCTTTGATATGCGGCCGGAACGGCTTTTTAAATGCCTGTACCCATATTGTCTTTCGCCTTAGTATATATTGCATTGTGTCTATATTGTGCCATGGGGGTGGTGAAAATTTGAGCACCTCCCACAGCTTTGTCTTCATAGGTGCACCCTATTTACTAGAAAGATCTTGTAGAGGAATGTCTCTTCTATCCTTTCCATTATATTTCACGAAAATAAAAGTGTCTTTGCTATACGGCCGGAACGACTTTTTAAAGGCATGTACCCAGACATCATGTATATCGCATAAGAATACTGCCCTCTATGTTGTCATAGGGGTGTCGTAACTTTGGCCACCTCCCCCAGCCTTTTCTTTGTAGGTGCACCCTATTTACTATATAGATCTTGTAAATTAAGGTCTCTTCTATCCTTTCCATTATATTTCATGGAAATAAAAGTGTCTTTGCTATACGGCCGGAACGACTTTTTAAAGGCATGTACCCAGTCTTTCGCCTTGGTATAGTGTTCTGCACTGTGTCTATACATGGCGTCATAATGGTGGGGAACCTTCGAGCATCTCCCACAGCTTTGTCTTCATAGGTGCACCCTGTTCACTAGAAAGATCTTGTAGAAGAATGTCTCTTCTATCCTTTCCATTATATTTCATGAAAATAAAAGTGTCTTTGCTATACGGCCGGAACGGCTTTTTAAAGGCCTGTACCTATATTGTCTTTCGCCTTGATATATATTGCATTGCGTCTATATTGTGCCATGGGGGCGGTGAAATTTTGAGCACCTCCCACAGCTTTTTCTTTATAGGTGCACCCTATTCACTATATAGATCTTGTAGAGGAATGTCTCTTCTATCCTAGCCATTATATTTCATGAAAGTAAAAGTGTCTTTGCTATACGACCGGAACGACTTTTTAAAGGTCTGTACCCAGAGATCATGTATATCGCATAAGTATATACTGCCCTCTATGTTGTCATAGTGGTGTCGTAACTTTGGCCACCTCCCCCAGCCTTTTCTTTGGAGGTGCACCCTACTTACTACATAGATCTTGTAAATTAAGGTCTCTTCTATCCTTTCCATTATATTTCATGAAAATAAAAGTGTCTTTGCTATGCGGCCGGAACGACTTTTTAAAGGTGTGTACCCATATTGTCTTTAGCATGGGTATGCAGCATTGTGTCTAGGTATATATTACCATAAGGGGGTGGTAAGTTTGCGCACCTCCCACACCTTTCTCTTCGAAGGTGCACCATAATCACTATATGGATCTTGTAAATTAAGGTCTCTACTATCCTTTCCATTATATTTCATGGAAATAAAAGTGTCGTTGCTATACGGCCGGAACGACTTTTTAAAGGCATGTACCCAGTCTTTCGCCTTGGTATAGTGTTCTGCACTGTGTCTATACATTGCGCCATAATGGTGGGGAACCTTCGAGCATCTCCCACAGCTTTGTCTTCATAGGTGCACCCTGTTCACTAGAAAGATCTTGTAGAAGAATGTCTCTTCTATCCTTTCCATTATATTTCATGAAAATAAAAGTGTCTTTGCTATACGGCCGGAACGGCTTTTCAAAGGTCTGTACCTATATTGTCTTTTGCCTTGATATATATTGCATTGTGTCTATATTGTGCAATGGGGGCGGTGAAATTTTGAGCACCTCCCACACCTTTTTCTTCATAGCTGCACCCTATTCACTATATAGATCTTGCAGAGGAATGTCTCTTCTATCCTAGCCATTATATTTCATGAAAATAAAAGTGTCTTTGCTATACGGCCGGAACGACTTTTTAAAGGCATGTACCCAGTCTTTCGCCTTGGTATAATGTACTGCACTGTGTCTATACATGGCGCCATAATGGTGGGGAACATTTGAGCATCTCCCACAGCTTTGTCTTCTTAGGTGCACCCTATTCACTATATAGATCTTGTAGAGGAATGTCTCTTCTATCCTTGCCATTATATTTCATAAAAATAAAAGTGTCTTTACTATACGGCCGGAACGACTTTTTAAAGGCCTGTACCCATATTGTCTTTTGCCTTTTATATACTGCATTGTGTCTATACATGGCACGATGATAATGGAACTTTCAGCACCTTCCACAGCTTTGTCTTCATAGGTGCACCCTATTCACTATATAGATCTTCTAGATCTCTCTATCTCTCTTCGTTCATTTACATTTCTTTGTATGAAAAATAAAAGTGTCTTTTCTACACTGCCAGAACGGCTTTTTAAATGCCTGTACCCATATTGTCCTTCGCCTTGGTATATATTGCATTGTGTCTATATTGTGCCATAGGGGTGGTGAAAATTTGAGCACCTCCCACAGCTTTGTCTTCATAGGTGCACCCTATTTACTAGAAAGATCTTGTAGAGGAATGTCTCTTCTATCCTTTCCATTATATTTCACGAAAATAAAAGTGTCTTTGCTATACGGCCGGAACGACTTTTTAAAGGCATGTACCCAGAGATCATGTATATCGCATAAGTATATATACTGCCCTCTATGTTGTCATGGGGGTGTCGTAACTTTGGCCACGTCCCCCAGCCTTTTTTTTTTTGTAGGTGCACCCTATTTACTATATAGATCTTGTAAATTAAGGTTTCTTCTATCCTTTCCATTATATTTCAGGGAAATAAAAGTGTCTTTGATATGCGGCCGGAACGGCTTTTTAAATGCCTGTACCCATATTGTCTTTCGCCTTAGTATATATTGCATTGTGTCTATATTGTGCCATGGGGGTGGTGAAAATTTGAGCACCTCCCACAGCTTTGTCTTCATAGGTGCACCCTATTTACTAGAAAGATCTTGTAGAGGAATGTCTCTTCTATCCTTTCCATTATATTTCACGAAAATAAAAGTGTCTTTGCTATACGGCCGGAACGACTTTTTAAAGGCATGTACCCAGACATCATGTATATCGCATAAGTAAATATACTGCCCTCTATGTTGTCATAGGGGTGTCGTAACTTTGGCCACCTCCCCCAGCCTTTTCTTTGTAGGTGCACCCTATTTACTATATAGATCTTGTAAATTAAGGTCTCTTCTATCCTTTCCATTATACTTCATGGAAATAAAAGTGTCTTTGCTATACGGCCGGAACGACTTTTTAAAGGCATGTACCCAGTCTTTCGCCTTGGTATAGTCTTCTGCACTGTGTCTATACATGGCGCCATAATGGTGGGGAACCTTCGAGCATCTCCCACAGCTTTGTCTTCATAGGTGCACCCTGTTCACTATATAGATCTTGCAGAGGAATGTCTCTTCTATCCTAGCCATTATATTTCATGAAAATAAAAGTGTCTTTGCTATACGACCGGAGCGACATTTTAAAGGTCTGTACACAGAGATCATGTATATCGCATAAGTATATACTGCCCTCTATGTTGTCATAGTGGTGTCGTAACTTTGGCCACCTCCCCCAGCCTTTTCTTTGGAGGTGCACCCTACTTACTACATAGATCTTGTAAATTAAGGTCTCTTCTATCCTTTCCATTATATTTCATGAAAATAAAAGTGTCTTTGCTATGCGGCCGGAACGACTTTTTAAAGGTGTGTACCCATATTGTCTTTAGCATGGGTATGCAGCATTGTGTCTAGGTATATATTACCATAAGGGGGTGGTAAGTTTGCGCACCTCCCACACCTTTCTCTTCGAAGGTGCACCATAATCACTATATGGATCTTGTAAATTAAGGTCTCTACTATCTTTTCCATTATATTTCATGGAAATAAAAGTGTCGTTGCTATACGGCCGGAACGACTTTTTAAAGGCATGTACCCAGTCTTTCGCCTTGGTATAGTGTTCTGCACTGTGTCTATACATTGCGCCATAATGGTGGGGAACCTTCGAGCATCTCCCACAGCTTTGTCTTCATAGGTGCACCCTGTTCACTAGAAAGATCTTGTAGAAGAATGTCTCTTCTATCCTTTCCATTATATTTCATGAAAATAAAAGTGTCTTTGCTATACGGCCGGAACGGCTTTTCAAAGGTCTGTACCTATATTGTCTTTTGCCTTGATATATATTGCATTGTGTCTATATTGTGCAATGGGGGCGGTGAAATTTTGAGCACCTCCCACACCTTTTTCTTCATAGCTGCACCCTATTCACTATATAGATCTTGCAGAGGAATGTCTCTTCTATCCTAGCCATTATATTTCATGAAAATAAAAGTGTCTTTGCTATACGGCCGGAACGACTTTTTAAAGGCATGTACCCAGTCTTTCGCCTTGGTATAATGTACTGCACTGTGTCTATACATGGCGCCATAATGGTGGGGAACATTTGAGCATCTCCCACAGCTTTGTCTTCTTAGGTGCACCCTATTCACTATATAGATCTTGTAGAGGAATGTCTCTTCTATCCTTGCCATTATATTTCATAAAAATAAAAGTGTCTTTGCTATACGGCCGGAACGGCTTTTCAAAGGCCTGTACCTATATTGTCTTTTGCCTTGATATATATTGCATTGTGTCTATATTGTGCAATGGGGGCGGTGAAATTTTGAGCACCTCCCACACCTTTTTCTTCATAGCTGCACCATAATCACTATATGGATCTTGTAAATTAAGGTCTCTACTATCTTTTCCATTATATTTCATGGAAATAAAAGTGTCGTTGCTATACGGCCGGAACGACTTTTTAAAGGCATGTACCCAGACATCATGTATATCGCATAAGTAAATATACTGCCCTCTATGTTGTCATAGGGGTGTCGTAACTTTGGCCACCTCCCCCAGCCTTTTCTTTGTAGGTGCACCCTATTTACTATATAGATCTTGTAAATTAAGGTCTCTTCTATCCTTTCCATTATATTTCATGGAAATAAAAGTGTCTTTGCTATACGGCCGGAACGACTTTTTAAAGGCATGTACCCAGTCTTTCGCCTTGGTATAGTCTTCTGCACTGTGTCTATACATGGCGCCATAATGGTGGGGAACCTTCGAGCATCTCCCACAGCTTTGTCTTCATAGGTGCACCCTGTTCACTAGAAAGATCTTGTAGAAAAATGTCTCTTCTATCCTTTCCATTATATTTCATGAAAATAAAAGTTTCTTTGCTATACGGCCGGAACGGCTTTTTAAAGGCCTGTACCTATATTGTCTTTTACCTTGATATATTGCATTGTGTCTATAATGTGCCATGGGGGCGGTGAAATTTTGAGCACCTCCCACATCTTTTTCTTCATAGGTGCACCCTATTCACTATATAGATCTTGCAGAGGAATGTCTCTTCTATCCTAGCCATTATATTTCATGAAAATAAAAGTGTCTTTGCTATACGACCGGAACGACTTTTTAAAGGTCTGTACCCAGAGATCATGTATATCGCATAAGTATATACTGCCCTCTATGTTGTCATAGTGGTGTCGTAACTTTGGCCACCTCCCCCAGCCTTTTCTTTGGAGGTGCACCCTATTTACTACATAGATCTTGTAAATTAAGGTCTCTTCTATCCTTTCCATTATATTTCATGAAAATAAAAGTGTCTTTGCTATGCGGCCGGAACGACTTTTTAAAGGTGTGTACCCATATTGTCTTTAGCATGGGTATGCAGCATTGTGTCTAGGTATATATTACCATAAGGGGGTGGTAAGTTTGCGCACCTCCCACACCTTTCTCTTCGAAGGTGCACCATAATCACTATATGGATCTTGTAAATTAAGGTCTCTACTATCCTTTCCATTATATTTTAATTAAAGTGCCTTTGCCATACAGCCTTAACGACTTTTTAAAGACATGTACCCACATTGTCTTTCGCCTTGGTATTGCACAGTGGCTATATTGTGCCATGGGGTGGGGTAAATTTGAGCACCTCCCATATCTTTGTCTTCATAGGTGCACCCTATTTACTAGAGAGATCTTGTAGAAGAATGTCTCTTCTATCCATTCCATTACATTTCATGAAAATAAAAGTGTCTTTGCTATACGGCCGGAACGACTTTTTAAAGGCATGTACCCTGTCTTTCGCCTTGGTATAATATACTGCACTGTGTCTATACATGGCGCCATGATGGTGGGGAACCTTTGAGCACCTCCCACAGCTTTGTCTTCATAGGTGCACCCTATTCACTATATAGATCTTGCAGAGGAATGTCTCTTCTATCCTTGCCATTATATTTCATGAAAATAAAAGTGTCTTTGCTATACGGCCGGAATGACTTTTAAAGTCATGTACCAATATAGAGCATATGTTTTTCGCATTGGTATACTGCATTGTGTCTATTATTATGTTATTGTAAGACCCAAATTTATGTCCTTCTCCCCTCTCCTCACTTCCTCAGTGATTATCCTTGCAGTGCATTATGACGCATGGGGCACTGGTTTATTGGGAAAGTGGTCAGTCCCCACTGACCCATTCCACCCACATGTTTTAAACTACTGGCTAAAACACTTGACCAGTACATTCCATCGTGCTGACGACCACTAGAACGGAGTAGTGAGTTCATTCATAAAATCTCATGACCAAATATGGTATAAGAACT
Organism: Diadema antillarum; assembly: GCF_040938485.1. Classification (NCBI taxonomy): domain Eukaryota; kingdom Metazoa; phylum Echinodermata; class Echinoidea; order Diadematoida; family Diadematidae; genus Diadema; species Diadema antillarum. The sequence continues at coordinate 1,054,250 of NW_027271174.1, forward strand.
TTCCCCTTCCCAAAGTTTGATTGCCCTTCTTAGAAATATCCAGTATATGTATTGGTAAATAATAATCTCCTCTCGCCTTTTGTGCGAAGTACCAAAGATATCATAATTATTTACAAGTTTCAGTACCAATGTTCCTGTAAAACTGTGTTCTTGGTTCTTGTTCAGCCGAACCACTTTTTTTGCCAGTCCTCTTGCCACACTGTAAAAAATGCGACATGCGACATGTTTATGAACTAAACACAGTGTTGAAAATATAAACACTTTGTTTAACATCTAAACACCCGGTGTGTATAGCACGTTTAAAGTATTGAGAGTTAAAGTGTTTAGCTTGGAGTGTTTAGTTGGAGTGTTTATTCTGGTCACGCTATGTTAATCTCAATATGTCCATATATACATGTAAAAGTGTTGGAAATGGTGTGTAAATTGCAATTTCTAGTTTCCTTTTATCACGAGAAAGTGGAAACTGTTACGACATCAAGATGCACTATGAAATAATTCATGTTTTATGCCTTTCATGGAAATGCCTAATCAATAAGGAAAAATGGTAACCTAAAAATATGTAATAGAACTGTAATAAAATTATATTTTGGTTTCGCATGTACAGTCCTGTATTTTAACTGCTAGAAAAAAATGGGAATTGCCTTTGTTAATGATTTCGTTCATGGTTTAGGGCATTACCCAAATGTTTGTTGGTTAGGCCTAAACACTTCTACTGTCAGGGTAAACAGACGCGTTTACATTTAGAACGCCTCGTAAACACGTTCTAAACGCCGCACGACTCGTACTCTACAAGTCAGCAGCGCATGTGACATGACGGTCGCGGCCACAACGCACGCAGTGGTGCCCTGTGCGTGCGCTTCTAGCGCACACTCGTGCTATGCCTATTATTATGACCATAATCAATGCACAATTGGCGGGAAAGGAGATGTGCGCGTACGTACCTTGTACCTGTACGGATGGATCTGTCTGATTGGCTGGCTGGTGCTGCCCTAGCAGCGTGATGTACTACTCAGTATGTGCGTAGGCCTACAGTACGTGCGCATTCGTTCTAGGCTTGGTACACACACTACACTGTACTTACGACTCGATCGACTGCATGACTGTTGTATACTGCATTAAAGCTAAAGGCCAAGGAGCGGATCTAGCTAAGATGGCGTCGAAGCGATAAAGTTCTAGCCTGGCCGGCCTGCATGAAAGCGGTAAGTCTGCTAAGCCTGCTAAGTCGGTGAATATCAAGATTTATTGCAAAATTGCCCTCGTTTAATGTAAAACTGTAGTAGGCGTAGAAATAGGCTAGGCCCTTAAAGATTTTGCTCGTTTGTTTTAGTTTTCTATTTCTAAATCTAACGGTTAACGTTTATATAGAACGGGGAACGCTCTAACTGTAACGTGTTAGTGTTGTTAACGTTACAATAGGCCTACACTCTACAGATAACCGGTACCGTAGTTATGGGTAAACGCGGCCTAGCGGGTAAACTCACTGTATCTTTTACGAAGTTATGAAGTATCTTTCATGTGAATGACGATGGGTTAGTGACTATATTTTGAGTGAAATTCAGTTTTATTCCCTGTAAATTCTTTATAACTCAACAGGTGGTGAAAATTGAATGTAAAGCCCGTTAGGATGTCTTGGAAAGGGATGCCGATGACACCAAAGTGGGTGACGATGATGTCCTGACGACTGTATAAATACTGCAAGACATTACCTCTGCTGGCAGAGAACGAGGCATGCTGCAGTCAGCAGAGTAAATCAACTGGGGATAGTACATCACTGTATACTACCCATGTGGAAAGTGGAAATCAAGTAAGTACTCAAACTTGCAGTGCCAAATCAATGAATATTATGTACTTAAAGGGCATGTAAATGATTTTCTATAAAATGCAGATTTTAGATGCTTTAAGTTCTTCTGTTTTTTTGTCTGTTTGTTTGTTTTGTTTTTGTTTTTGTTTTGTTTTTGTTTGTTTGTTTGTTTGTTTGTTTGTTGTTGTTGTTGTTTTTTTTTTTGGGGGGGGGACCTACTCCCGACTCCCGAATCCATTCCATTACCTAAAATATATATGGAAAATTGATTTATTGCAAATATTGTTGAAAGTGTAAATTACAGATGTGAAAATCTTCACCCAAGAGACAAAGGATACAGTAATGGTCGTAACTCTGCTTGATAATGATGATGAATAAGAAAGAAGCAACAACAACAAAAAGACTTGAACTATGTCCAGAAAATTCAGCAAAGTGAGTAAAAACTGACGCAAGACACTAAGTGCTAATGTGACAAAGGGATTCTGTCATTCCTTTTAATTTGAACTTGCTTATGGATTCAGTCAACTTCTTTGCTACCCATTCATTTTCAGAATCTATGGGAGCAGTTAAAGGACAAGTTCACCTTCATAAACATAAGGATTGAGAAAATGCAACAATATTAGTAGAACACATCAGTGAAAGTTTGAGGAAAATTGGACAATCGATGCAAAAGTTATGAATTTTTCAAATTTTTGTGTTGGAACCGCTGGATGAGGAGACTACTACAGCTTGTGAGTCATATGCGTACAACAGTATAAAGAAAATGTAAAAGAAAATTCAACATATTTTCACTTTTTTCGCATAATAAAAGAGCACTTGACTTGCCTCTTTCTAAAGGCAGGGGGAATAATATTACCCATAACATTTGTCGGTAACGAGTCAGGGGAATGTGTACTTTTTTCAAAAGATGGAATTTTGTGAAATTCTCTGTATATTTTCCTTATATAGTTGTACGCATGTGACATCTAAGTTATTCATACACTGCAGTAGTCTTCTCATCCAGCGGGTACTGCACAAAAACGTCAAAAATTCATAACTTTTGAACGGATAGTCTGATTTTCCTCAAACTTTCAATGATGTGTTCTACTAATATTGCTACATTCTCTCAATCCTTATGTTTATGAAGGTGAACTTGTCCTTTAAATCCATTGTATTGCAAAGCCAACTGATTTGTTTTCCTTGTGTAATCATTTCTTTTTATCAGCACCAGTACGTCATGGAAGAATTGATCAGGGATCACGCCAAACCTGTCTGGATTAGAATGAAAGATGCATGTGCTTTCTTCTATACAACCCGTCTAAAAGTGCAAACATCTGAGGATTACAAGGACATCGCAAGATATACTGATATACAGTATATCTATAGGCCTACATGCCATATGAAGGAAATGAACCATGGATAAAAATTTTGAATATTAATAATCTTTTTTCCCGCTAGCCATGTGATGTCTCACATCGTCATGATGGACTACAGACCTATTAGGAGGCATCCCACCTGTTAGAGCAACCTTTCTATTGTTTTTTTTTTCCTCACTGACAGTGTGCATGTAAACCTGTATACTAGAATAAAGTAAATCATATGGGGGATGATAGGGTTTTGTATGCGATAGGGCTTCAGTTCTCCGTGTGTGTGTGTATACGTGTGTGTATTACATAATGACGAACCTCTAAAGAAATATGAAGGTAGGGGGCTTATATAATTCGAAGAGGAATTCAATGCTTATTTGATGAAAATTGGTTTTGAAATGGCAGGGATATCCAAAACAAAGCGATTCTATTGTCCTCTGTGCTTACGATAATGGTCACCTTCATTCTTATTGCTCATAGATATGTGTAATTGTCTTTTTTAACAGCTAGTACGTAAAATTGTAATTTTATCTAATATGTAAAGACACTTGCTCGAAATCGTTTTGCACTATTAAGAAAAACAGTTTTATTCACTTCATTTTATTCATCAACCAATGTCCTTGTAATTCACTGTTAAGATATTACTCAAGAACTTTGTTCGATTGGCTTTCTGTTATATTCTTGTGCAAAAAGGAATATAGAAATCAAAACAAATCAAATCAAAGTATCTGCCATTTCATTTTTTCCCTCAGGTGCTTCCTATACAATCAGCAGATATTGGACGCAATTAGGTGTGGAAGTAGTTGTATTTGTTCGGAATTCTTTGCAATTTTTTTGTAGACCTGATAGGAAATGCAGTATTCAGTAATTAATATTTTCTTTCTGAGATATTCTTGAAATCCGTCACATGGAGAGAGGTACATGTATTAGAAATGTAGTACAACATGTATGGAGAATAGGGAGGAGTCTTGCAACTGACTGACAAATTGACAAGGGAGGAGTCTTGCTGATCACATTGCGTGTTCATGACAGCCTTGCATACCCTCCCGCCTCCAGTTGCAATGCATTATTTTTTCTTTGTTCATATCCTCTTGTCATAACCAAAAATTCTGCTGTGTCGAGATTGAAAGAAGCCCTCATACCATGATTATGTGGAGTATGATGAGACTGATTGGACTCTAATAGACTATTCAAGTATACCCATTGAGTTTGACTTCTTTCTCCAAGGTTCTAGCAAGGTACAGTTGTAGAAGTTTTTTCTCACTCACCCCTTGAAATCCACTAACATTCGAATATTTCTCTCAAAAATGTTAGTCTCTCTATGATGGAGTGCATCATCTATACTCCCTGATCAGTACCAATACGACCATAGTGTTGTGCATGGTATAATTTGCCGTGAGCCTAATCTGGTTCGGGTACCCAAAGCACTTTGCCAATAATTGATGCAATCTTGGATTTGTTCACAGACTGCAGTTATGTTCCTGGAGGTGTTACATATATGTGACCCTGCACCTCAAAACAAACAAAAAGTCGCCAGAAATGAATTTTTAGTTAAGATCATATTCTGAAAGAGTAGACTTTAAGCTTTAAAATGATGTATAACTCAAGTCAAATGGACTCTCCTAACCTATCTAAATATTGGAAAGAAAGCACAAACTCAGGAAAAGTGTGAACTGAAAAAAGAGGCTCTGAAGTACAGTGTCTATTCAAGCGCTTAATCTTTACCAAATCGTGCTGGCTGTGCGATGAATGGGACAAAAAACAGGAAGTAAACCACCAGAGTAACAACAATGAAGGGATTATCAAATTAAACTGAAATTAAGCATGCCTCATTAACACATTCTGTCCATAATCAATGCCAACTTTCAAAGCAGTAGCCCTATCCTTTTGAAAGTTATTAGAGTTGAAAGTGAAGAGTGTGGACAAGGTTTTTCAGAAATGAAAAAGGGATTCTAAAGACACACCTAATCACACTATTCTACCAAAAATGTTCGAGAAAAACTGCAGAAAAAATACATTTTCCTGCCTGTTTTATGATACCAAATTTTAGCATAACGTAAAAGAAGACCTGCTCTTTCAGAAAATATGAAAAAGTCAAGTTCGGCTAGGTTTACCCATTTCACTTATTTTCAGTTCTCACGCAAAATCAGTGTGTGCGACTTTATGTTCGTTTTGAGGTGCACGGTCACATATGTCAAGCTTCCGAAGCGTTGAGTTGCAATTCACAATCAACAAGTTTATTAGTTTGTTTTACAATACTAAGAATTAGTTCTGAATACAGTAGAAAGAAGGCAATTCTTGAAAGTAGGCCAAGAATTACATGTGACTGAAAAGTAATTGTTAAATGCAATATTTTTTTTTCTCCAAAATGAGTTGTGTGCCATTTCCTGCATATACAAACTTTACTGTCTGTATAGGACAGAATTTCATTTATGTCTTCGTGTACATGCCAGTGACTCCCAGGTATCTTGCATTTAACTCAGTATGGTGTCGTATAGCAAAACATGGCAACAGCTAAAGGGGAAATCCAGTCCAGATACAAGTTAGTCTGATAAGAAAGAGTAGAATTTAAGAGTTCATTGGTAAAATTTTGATCGAAATCGGATGTAAAATAAGGAAGTTATGACATTTTGAAGTTTCGCTAATTTTTGAGGAAACAGTTCTTGAATGGTTAATATGAATATGCAAATCGATGGCAACGTGGGCATGTCAATCCCTCACAACTTACTTAATTTAAAGTTTTTCATCCAAACGCAATTATTCCCGAGGCTCAAGTCCTGATATATCTAACTGATCACTTTCTGAAGTTATTCAACCAGTAATACCATAATGTTTCACATTTCATCAACATAAACATTGAATTTCATCATTTCTTTTTTGTACACGATCAATGGAAAATTATGAGGTTATGACGTGGTCAACTCACTCATTTGCATATAATATCCACTTTTAACTGCTTTGCAGAAATTAGCAAAACTTCAAAATTTTATAACTTCCTTATTTTTCATCCGATTTCATTCAAATTTTTACTGTTAAACTTGTAAGATTTTACTCTTTTTTATCAGACTATCTTATTTATTGGACTCGATTTCCCCTTTAAAGGATTTTAACTTATTATTCATCAGATATTGCCCAAGCTTTGACTGATGTTTTGATAACTTACATTCAGAGAATTGCCTTTGACTCTTGTAGCCAAAATGTTTGTGAAAGCTAACCCACGTCTTCCCTTGTATTATGCCATGTAAGTGTGCTGATGATTTGGTACATCACTGGGTAAATTCTATATAATGTTATGCGTTTATCTCATTCCATTCAAAAGTGGAAACAATCCACTTTACATTAATAATTACATGGGAATTAACATGCATGATGAGTAACATGTCTCATTTAAACACGTAGAAATTAGCATGTATGAATGTATAATGTGTAAACATGTCTCATATAAACACGTGGAAATTACCATGTATGATGTGTAAACATGTCTCATATAAACACTCAGCATGTATAAGGTGTAAACATGTCTCATATAAACACTGAGAAATTGCGATGTTTAATATGTAAACATGTCACATGTTTAGTGTATGCAATTTTGTGATCGATCTAAAAATCAGACATGTGTTCTGAGAATAAACACTCAAATGGCAAATAAACATGTCGCAGTGTTTTTAATCTGTCACAGCGAATAAACATGTCGCAGTGTTTACATCGTAAACAGTGCGTCATGTTTATTTTTTGGTTCAGTGTTTAGATCTTAAACATTGTGGGTGATTATGTGACTGTGCGGTGTTTAGTATTTAAACACTGTGAGTGATTATGGTGTAAACGTTTGGTGTTTAGGCTATAAACAGAGCAGGTGTTTAGTTTTTAAACATCAGAACCGTTTAAAACATAAACATGTGTGTGTGATAAACACCTAGGGTGTGCTGAAAATAAACACAGCATGTGTTTAGTTCCTAAACATGTTTAATATATAAACGCGTCGCAGTGTTTTTAAACTGTCACAGAAAAGTGTTTAGTTAGGTGTTTAGAAACTAAACAAATTTTTTACAGTGCACCCGGCAAAGGGCTCATTGGCGATACACTCCAGCCCTGATTGGGAGCACAACAGGGAGTGCCAAGTGTTTATATTGAGATTGTACTTTCACCTTGCATTTCGGTGTATTTCGAATAATAAAATACATGCTTGACTGAACTGGACTTCATTCGCGTCTCTTCATTATCATTATCATTGTGTCTACTTAAGTGTTATACGTTAAGTATACAAATAATGACTGCTATGAGGGGCACAGTTAAGATTATGGGCCCAAGGTGATGTGAAAACCATAACCATGCCCGAATCGAAGCTGAGGGCATAGTTATGGTTTTCACATCAGCGGCCTACATAATTTTAACTGTGCACGAAATATCAAGCTGTCATTATTTGTTTTATATACCAAAAATATAGATTCCAAAAATATAGATACCGAAAATATAGATTCTGGTCCCTTTTACAGCACTCGTAATCAGCGCGGCGTTCGTATCATTGGTGCGTATAACATATGAGTGATCATAGATATGTGTTTCATGATATTTCGACCTACATCATACATATTATGAGAAATTGCACATTGAAGGGTACAGTAAAGCTACTCTAAAGAACACGTCTTGTGAAAATGATGCACAAATAAATCAAAAATAAATCTTGCAGTGTTGACATAGTAATATATAAGATATATCTAAATGCATGCACTTATCTTTACATAAGGGGGTATTATCATCACCTTATTGTCTACAAATTACTGTAAAAGATTTTGATTTATCAAACAGACTAACTGTATGTATTTTGAACTGTTTCAGTGGTAGCCAACACAAAGAAATACATTGACATACCACAATCATTCAAACTTGTGTGATAATGACTGCTTCATTATACATGAAGTCAAATACTTAAGATCTAGTACCACAAGAACATAACAGGGAACGTGTATAGTTAAGCAGAGTTTAAGAGAAAGAAAGGGGGCAGGGGAGGGAGGGATTTGACAGATTAGATCAACATAAACCAGTAGAGCTTGTATGGGATGACTACTTCCCATACTTGTGTGCATTACATGCATACTGTAGGGCTCAAAAGGGTAAATATTTTCCCATAGAGACGTGTGTTAAAATTCAAAATTAAAACATTTCTGTAAAATAGCTGGGAGAAATGAGGTATTTCATCTTCGGTAACCATCCATCAAATTTCCAGAGGGGGTTCTTCAGCTCAAACTCTGTCCAAAGATTCGCAAAGTCAGACTACGAGTTTTTTTTACTAAAAAAAAAAATACATTTTCTGTACATGCAACCAATCAATTATGTCCCTTCAAATTCTATTGATAGAAAAGCTTTCATCTTCCAACCAAAATGCAGTTTGTAGAAGAATTCAATACTCAGTATCTGTAGTTATTCCTTTTCATTCATTTCATTTCATTTATTTCATTTCCAACAACATTTTCATACACAAAATAACACAACATCAATACAATGTAGCAACAAAGAAAAATACGTGAAGTTAACAATACTACGCATTACAAAAGCAAATGGAAAATGAATTAAAATTAAAGTTGCAGGAAATAGAGGAGACATGCTAAAAAGCTAAGCTTGTATTTTGCAGTCTCCTCGTGGACAAAAGGACTAAATAACATCAAAAAGCAATTAGCTAGACATAATATAAAAGATGTACAACACATACAGACCTATACATACAAACAAACAAACAAACAGACGGACAAACAAACACAAGCAACCTCTCTTGTAAAGGGAAAGATAGAGAGAGAAAAACAAAACAGAAACAGAAAGAGACAAGAGGACAGGAAAAAGGCGAGAAAGAAGAGGTGAAGGGTTTATATACCAGGGCTGCACACGCGAGGCACTCAAACGCACTTAATGTAGGAAAGGAATAGATAAAAGAAAAGAATGAGTATAACGAATAAAAAAGAAAGCTCAAAATTAAGGCTAATCAAAATATATCTCATTCAACTATACAAGAATTTATAAACAACTGCTTAAGTTTAAATGTGAATGTGTTTAATCTTAGAACTTGTTTCATACTAATATCGAGAGAGTTCCAAAATTTGGGGCCAGTAAAAGAAAATATAGATTTAGCAAATATAGTCCTAGTTAATGGCAAATGAAATGAGTTGGATTGCCGGGTAGGATAAAGATGAACAGATCTATTTTTAGTGAACATGGACTCAAACACAAATGGGAGAGAATCATTGGTAAGTTTGTACATGAATTGTCCTAGGTGTAGAAAATACAAATCCTTTACCTTTAAGATTTTGTTTTTATAAAATAACACATGAGTATGACTTCTCCACGATTCATTGCAAATAATACGAAGAGCTTTTTTTCTGCAACAAAAGTAGTCTTTCGAAATGAGAAGAATGTGTGTTTCCCCAGGCGAGTATGCCATAATTCAAATAAGGTAAAATTAGAGATGAATATAACATTAAAAGAACGTCTTTGGGTAAACAAAATTTTAGTTTATCTATAACACCTACATTTCTTGAAATAATACGGCTTATGGAATCAATATGTAAATTCCAAGTGACTTTACGGTCAATAATCAAACCTAAAAGAATTTGATTGGAGAGACTTCTTCGATAACTGTGTCATTCAAATAGACATTCCTTGGTACATTTTCCAAAGAGTTATTAAAAATCATACATTTAGTTTTTTTTTATATTTATGGACAAGTTAGTTGCTCTTATCCATTGAAGTAATTTATCAAATTCAACATTTAAAACATCAATTAACATATTAGGATCAGAATGTGACAAAAACACATTAGAATCATCAGCAAATAATAGAAAGGAAAGAATACTGATGAATTCGGCATGTCGTTAATGTAAAGGATAAATAAAAGAGGTCCAAGTAAACTTCCTTGAGGCACTCCACTATAAACAGATTGCTTTCGGTTAGAAAGGTAACTCCTGAACCACTTCAAGGCCTTTCTTGGAGTGGTTCATGAGTTACCTTACCTTTTTTGTTTGGCCAAACTGCATTTCTGATTTTGAATTTTTTCTTCATTTATTTTAGTATCTTTGGTACGATTTTGTGATGCGGTCAGGGATATTCCATTATATTTACAGGTGTGAGCACTATATGTAGTGTCGATCGTCGGTAGCTGCTCGGTGTTTGTCGCTGCCTCGGAGCGAGAGCACGTATATGACGTTTGCCTTGTGCACGCTGTAGCTAGGGAGGTGGGATCTCCTCCCTCCCTCCCTCCCTGCTTCTAAAACTGACACATTTTGCGGAGTGTGATTGTTATTGTTCTGCAATTCTTTGTAACCTTCTAAAAATACTTTAGATATGACTGGCCTTTATACCCCGTAATGACTTTCAAAAATGTTAGTAAGCGATGCAAAACGTCGTTCATTCAGACATAGAGGCTCTTATGAAATCTGATTCATTTTGATTGTACCCTACAATTGGCTAAATTCTTGCAATTAACAAAGATACTAAAGCTAGAAATTACATGAAATATTTACAATTTCTCTGTTCTTCTTTCAGGAAAAGTACATTGGCAGGTACTGTCTCTTGCGTTGTAAATTTTGTTGATATAGCGCTCATGCAGGTGATGTTCGCTCTTACTAATGTTCAGCCTTTTCTTGAACTTCTTTTATGCCTCTTACGCAATCTGTCATGATATCTTACATAATGAACTATCTCATAATGGAATACATCGGAAGGCCTTAGATTGGTACAGGAACTATAGCCACTAGCTGATTTTGATTATTTTGTTTTCCTTAAAGATGATAATTCAGATGTAAAAGAGTCAATCGATCGTGGCGTTCCACATGGACATCTTTTAGGACCGCTGTATTCAATGTTTATATCAATAGTGTTTTGTTCAGTATCTAGGTAGTACTTTCTTTTATACTCTTTGCAGATGACAGTAATGCATTTGTGTTCATAATGATGTTGATATTCTCATTAGTATAGTGTATAACAGAATTTAAATGGGTGACCTTATGATTTGCAGCCAATAATTATCTCTGAATGTTAAAGAAAAATAAAATACGTGTTGTTTAACGATACGGTAAAAAGACATCGAATTACATTTCCCATTCCTTAAAATTTACTGTACAAAATATGCTCTCTTTGGAATTACATAATGATTTTATTTCATCCACAATTTCCATCTCTCTGCTCCGATCTCCCTGTCTTTCCCACTCTCTCCCCTTGCGCCTTGGGTCATTGATCCCCTCGCTCTCTCTCCGTGGGTCATTGATCCCCTCCACTTGTTTCGTTTTCTGCTCGACCAGTTTCCTTATCGTGTCATAATATTATGTCGGCAAACTTTCTCATGATTTGCGAGCCTCTGCTCGCCAGTGCGTGTATTCACAATGTTATGACGGATACAATTCCTAGTAATAACAAATTTCTCTCTCGTGGCTCATCGATGGACACCGCTCGTTAATCACTCAACTTCTGAGGCGGCCGCTGTAACGTGTTAAGATAAGGCAGTCGATAGATAAAACCCCCGAACAAGATGACCGCTGTCAGCAGTGACAAGTGATTTGTAACTTTCTTTAACTCCATTGTTTTACTGCCTATTAGGTGAGTCACCTCCCTGCTGAGATTGTGTACAGATACTGATGGCTAAATATCGTAAAACAGTTACTTGCTCAACGACTCGTCCACGTGAGACTTATTCGATCGATAAAAGCTGCAATCTCTCATGTACGACTTGAGTATATACCCATCGTCTCATTTTGTCCTTCGATTAGTGAGAAGGTATTGCTGTTGAGTCTATACCTGCAGTGAAATACGAATAATACACAAACGCACACATCTTTCATCACTACAAAATACCTTTGAGAGCAGTGATCTAAAAATGTTCAAGATATCACTTTTGATGCAAATGTGTTGGTCAGTTATATCACAAACTTCAACCATATAACATTTTTGCAATAAAGCCTAAAATAATTATGAGATATCACCATTTTTTTTTTTCATTAAACCATAACTGTTGACAGCTTAGTCTCGAAACATTTTTATTAGAACTATTGCTCACATTTTGTATATTTAACAACAAACATGATGCTGGTTCATATTTTTGTTGCATTGGTTGTTTCTATACCTAACTCACATTTAGGAATTATTTTGAAGCACTAATGCTGGGTTTTTGTTTCATCTGCAAATGGTGACTTATGTCTTTACACGTGGACTTGAGTCGGCGAGTATTGAGAGACATTTGTATCAGATTTTATAAGAGGCACCATCCAAATTTGGTTAAGGAAAAGTTCTAAGACCATATCATAGTCATGAGATTTCATGAATAAACTCTCTGCTTTGCTGTAGTGGTTGTCAACACAATGGAATGTACTGGTCAAGTGTTTTAGCCAGTAGCCGAAAACAAAGGGGCACATAGAGGTGGTATAAACGGGTCAGTGGGGACTGACATTTTCCCAATAAACCAGTGCGTCATAAGGAGCTACAAGGACATAACATTAGGGATGCGAGGAGTGGGGAGAGATACACAATTTGGGTCTTTCACAAACATTTCACGTTCAGTCATTACTCATAAGCTGATATTCAGGAGACATATCGAGAAACATTATATGCGTGTAATTACTTTGCAACAATGGCATCTGAAGTGATTTCGCTTAGGGCATGTCAAATGCGTTGTGGTGGAACCGGTGCATCGTGGGCAAGTTTTAGATGTGATAATAATGGATGGACTGGTAGAGGTGACATTTGCAAAGCAAGGAGATGGGAAAGAGGAGTGTCAGGGAAACATGTCTGCTTGCGTCTGCCTGAGGGTCCAAAAGACATGCCTGTAAGTTGAAATATTGCTTGTCATTTACATGAAGGTGTATACACTGATTTAATCAATCTTAGGTTTATGTAATCATTTCTGTTGATGTTGTGAGAACAGTCAGAATGAGCGATGCAGGAAGAGCGAGTGATGGATGAAAGATTAACCATTTCAACGAATGTGCAGTATAATTACGCTGGTGTTACCGCCCAAGAACGCCGATATCCACAAGCGTGTGGAGTGAGATTAAAACATTTTGTTTTTGTCTTTTCTGATATTTCGTTTTTCCTTTGATAGTGCAATATGCGATTCATTGCGATTAGCAACAAGTCGCGACGACGAAGGGCGCACCTCCGAGAAACACTCAAAATGCGACACAAAAAACAAAAACCTAAAGAAAAAAGTGTTACAGCTCCATGCATGGATGAGCAATGAAGCGGTAGAGAATCCTTCAGATAAATCACGCAGAGGTGGTACAGTTTGCTTTTGGATATGTTAGATCAAAGTCGGTCATAAGGAACATAATTATGAACCTAAAATTTCCCATGTTCACAGAACACGTTGTAATAGTATTAAGAACTATACTGACAAGACAATGTAGAGGAGCTGATTTCGGTTTATTACCTCACAAGTTTCTTAACTCAAATTTCACTATGCTCTTTTTTGTGAAATCAATAACAAACAGAATAATGTGTATCTTTGGCATTTATTTTCTGTGTAATGATAAGGAAGCAACGATATTTTTTTAAAGGAACATTATTAGAGGCAATACATTATCATCCAAAATAGAATCACATTAGTTCACATATACTGTGCATATACACGAGTAGAGGGTGTGTATGCATGATCATTATCTACTCTAGTCCATGAAAGCTTGCATAACTCTGAAATCCTTTTGGCTATTGCGATGAGCTGCAGCAGGTGTTCGGTGATGGATTACATGGCGTTCCATGGTTTGTGGTTGCTGAGTGTGTTGTTGGTGTCGTGTTTTTGGTATAGAGGGCGTGTGTGTGTGTGTGTGTGTGTGTGGGTGTGGGTTTGGGGGTCATTGACCTCTATATACGTGTGTAATGCAGTTATGTATAATGTTTTCTTTTTGTTTCTGTGAACGTTTTGTTTCTGTGACATGAAATTGAACGAAATAAGAATAAAGAATAATAAAAAAGAGCATTATATGCACTTTATAACACATATAATTGCATCAATATAAATCATAAACTTCCAATTTAATATAATTGCATTCTACAAATTCTGACGATCTTCTTCAATTCAAATTCAATTCAGACTTTATTTTCACCTGTTTTCAACATAATGTACAAACACACACACACACGCACACACACACACACACAATATGATAAATTGACATGCGAGTCGTTGAGAATATGCATAGCCAGCCATTGATAACAAAATGTTCATGTCTACATGATCAGTTCAAAAAAGAAACATACACTCTATGTACACTTTGCGAAAAAAAAATGCAAGTACCCACTAAAAAAAAGAGATATGCTTGTATCATGTGGGTACCTCTGAGGGAAAGGGGGACATAAGGGGGGGGGGGTGAAAAGCATAAAACTACAAAGAGTGTGGGAATCTTGGAAAATCGGGAGTAGGAAAAAAAAGAAAGCATGAAAAAAGGAACGGAAAATAGGGAGAAGAGGAAGAGAGAGAAAAAAAGAATACAACATTTTGATGCATACACCAAGGGCCAAAGTACACAGAGACAGTTTCCCAAGTTTTACGTATAAAGCGTCTTCAAAAGTGATACAGTGATAAATTGATACCGTGATCTGAGTGCGTTCCAAACATTCGGGCCCATTCTTGTGGCCGGCCCGAATGTTTTGCTCATGCTTAAAACATTAGAGGAGCATTCGAAGTGAAAAACATAATTATCGATCTGCATCTCAAATCCTGCCAGAATATCTCAAATGCTCAAATTCTCATAAAATTACCCCCCCCCCCCAGTTAAATACTAGTTAGTGAAAGGGCTAGAGTAACCATTAGAGTTAGGGTTAGGTTTAGAGTTAGAGTTGGGTTAGGGTTAAGATTGGGTTTGTATAGGATTAGGATTAAGATTAGGGTCACGGAAAGGGGGTAAGTGTCTAGGGGTAATTGGCCTAGACACTCTCTTTTAAGGAGGTCTTGCTGGAGGAGTCAGCAATCTGTAGCGAAGCAACCAAAGGGTCCATATACTGTATCATAATAGGGTTGAGACTGCGATGAAAATACAAGATCCATCACCATTTTATACGCTATCGGAAACCATTCCGGCGGCATTTTGGACACACACGGGATATTCGTGTTGCATTCTTAGTACATTCTAAGTGTATTCTAAGTTTTCGCGCTGCATTCTGTTTGAGTTTGTGAACATTCAAAGTATATTTGGTTGCCATTTCCGGGAACCTTCTGACCACTTTCGAAATGAGTTGTACTGCATTCGAGGCGCGTTCCGACCATCTTCAGACTTCGGGCAGCAATCGAACCGCGATCGTGCGGCATTCGAAGTGCTTTCTAAAAATTTCTGACCATATTCTAACAGCATCTGAATATTCCTACAGTGTTCCAAGTACATTCGAGCAGCTGCTGCATTCGAGAGCTAGCTAATTCGGAATGTGTAAGAATAATTCGAGGAGGGTTTGAAGTGTATTCCAAGTATTCGAACAGCATTTTTACCAAGCTGTAAGAATTTGAATTTTTCTTCCGAATGTAGCGTGATTTTGAAAATCATTAATACTGGCTGGCTCTGCTTGATTCGTGCTGATTGCCGAATTAGTGTGACGTGGGTATTAAAATATCACTCTCAATGGCACACTTGTCAATCTGTGTCTTTGTTTAGATCCTGATAGAGGCCTATAGACGGCCGAAATCTTGAAAACAAAATAAAGGAAAGAGAAAAAAAAAAGAAGATATGCGTCTGGACCAGTGGAATACTCTTGAATGTCTCCAACGAAAAAATAAACGCCAAATAAATTGAAATAACAACAATAACAACGGGTACGCTTGCGTCAGTAGGCAAAGAGATGGCTGCAGTTACCCTGTCGGAAGAACCCAGCACAGTCGTGATAAGCGTCGGGACAAACAACATTGGAAACAAGCAGTCTCCTGGAAGGATAACAAGGTACTGGTTCTTTCACACTATCAGCAAAATAGCCCTGGTGTCAAAACGTTTAGTCCTGAACATAGAATTGGTTTTAGTAATCATATTTGACAACACGCAAACATTATAATAGCAGGCATTTAGAAAGTGTATCTAACGGAAATATTATTTCATTGCATTTCTACAGCATCGATGATGACTGCATTGACTTAAGAAGACTCATCAGAACGGCCAAGTCGAAGTTCAAGATGTCAAAGGTAACTTAGCCTATCCAGATAGTAAGGAAATGCTTCACATAATTTTGTGTTGAGGCATTGTATCTCATACAACACTGAAAATAACTGAAATGAATTAAAATCGTATATGTGCGTGATTGTCAAACGGTCAATGGTGACAAGTTTAAACCTTTTGTCAATTCGTGCTGTAACAGAAGAAAGTAAAGTCAGAAACCTTATACAAGTTTTTCTTGATGTATCTATTTTACTTCGTATATGTCATTCGGAACGGGACAATCTAATCAGAGAGTCCAGCGCCGTACTGTACTAAAAACTATTTATACAGGTGCAGTTATAGTGACAACCCCTATACGTACAAATCTTAACCATAAGCAATTAACAGTGTTGGAGAGCCTGTTTTACATTTATGAGTTTATGATGTCATGAATTAGATTTCGATCAGATGTTGTTGTTGTTGTTGTTGTTGTGTGTGTGTGTGTGTTGTTTTTTTTTTTTTTTTTGGGGGGGGAGGGTATTTTTGTAGCTGGTGGCGTGTTTAATTTGATATCGCTTCTGTATAAGCCTTGATGACTAATATCACTAATCGAATGAGCATCATTTGTGTAGATATGTAGGCCTATTGAGTAAGGTTCATGTTATTTCATTCATTTGAAGGGATGTTGTTGATTACATTGTATTTCCCGTTTATGTGTGTGTTGTGTGTGTGTGTGTGTGTGCGCGCGTGCGCGCGTGTGTGTGTGTGTGTCTGTCATGTCTCTCTCTCTCTCTCTCTCTCTGTCTTAGTTTTAATACTGATGTCGCCACTCTTGTTAGAACATTGCATGACCACTTCCCCTCACTTCACTTTTGCAACACACTTCCTTTTTTGTGGACAACTTCTTTCAACGTTGTATTAAAGGTGCAAAACTGCAACATCAGTAGCCGACAACGTCCTCCATAATATAATCAAATGACAAAAGAAATTGGACTATTAACTCGCTGTATATTTTTTTTTCTTCCCTATACAATATCATACATTGGATAATTCTGATTTGGTGAGGGTTTTTTGTACTGTGCAGCAAAAACTGTCTGAAGGAGTTAGATTTTTCTTGCCTGATACGACATAGATATAACACTTATTATTCATTACAATATTGCAACCTACTAATTCTAACCTAATCTGACGTTTAAGATGGCTGAAAGAATGTGTAATTCTTGATCATTTTGTCTACATTTTCTAGTGTCAGTATGCTTCCGCCAAAGACCCAAGAATTTTCTTCTGCATTTTGTCTTTTTTTTCACTCCAAACCAGCTCCTGCGATATTAAGAGATTGTTTGGAGCATATCCAGTATTGAGATTTGTGGATATAGTTAATCCAAATGAATAATTCTAACATTTCATTTTGATTGCACATGCTACACTCGTTGATCACAACCAACGGTTATCACTTTGTCATACAGTCAATAAAATATACCCTAGAAGACACCTTACTGCAACTAAATATATTTGATTGGTATGGATGGCAGTGGAGGCAGCTCAGGGATGCGAAAAGTGAAAATTGCTTGATTACATTTGAAAATGTCCATAATGGACCTGTGGACAAGCTATTATGATAATACCATTACTTTTTATTTACTTTGTCAAACTATTCAGTGTCATATGTCCCGTTCTTTCTTTTTTCCTACAGATTGTTGTCACATCTGTTCTTCATCGCCTAGACGGTCTGTGGGGGTATGTGGAAACCTTTAACAACATGGCCCACCGGGTTGCGAACGAGGAATGTGTAACTTGGGTCGACATGGCAGCCCACATCGACGAAAATGACCTTGACCTCTACAGCTACAAAGATGGTCTGCACCTTTCAAACCAGGGAGTTGCAATCTATTTAACTAAACTGGATGCCGAACTTGGCAAACCTGTCAGGCCAAGAGGGCGGTTACCACCTGCATGCCTCATGCCGCTGTCTGGAGGCCCACCAAAACGCAAAGCAAAAGAGGCACAGCATACAACAAACAAAGAAGGTATATCGTTTGCATGGGCAGAAAAATGTACATATTCATGCAAAATATCTGTACTATTTTCTTCATTGAACTTTTAATTCTTTCCACGCAAAATATTGATCAGTTTTGATATGATGCACTGTTCTACATTTCCAGAGTCATACAATGACTCAAGCATGTATTCATTTCCCATTGATTTCCCATTTGACGGTAGGGTGTGATTTCACGGAGCACGCGAAAGATTTGCGAAGGACGCGAATGGAAAAATCCAACATTCGGAAAAGTTTTTCTCCGAATGTGTTCCGACAATGAAGCTGAAAACCATTCTTACCCAGTTTGTGTGAAGTTCTGACGACGTATGTGCGAATGTCGTGTGTATCAATGCTAAAGTACAGCATGTTACGCACACGACGAACACGCGACGGAAATGCGAACAACGCAAATTTTCCAATAATCACAGGAGAAAATGTAAACTAAAAGAGGTGGGAGCTGTCTTGAGTTGAATTTTTTTGTTTCCTGTATTTCTCCTTTGTTTTTCTCTCATTAACTCTACTGTGTGCGTGCCCAGAGTTTTTTTTTTTCTTAGGCCCTAATCTAATCTCCACTAGTATAGAATTTGATTTTTTTTTTGGCAGTTTCTCCAACAAATCGCTCGTTTCAAATGTATTTTTTTACATACTTTGGATTCATTTTAATCGTATTCTGCGATTTTTTTTTGGTACATCTAACATTTCTTTTTCTTTTTGCTAGTCTTTAATTTTTTTTTTTACTATATACTTGTTAATAATTGTTTGATGTTTAGATGTATGCTACGATTTTTTATTTGTAGAAAAGGTAGGTCATACAGTCTCCAAACATGCGCTAAACGTTCGTGAGAATGTCTCCAAAGGTACGGGAACAGTTTGTGGTTACGTCGTGAAATGATCGGAAAACTTCGCGGATTTCGCGAAACATACGCGAGACATTCTCCAAAGTTTCGGGGTCAGTTTGGGGCTTCACGAATATTTTGCAAACATCGCGCGCGTCTTTGGAAGGTCTTGCGCATATGACGAGGCTTTAAAGACACTTTCGAGAACAATTCACGAGCAAATCACGACCAAGAAAAGGAAAACGAAAAGGTTCGCAAAAAAAAAAAATCAGAATTTTTTGAAATTTTCGCCGAAGGGTGTGATTTCACGGAGCACGCGAACGATTTGTCTGCAAAAGATCTGCAAAAGATCGCCAAACGAACGTGAGGGTTCGGAAGCATCGTCAATTGTTCGCGAATGTCGTTTTTACTTCGGCGAAAATTTCAAAAAATTCTGAAATTTTTTGCGAACCTTTTCCGCACACTTGGTCGTGATTTGCTCGTGAATTGTTCTCGAAAGTGTCTGTAAAGCCTCGTCATATGCGCAAGACCTTCGCAAGACACGCGCGATGTTCGCAAAATATTCGTGAAGCCCCAAACAGACCCCGAAACTTTGGAGAATGTCACGCGTGTATATGTTTCGCGAAATCTGCGAAGCTTTTCCGATCATTTTACGACGTAACCATAAACTGTTGGCGTACCTTTTGACTCGACATTCTCACGAACGTTTAGCCCATGTTTGGGGGATTTATGACCTACGTTTTCTACAAATCAAAATCGTAGCATACATCTAAACAACAAACAATAATTAACAACTATACAGTAAAAAAAAAGACATTAAAGACTAGCAAAAAGAAAATAAATGTTTGATGTACAAAAAAAAAATCGCAGAATACAATTAAAATTAATCCAAAGTATGCCAGAATTACATTTAAAACAAGAGATTATTTGTTGGAGAAACTGCAAAAAAAAAAAAAAAAATCAAATTCTATACTAGTGGAGATAGGTCATAAGAAAAAAAAAATCTAGGCACGCACACAATAGAGAAATGAGAGAAAAAGAAAGGAGAAACACAGGAAAGGAAAAAAAAAAAAAAACCTTCAACTCAAGACAGCTCCCTCCTCTCTAGTCTACATTTTCTCCTATGATTATTGGAAATTTTGCGTTGTTCGCATTTCCGTCGCGTGTTCTTCGTGTACGTAACATGCTGTACTTTAGCATTGATACACATGACATTCGCACATTATACGTCGTGAGAACTTCGCACAAATTGCGCAAGAATGGTTTTCCGCTTCATTGTTGGAACACATTCGGAGAAAAACTTTCCCGAATGTTGGATTTTTCCATTCGCGTCCTTCGCAAATCGTTCGTGTGCTCCGTGAAATCACAACCGAAGTAAAAACGACATTCGCGAACAATTGACGATGCTTCCGAACCCTCTCGTTCGTTTGGCGATCTTTTGCAGATTAAAATACGAATGCTGGATTTTTCCTTTCGCGTTCTTTGCAAATCGTTCGCGTGCTCCGTGAAATCACACCCTATAGTTGTAAAGCGGTTACAAAACAGCGTTTCATGCGACAAGGTGAATTAGACAGTGAAGATTTTTTTTTTCTTTTCGTAGTTTCTCGGCATAATTATACTATTTTTAATTTTTTGAATGGCTACCTTTTTTTATTATGATGTGTATGAAATTTGCTTAATTTCTGATTTTTCTCCAATAAATCTTGATTTCAGTGTCTGAAGCGTGTGAGAAAGCAGAGAACCCGTTGGCCCCACGGGGAAAAAAAAGTGTGAAAGTAAAAGTCAAACGACGCTGGAAAAAATGCAGTCGCCGATCATTTGATGGATCTCCGGTCGAGAATGAAGAAGATTCCACGATAAGGTTATACATTTCTCCTTAACAATGAATGCACATAATACCATACGAATAATAAGTGAATGCCTAACAAAAAAAAAAATGAAGTACGTCTTCGGATCGGAAAGTTGGAAAACAAAATGGCAGTAGAGCTGAATTCATGATTATATGAATTGTTACGATAGTTAATATAAAGTGATCTTCCCCTATACCCCATGCGATTGTGCTTTCAGGGTGACCGTCCGTTAGTCTGTCACAATGTACAAGCACAGAACAAATTCAAAGAAAAAAAAACAGCAACAACAAATGCCACGGTTTTATGCCTGTTCCATGCAGTGTCGGTGGAGGCAAATCTTTGGGTTGTCCGTGCGTCCGTGAGTCCTTCTTTTCTTCCGTCAGTTATCTGCTTTGAAGACAGTGCAACTCACTTGGCACTTTTATGTATGAGTGGACAAAGCTATGAAATTTGGGCACACGCGCAATAAAGGTCGAATGATTGTACAAGTCAAGATCAAAATGTTAACATTTCACCATTTCCTCCATTTACTATACGGCTATACCTTCATGTATTTAAAAAATTATATATATTGTGGTACTTTAATTATAGAGATTCTCAAGAAAAGGTTTTGGCAGTGTGGTTTAAGGTCTTGCTTTAGCGGTCAGGTGAAAATGATGAATTGTTATTACTCTCCATACAGAGATAAACAATGTACACGCGAAATTGTTCAATGTAACAACTACAACATGAATCAATGCACATCGATGCTGTAAACAGTTGGAACAAATTTTCCACGGGGTCATTCGAGGGTGAAATGACAATGCAAATATTTCAATATGTTGTGCAAATTTTGAAAATGGCTTAAAGTTTAGTTCTCATTTCATTAATTATTTCTCAGCACGGCACATGAGCCAGGAAACATGACTGTTCTTCCTCATGATCCGTGCGTAATCATGAAATTGATGTATCACCAGATAGCGATGACATGTCAATCACTTAGAAGTATTGTCTGACATTCGCAGATTATTTTGTAGATCTCTTGGTAGAATAGTGCGATGTGGCGGAAAAATACAAGTTGTGACGGTCATGAAAGTGACATTATTATTTTAAGTAGTATAATGTTTTATATTTTTCGCAGATGGACTTTCATGAGGTATGCTAACGTTATAATACTAGTATATTGTCAAAATCCCTGCAATATCAAGTAAAAGGTTGCGATTTCCAGCTGTTACTAAACAGAATGTAGTCTTTATAGAAGGATATACTATATTTACAATATTATTTCACATTCGATTGTAGTTAGTAAATTCATTACCAGAAGTTACTGGTTTATCGCTCACTTCAAAGACATGTCCTGCTTCTATTTTGAAAGGAATCTCAGGCGGAACTTAATTGTTGGACTGACAACTGTTCTGCAGACAGGGCGACTGACCGGCAAATTTAAATTCATCAATTCGAATAGGAGTGCCAAGAATCAATATTCTCTAAATCAAACATTCTCTAAGGATGAAATCAAAGGCCTCGTGAAAAAAAAAAAGCTTGAACTAAAATATTTCCACTATTTGAAGTGATAAATGAAATAAATTACAAGTCATTCTACCTGTATTCCCTTTCACAGAGTAACAGAACGTCAGATATAAATTTAGAGGTCTATATCAATTACTGATGAATAACAATCAAAATGGTCGATAGAGGCATACTCGTTGAAACCCGTATGCACGAAGAATACGGTGTATGATAACTACAATTATGATAACATGGGCGTATCAAAGGTACCAGTGTAGCCCTGGTATAAGAGTAGTGGGATGCATACAGATAATGGCTCCTTATTAAAGGCATGATTTACCATTTGCAGATGAACAACCCGGTACTGATGCTTTAAAATAGTTCTGAAATGTGAGTTAAGGATAGAAACAACCAATACAAAAATTTGAACCAGTATAATCGATGTTAAGTATTGTTTTTTTTAATACAATAATGCAATACATTCAGTGTATGGAGTGTGAAAAATGGTATCATTACAAATGTGTCCAAATACCATCATCTATAAAAAGTGGGCACAAAATAACTTTCGTGTGTGGAATAGGCACATGCCACAATGGCCGTAGAGTTTTCGATGTACCCATTACCTTACAAATGATAGCAAAGAAGAAATTGATAGCCGTAAAATAAGATCAAGAAGAGTTTCAAACAATTCAAGTATTAAGGACGTCACGGACAAACTAAATACAGTAAAGAAAGGGGAAAGCCAACCCAACAGAACTATGCGCATAAACCGTAAAAGAAAACAATTCGGAAAACCTGTCTTAAAACATGCAGTCGGCCAAAAAAGATCCATGACTAGGACAAAAGTCAAAGGAAATGAATTTGTTAAGAATAGAAAGGATTGTAATAAGAGAAGTCAAACAATTGGAAATATATCATGTAGGAGGAAGTTATTGAAAAACAATACTGTTAGGGATAGAAACAATCAATACAAAAATTTGAACCAGTATAATCGATGTTAAGTACTGTTTTTTTTTATACAAAATGTGAACAATAGTTATAATCTAAATGTTTTCAGACTAAACCGTCAACATCTTTGGTTTAATGATAAAGATAGTGATATTTCCTTTTATTTCTAGCTTTATTGCAAAAATTTTATATCGTTGGATATTTTGTGATACAACTGACCTACACATATGCATCAAAAGTGATATCTTGAACATTTTATTAATCACTGCTCCCAAAGGTATAAACATGACCTTTTACTGGATAGTTCGATCATTTTTGGAAAACACAACCATAAGATGATAACTTTGACATTCCTTGCGAGATCTAGTCTAATAACACTGTTTCAATTTTTCCACAGTCACTGGATATTGGTACCGGGCATGCCGGGACATGGCATAGTGCATATTTTGCCCCCCAAAGTCTTTTACTCCTATCAACGAACTGGTAACGAAAATGAAAAGTCGGCTCCAACTAAGGCTCAGAAGAGAAAGAGCTTAAGAACTAAGCTCAAAATCACACAGGAACATGGAATGAGTGACAAAGAATGGCAGGACTTCAATACATGGATTGATAAGAACACGGTGGGTAGATAGGAATAACAAGGAAATCCCATGATTTCAGCAAATGTAAACCTTGTGGCAGCTCTATCAAAATATACAAATTATTTTTTTTTTCGCCCAGCACCTTTCGATGGATGGGAAAAAGCAAAAAAAAAAAAAGCACAAAAGGTATATGAATGTTAAACATCGTATCAATATCGAGACATCCGGTAGAGCGAGGAATTTAATTACCTGTACTTAGTATATAATACCAATATCATGTATCAGAGCTGAATCTTGCATATGGAAGGGATTGTTTATCCATGGTTTATCTTATCATGAAATTGATAATTTCAACCTACCATTTTAGATGGATGGTGATGGCGGGTTTTTTTTTTTTTCTAATCAAAGTTGTGTGAAGTGTCCCGACGGATAGATAATCATGGTTTCACAATGATCTGAAGAACATATAAAATCACTTCTTTAAATCAGAAGAGATAGCCATGCATGTTGTTCGGATTATTTAATGTTTAAACAGGTTGTCACTGGAACTGACGAGAGAGGAATATCCCCCGGAAGGAAGTTCTGGCACATGAGAGTTCAAAAGGTATATGCTGCAATTAATGATATGAACGTTGCTCTCTATACTCCGAAGTTTAATATTCTTATTTGAGTTCCAAAACATACAATGCACCCCGGGTAAAACTGAATTGCCTATGGTCCATGCTGACAAAGTGTATACATGAAAACCCGCTAAATACTTTACACAAGTGTATGTGCAATATAATACGTACGTATGAGTTACAATGTGAAAATTTCAAACTATTTCAAAAGTATTGCACTCTGTGTTTGTGTGTGTTTTTAACTCTGAAGCAGAGACCGTGATCAGCCCATGTAACTGCACAAGCACGCACCCTTCTGGTAGTGATCGTGTGTGTGTGTATATGACACAGAAAAAAAAAACTAGCCACATGTATATCTTCAGCAAAACTTTATCCATTTATTGGTTTGTTTTATTTAAGTAGGGTAGCTCTATCTTTGGAGAACATAAATTGCAACAAGGTAACTCAGCCAATCGTCATTAATATTTTCAACGACATCTCAAATGAGTTCCAGAGAAATGAAAATGGCAATGTTTAAGACCCCGTTTACAGTGCGGGGCTGGGCCGAGCCGCGGCCGAGCCCAGCCTCAATTGCGAGGACGAGCCCCACAATTTTCTCCGTTTACACTGCCGGGCTCGGCCGCGCTTTTGATTCGAACCTTTCAATATTTTGTCGTATAGTGGCGCTCTGCTTATAAACAAACGCAATTTGGTATTGTCTGGTTTTCAGACCCTTTGCCAACTGAATTCCGTGGCGACGAAGTCGCCGTTCGGGCAAAGGCCTTTGCCGAAGGAAAAAGTCCTTTGCAGGACAAAACCACCTTAAACTATACTAGTTTTCGACGTTGAGGGGGTTAATATCCTGAATAGCGAAATAGTCAAGGCAGAGGGTTTGGAAGCCAGACTAAAATTGACCGCGCATTTGGCCCAGTTTGCGTTTACACTGATAAATGGCCGGGCTTAGCCGCGGCTCGGCCGCGGCCGAGACCCACCTCCAGAGCGTGGCCAAATGCGAGGCCAACTTTGGCCTCGCATTTGGCCTTTTGCGCGTTTACACTGAAGTGAAGGTGGGCTCGGCCGCGGCCGAGCCGCGGCCGAGCCTCGCACTGTAAACGGGGTCCTAGAAAACAGGAAACAACAGATAACAGATATAGCGACGAGGGAACTCAGTTATTAGTCATAATTTATATTCTTTATGACATATCAAAAGGGATTCAATATGACGTGTCTGTAAAAGAATTAAGAAAATCTGATCAGTTGGTGGGAAGAAAGATTGTGCTCCTAGCCTCCTATGTATGCAACTGAAACATTTCAGGTGGAACTGGTAGTAAGAATTTTAACGACGTGATATGAATATATGAGATAAAAGTGTTGCATACTCTCAGCCATTGTATTATTGTATATCTTGGAATCATTTCCCCAAACGATCTGCACTCCCTGTTTTATGTTTTGAATACACGTATAGAAAACAGAAGTGGAAGTACCCCGTAAATGGTACGCGGAGACTGGACTCAAAGTTGAAGTGCCGACAGCCATGACAGCTCAGGTAAGACCGAAATAACATGGAACAATGCTCCTTTTCTTCTGTTCTGTCCTCTCTGTTGTTGTTTTTTTTATGTTACTATATTGTGTTCCTTGTTCGATGTCGCGTCCTTTGTCTTATTTATGTATTCATCTGTTGTTGTTTGGTTGTTGGTGATTTTTTTTCGTTCTCCTTTTTACGGGTGTGGGTAATGCAAGCGCATGTATAAGTATCCATGCATTATTGTGAGTTTTTTTTTTCAATATTCTTCTGTTGGGTACACACAGGTCATCAAACAATGCTTGCAACTTGAACATTGTTAAATTTGCTTGAAATTGTATTTTCTGCACTTTATAATAATTAGGTTTTGAATAACGATGATTATTCAATATGTTTTTAGTGATCTATGCATTACAAGCATAGCTTTTTAGAGGACGCTCTTTTTCTATGTATACTTTATTGTTATCAATCAGAGTATGCCTGAGTGTTCTTGGCTATACTACTTATATCATATAATACGCGATTTACTTTTTGTTTTGTATTTCTTTTTTCCTTGATTGAATAAAGTAATCAAACTAGTGATGTTATTGTTTTTATATTATACTTTTGTTTCACTCCTTGCTGGAGGGAAAACATAAACTGCACTGAAATGAAGTGAGCGAGTATACTCTCGGGAGGTAAGAACTGAGATCTTACATGCATGTAATAGTATGTATTTTAAAGGCATGATATGGCTTTATGATAACACGAATGTTTTAGATATATTTTAAGCCATTGCATGCAATTAAACACATTCCCGAAACTACTCTTTTTTATGATTTGAATTCACCCAGAAAACAGAAGCAAAGACAACGAGCTGTCCAGATGAAACCAAGGGCGGAGACAGCAACGACGTACAGGCAACCCAAAGGGAACGTTTCCCGACAAGACTAACGCAGAAAACGGTAACCCAAATGAAGAAATATATGCAGATAGTTGTTCATTGTTGGGTGGCGGAAAAATAAACAAGAGAAAAATAGAATATGAGGAACTTGTAAAAAGTATGGAAAGAGCATTACAGGGGAAACAAATTGGTTATATTGATACTCTTGCCTTTTGGGAGCACGTCGCACGCCTAGAGCACTGCCCAGTTAGAAAGCTCAAATTGACTGCAAAAGCACTGCAGAGAACATGGACCACAGATCGGGGCTCCATAAGATCTTTATTTTCTGAGCACATGAGAAAGAAAACTCAAACACAAGCACAAGAATGCCTTTGGAAACAAACGTTACAACATATTGTTTGTGTAAGACACCCTATAACGACTCTTTACAATACATTCAGTGTATGGAGTGTGGAAGAAATGGTATCATTACAAATGTGTCCAAATACCATCATCTATAAAAAGTGGACATAGAATAACTTTCGTGTGTGGAATAGGCACATGCCACAATGGCCGTAGAGTTTTCGATGTACCCACTACCACAAATGATAGCAAAGAAGAAATTGATAGCCATAAAATAAAATCAAAGTTTCAAACAATTCAAGTATTAAGGACGTCACGGACAAACAAAATACAGTAAAGAAAGGGGAAAGCCAACCCAACAGAACTATGCGCGAAAACCGTAAAATAAAACAATTCGGAAAACCTGTCTTAAAACATGCAGTCAGCAAAAAAAGATCCATGACTACGACAAAAGTCAAAGGAAATGAATTTGTTAAGAATAGAAAGGATTGTAATAAGAGCAGTCAAGCAATTGGAATATATCATGTAGGAGGAAGTTATTGAAAAACAATACTGTTATAACAGAAGAAAAAGACGAAGAAAGGGAACACATTGATGATGACACTTGCGAAGACCAGAATGACAACATAGCAACAAATAGTAATGATATGACTGGCAAAACCACAGATCAGGTTCTTTAAATAATCAAAACAAATACTCCCACGACAATTATTTCAGTAGCGAAACTATCGATTCTCTTGTAGGAAGCACAGCTGCCCAATATGTTACCGACAACTTTTTTGAAATAGTCTACCCCAGAAAACTTTACATTTAATTTTGATAAAACAAACTGGAAAAATGGGTTCCATCTGTGAGAAAGAGGCGCTTCACTTGTCCAGATTGGAGGGAATATATATCAGGGATCATCAGTGATGTAAATGAAGTGTGTGTAATCAAATTCAAGGATCATGATGTGTCACAATATGGCAACAGATTTAGGTGTAAAGGACATTGTACTTTTAAGGATTGCTCTTTTTCATTTAATATCAATATGGACGAATCCCAACTGTGCAATGTAGTGCTAGAAGGGCGTATCAGGCATAATATAAGAGAAAGAAGAGCAAGAAAAATTTCAGGTCATACCAGGTCCCAATACATGACCACCTTTGCACACGGTAGAAAGCCATATAACCAGTATCACGAACTCTTACGGAGAAAAAATGACAAGGCATTTGTAGCGGGGAACAGAACAGGGGTTGGCTGCACCAAGAGCGTGTTGCAGAAAATTTCGAGTGAATCCAAACTTAATCTTCGCACTTGTACTGATGAATTACAAAGTTTGTTACAGATGTCGAATGTCAACTCAAAGACTCATTTTATAAGGCAGGTGTCTGGGTATCCCTTTTTCACAATCGCTTTCACTGAGGCAGGTATTAGAGTCTTCCATGACCTGAGCCCCAAACAGACTATGCACATTGACGCCACGGGGTCAATTATGACATCCTCTATTACTAAAAAAAGATTATTGTATTATGAATTGACAATATCCAACCCAATAAAGAGACAGACACCATTACCTATTGCTTTCATGGTGTCCAGCGATCATAGTTTACCTACTGTACTAAACTTCTTTCATCAAATACGATACCTAGAAGGCAAATGTTTTGGGTCTAGAAACCTATGCATTCCCAGGCAAATCAACTCTGACCGGGCATGGGTGTTTGTATTAGCCAGTATCAGAGTGTTTAATGGGGAAGAATACATCCAATATCTCAACAGATGTTTCCGTATCATTGTTGGAAAGGCAGAACCAGGAGATCTGAAGAAGACAGTACATCACACGTGTACTGCACATATCATGAAGGATATGAAGAAGATATGCAAAGATAATTTCAAAGGCCACCATACGACAGGAATGTACATGTTTAGTGTTTTGCTTAATTCATGGACGTGGAAGGAATTCCTGACTGTTCTGAAGGATGTAATAATACTCACTATGTCTCGATATGAAACAGAACTTGTAATAAGGGCATCACAGGATCTAGAAGAGAGAATAAACAACATGGGTGACGATACTGATGGTTTGATTCAAAGTTCTATCCAGTCCAATGATTGTGACGAGGACAGTAGAGAAAGTGGTGTAATGATGTTTAGCGAGGAGGAAAGTCTTAGCAAAGTCAATTCTCTGTTTATGAAATTCTTTGACTCATTTATTACAAAGGTTATCCAAGAAATAGAAGCCAGTCAATCGCAGACTCAAGAGATCAATAAACTCTATGCTCCTTCGTTCTGGACGAAAATAAAAACTCTATATCTCCCATCAACGCCCTTATGGTCTCTGTTGATGTTAGGAGATTTGTCTCGTCACCAGAATCCTGATCGGCAACATACAAAGGAAATTGCAGTGGATAAAACAAATGGATTATCCGAGCATCGAATGTCGATCATGAAAAATATACAGCTTCACAAGAAAAAAAAGATGAGGACAGACGAACTAATTGCCAAATTATCTGAGGATGTCCGTGGAATGGAACGAAGCTTTGTTGATATTTACTACAGAGGCGTTACCACACCTGCGGAGCCAATAAAGGAAACTTGGGCTAAGAAAAGCAAGACAGGGCACTTAAAGGCAACTTACCAGCACTCACCAAAATCCCACTTTTCGCTCAAAAATTCCTCAAGGGATAAAACTGTCCAAAACCAAACAACACTAGGAAGAGTTCTACCAATGGAAAACTTCAGCAACAACTGCTGGTTTAATTCTGTTAACCAGTTAATTGTAACGACACAGCAAGTGAAGGCAATATTTAGCAAAAATAATTGCCAAAGCGGGTATGATATCTTGTGGGACAACGCGTATGATCGTCGATTTGCAGAGACTTTGCACCTCTTATTCACAAATATTCACACAAAAGAAAAACTGACGAAGCTTGAACGCAGGCAAATAAGACCCTCTCTTCGAGCAGCTCAAAAAGCACTTAACCTTAACCGTTCTGAGCAGGCAGATGCCACTGAATACATCGTAAAACTCTCACAGACATATCTACAGTCCTATCGTATAGATACAACGGTTCAGATAAAAAAGAAACAAGAGTGTGTGGTTTGCGCAAAAAATGTCTTAAGCAATTATACTCTACATTCTTTGCCTGTAACTTTGCCAAGATCGACAAAGTCGTCTGAGAAAGTAACCTTACAACGACTTCTTTCAGATGTGACATCCAAAAAACCTGAAACCAGCATTTGTGGAAACAAGATACACACAAGCGTAGAGTCGGTAGATTTACATCTCTCCCTAGCCTTCTCATAATTACTATTTTGAGATGTGTAAATCAAACGGTTACAGGGCTAATGATCAAGCTAAAGAATAGAGTCGATGTGCCCCAAATTGTAACAATAAACGACACATCCTTCAGGCTACATGGAATTGTGTATCACCACGGGGAGGTAGCTGAAAGCGGCCACTACACGTGCACTGTTTTTAGACCTAATGGCACATTTGTAAGTGCAGACGACATGTCTATCACCGACAGTCAATATCATGATGAAAACCGAGATTCAGGGGATGCATACATTGTAGCTTACATTCAAGTTGAATCTGCTCCCTCTCTATCGGGTCAACAGTTCTTGTGTTTGATGAATTTGGTAAACAGCACAAAAGGTGGACGACTGGTACATGAACAAAGTGTAACACAAGGGACAGCAAGACAATGGTTATTACCACTTGATTTGTTTAACTCCTTGCACGATGAATTTGTGAAAATGAAATATGACTTACCTAAAACAATTGAAAATATATTGTCAATGGCATATCAACTTTTCACAATCGTAATGGCTAGATTTTCAATGTGTATAAACTGCAGCTGTCCTGCCGTCTGGGAAAGCAAAAATGTGAGAATCCTACGTAGTAACGGTTTCAATTCACAGAGTATTGCAGACGGATTATCTGACATGTTTTCATCATCAGACTCAACTTTGCCAAGTAAACTACTCAGATGCACGGCATGCATGAGCGAAAGGGTATTATCTGGATCTCCGTATGCAATTAAATTGCCAGAAACTATCGTCATTTGTAGGCACTAGGTGTTGGTCTATATGTACACTAGAAAGATTACTTAACATCGACCAGAGCATGATTATGGGAATAAACAAAGTAGTAGGATATGAACTGACTGCGTTGATTTCATCTGGTGCCTCATCTATGACTTTCTACATTCGCTCTGGTGAAACGTGGCGCAAACATACTCAGGATGAGAGAAATGTTGCGGTAGAATATCACAGTATTGCCGAAGAATGTGTAGACCAATCACAGATAATCGCCTTTTACGATCGATTGAATATGTCCAACCCATCTACTGATGTTTATCTATTTCGTACAGCAATTGACAGCAAGGTGCCATTCACTTGGCCTCGATCGCTAATTTCAAATTTGCCTCCATTAGATCCAGCGCAGCTGGAAGCCGTAGACAAGTACGAAGGATTGATAGAGGTAGGATGTGAAAAGATGGACCCATCGTCTATGCACAGATTACTGAACAACGAATGGTTTAATGATGAAATCATTAACACATACATGTCCCTATTGTGCAGCAACAGCATCGGGAGTACTTATCTAAGTTCTTTCGAAGTAGCTCCTCACTGGCGACCCACCGAAGACATAGTTGTGAAAGCAATACGGAACGCGAGGATACGCGAACGTATATTCGGTAAAACTAAGATCTTCATCCCCTGTTATGATCATGATAGGCGTCACTGGCTTCTTGTAGTTGCTTACCCTACAAGTCAAGACATCCTCGTATTCGACTCATTAGGTCAATCAATACTGCAGCTTGCAAGTATTATTGATCGAGTCACAAAGACTCTATCCATCTACATGTCAACAGTAGACCCCGCTATGTCCTACGAAGACCACTTCTGGACGGTATTTTCACCGTCAATACGCGAGGGATTTCCGTTACAGAATGACAGCGTAAATTGTGGCGCATATGTATGCATTTATGCCAAGTGTCTATTTTTGGAAAGCGACGTACGTTTCCAAAATAACGTAACATTTTTGAATGATTTTAAACGATCAATGGCTTACGAACTCATAACGAAATCAGTGATTGGTATGCCAAACTCCAGCGCCGAAGCAGACAAGAGTCCACCGCGTGGTGCACATGTTTCATCTTGGGTCAACTGCGACCCTGTTAGTCGTGACCCTCCAACCCACTCAGAATCTGACCATACTTATTGTAAAATTCACTCAGGTGAATTAGCTGGCATAGACGAAAATGATTTGGATGAGAATACGTCTAGCACTTGTGCGGAGACAACGATTGAATCAAGTAGAAGAACATTACCGGAATTACCCATGGAAATATGGAGTAAAATTATAGGATATGTATTACAACAAGACTATACGCAACTTCATGAGGTGAACAGAGTAAATGATATGTTTCAGAAATGTGCATGGTATAGCTTGATCAAGGTTCACATAAATGAGTTCATAGCCGACACTTTGTTGGATAGAGGTTATGTTAGTGTTCACAAACTAATAACCACTCCAGCTATAGGGGGTATATGTAGCGAAATTGTCCCACATATCCATTGCAATCCACGATGGAGAGATGCATGGTTGCATTTCACTCAAATCCAAGAAAATACAAGAAGGGATTGGTACGCGGTGACTGATGTACTGTGGATGAACAACAAATAACTTTACACAACGTATCTATTACTTGAGAACTAATAGGGTGAATAGGTATAGTCATAATGGCAGGATAAACATTGATCGATATTCCGATGACTTTAGCCCATAAAGTCAAAGCTATTTTTATCCTTTCAGGTCCAAAGGGGAGGAGGGGCACATTGTGCCCCCTGTATAACTACTTAATTGTTTGACGTATACAACCCTTATACTTGGCACATGGGTAGAGCAATTCATGCTCTACATGACCCAACATTTGAACTTTTTCAATGAATTCATGCATAGGATATTATGATGCTGATATAATGGGTTTTTTTTAATAATTTCTTTATCATCTTATGCTTTAACTTACTTTCGACCAAACATCTGCATATTCTGCACAAAAGAAGAGCAAATTAAACTTTGCCGCGAATTACGGTTGAAATTTATTCAGGTCACAACATATGGGGCGCTATTTGTTACAATATAAAGACAAATATGAGACCTAATATGTGATAAAATAGGGTTTATGATAGCTGGATACAGGTCTCACATTTCATTTTTCCATAAAATGTTGGAATTTTCAGTTCGTAAATTTTATCGATAATTTGATAAACGAATGATATTTCAGACAAAACTGAAGTGACGGATTCAAAATTACACAAAATTAAAGGATAGTCTTTAGAAAGACTGTATTTTGATTGATTTTTATTGGATCTATTGTTTGATGTCTTTGTCATATGAAAAATGAAGAAGTATCAAGAAGACCAATTCAGGGAATCTCACAACCATGATAATAATATGACGTTTTGGTCCTCCAGCAAATTACAGCCAGGAAACTCCCATTCGTTTCTACTTAAAATTAATGTAAAGTTAAATTGGAACAGAAAAACACGCAAAATCCGGCTGCATGACGTGGTTGTCAGTTTATGGCTGCAATGAAACCACCAATATCAGATATAGATGAGTTACATACCAAATGTTTGCAATAAAACTTTGTTTGTTCTGTATCTCAGCCATCTCAAAAAGCGATTTCATGAAATGAATGACGTACAGTTGTAAGTTCTGTACTGTTTCATTAATGATTTATGATAATTCTGCCAAACAAAATCTGAAATTCCACCTATATATACCTAAACTATACCATCCTTGCAAACTCATCGATAACAAAAAAAAAAAAAATCCTATTTACATACATGCTGGTTTCTTTCTCCAGAATTTGTGGTCAACCGTCGTTATTAATCGTGTATAATATACCAAGATTGATATATCAGTATCGAAATACGTCTGTCAAGTATCTTGTGATAGGGAATTTATCCGTAAGTGACCGGGCTATGTTGCATGAGGGCCTAATGCCCCCCCCCCCCCCAAGATCTTGGCATTTGATCATCTGTCATGAAGTTATGAATTTGTCCAATATTGCTTTGAATTCATAGATTACATTGTGACATTGTATATATATATATATATATATATATATATATATATATATCTTAATTTTGAATTTCTTCTGTATTTATTTTCTTTTATTTCGGGAGTATTTCTTTGTTATCAGTATAATATCTTTCTTTGTTCTTATAACGTAAGTTTTATTTCTTCTCCCAGCTGACATCACCGAATTACAGGTAAGAGAAGTTTAAAAAAGCATATGATTTTTTTTCTTTGAATTCTCGTACACTCTATACTTAAACAAAAGCAATTATTTTTTGTGAAATGCCGTGATGGGACGTATTTCTGTAACCTAATACCGGGGGCATACAAGTTTAGCTTCAAAAGTTACCGACAATTTAGATAAAAGGTTATGAAAAGCTTAGTTGATGAAAATTGATTTTGAAATGACCGTGATATATCCAAAATCAAAGTAGAACAAGGCAATTCTAATACTGTAAAAGGTGGGTCCCACCTTTAATTAGGATCTCTTTGTTTTGGATATCTCAGCCATTTCAAAACAAAATTTCATCAAATAAACATTGTATTCCTTTTATATGATCTTTTTTTTCATAAAAAAGGTTTTCCATTATCTAAAAAAAAAAAATCATCATTAAAAAGCGTTGGAAACCTGAAGCCCCGCCGCAACAGAAACTATAAACTACCTACCCTTTAAAAGCAGGGAGCGCAAACTGTCCAAATTGAGCATGTAATTATGATACCATTACTCCAAAATGCAGCGCACTGTTAACAGACCGTTCATTTCTTCTGCTGAGTCATCCTGTCCTAAAATTAGACGTCAATCACACCGTATTCATACAGTATTACAAATCATCAAACTCCTTCCAAAGGTATATGTATATCGATAATGACAAGCTTAATGATATAAGTACAAACTTCCGTAGATTTCCAAGTCTTCAACTCAAGTTGCTTTGCTCTGCTGTGCTTGTATAGCTATAGATAGCTTTCTTGCTGGGTTGCTCTAGGCTGGTGACGATGCCCTGCGTGGAGTATCGGGTTTTCCTTGCCGGAAACCCAAATGCCCTGTTAATTAAACAACTTATAAAGGGAATAGAGGGAATTATATAACTAGAAAATGACAATAAACAATTAACTTCCAAAGAGATGTTCAATCTAATCAAACGTTGCTGATAAACTCGGATCCTCTTTGTGAGCGATTATCTTTTGAGGAGGCCCTGCCCCATCTCCTTATTGTTGGGCGTTTTCTACCCGTGCAATCTTTCTTAACTATTTTATTTGCATCGGTCAAGCCTCGGTTTAACGTCTTAATAGCTGTCTATATACGGAAGAATTCTCCTAAATGGCTCTGTCTTGACCAACACTTGCAGTGACCAAGCTGTAGCTCGTGCTGTGACATAAAAGCTCACATTGCAAATAATGTGAGGCATACTCAGGGAGGGATAGTATTACTTGTATTTTGACATCACGAGGAGTTTCTCACTTTCGTCTTGAATTTCCATTCTTTCATTCAATTAAAACAAAAATCCAAATTGGTCATGTTGATGCAATCTCGTGTATGTAAAGTCGTACTACTTGTTTAACAATTAAGCAACATCAGTTTCGTACAATAAAAAAAAAATGAGCCAAATTATTGTTATGTATGTATATCCTGCTTGTTTGATAGTGCGTTTGAAGACAGACACTCATGTCTTCTTTTTCATCTTCTTAATCTTTTATGATACGTGTATTTTCAATTTTTTTCTTTGTTTTGGTGTAAGGCGCCTTGACCATTATTTTAAACATAATTGAAAATGGCGCTACATAAATTGTATGTATGTAAAGTAATAATGCCATTATACCATGCATGTCAGCTGGCTCGGGGCTACCTGCATCTTGAGAGTGGCTTAAGTGTTGTATGCTATCACTGCTATCCCTATAATATACAGGCAAATAAATTTGTTTCTAGAAATGAAACTTGAATTTTTTAACATAAGTGCTAATACAAAAAGAGTTATACCGCCCATATCATCTGTTACTAGATGGACATATAGTTTATTGTACTGTAAGTAGTGTCATTTTGCACTGTTTAGAAATCGATTTATGAACAGTACATATTATATTGATTTGTTTGTATACATTGTTCTGTTTATCGGTTATGCATTATGAGGGTAGACGATACGGAAATTTCACGTAATGTATGCATATATACTGTGCCATGTTTAGTTTGTGTTATCTCAAAAGAAAGAAAATGGCGGATATGAAATAGACAGAAAGGGATTTCGTATATTCCGACAAAAAAAAGAAGAAGAAGAAGATACAGTCAACACCATTAACTTAAGTGACTTCTTTATATTGCGTTCAATTCAGGTTTGTGCTATGATTAAATAGCGGATTGAACACTTTGGCCAAAGTTTTACGGCATTATAATATTTGATACGAAACAAATGATGTTGATGATGAGGTATGTTATAAAGTGGCGCGACAGTACATACCAGAATTAACGTGCAATTTTGACTCGTTCTTATGTGACATTGCCGCTTTTGTATGACATGGGATGGAATACATCGATACCAAAGAGACAGGTGTTCTCTATATGCGTTTGTGTAATGTGATATCTGTACAGTTATTTGGGATTCCTGATAATGATTGCAGATAAGTGTGTCTTTCATTTGCTTTCTCTTCTGTATAGCTTACTTTCTATTAGGATTGCAAGTGGGTGATGCGTTAAAATTAAAAACCGAAGTAGCATTGTGCATAATTTCCATAAAGACAAGGTGAAAAATACTTGACAAGGTGCCACTGACGTAGTATGTGCAATGCGGTTCTGTTTTTAAAAACGAAAACATACAGAACGAAGATGGATGTTAGATGATATAAAATAAAACAAGGTTAATTTTCTGATGATTATCCAACTGGAATGCGTGTTTGAAAGAAACGTGATCAAGGTACATGGATACGAAAATCCCGCGAAAGGTGTGTGTATCCAGGTTTGTTCCAATTTGATACTCAACGTCCTCAAAATGGAAATAAAAAGATATCTTTAAATGAATAAAGAAAATGAAGGTTCGTTTATGTCGCGACGCAAGCAGAAAAGAGTCGAGAGGTTAGAGTGCTAATTACTGCAAGGTAATCATAACATCCCCCCCCCCAAAAAAAAGACTGATGTTATGTAACCAGTATAATCCAATGCACTTTTCGTGCAATTATTGTGTTTACTAAGATAGTTGCAAAGGCTTTGGATTACAACATAAATCAGGCGTATTCCTGGACCTCACTCAACACTAATACAACATACTTCTTCACATTTTGTATCGTACAGTATACGTATGTGAGGAAGGTCTTGGAGTGGTTATGGAGCTACGTGTAAGAACCGCACAAAAATAATATTTTTCGATGACGGTTGCTCTTTGTTTTTTTATCATTGACAATGTATGCAAGAGTGGCTTATGCTCTTTTATACTTTTGATGTATATATATATATCATATATTATATATATATATATATGTGTGTGTGTGTGTGTGTGTGTGTATATATATATATATATATATATATATATATATATACAAACACACACACATACATATACACATATCTATATTTATATTTATTTAGGAGGAACAGTAACGGTGAGAGGAATAATGATGACAAAGTTACGCCCCGTTTTCTCATTCCTCACATATATGTATATACAGGTTTTCCCATCCATTTTCGCACTTTTGTCATTCAATTTCAAAGATTTATTGTTCAATTTCGTCCCGAGAAGCACGTGGAACGCAAATCCTAACTTCAATTTCGTCAATTGTCATTGTGATTCGTTTTTCGTCAAACATTTTCGAAGACATAGCATTTAAAATCGTCAATCGTCATTCAAATTCATCCCTCCCGCTGACGGATAGCAGAATGTGAAGATTAAATTCGTTTTTGTTCACACAATTTCATGAATTTTTCATTCAAATTAGCCAGATGTTGTCGATTCTATATTTTGAGGGTGAACCAACTTTAAGCCGACATATTTTTACTTTCTCTCGTAATGCATGAAGCAAACTTTAGATTTTGTACCCTGGAAAGCAGCAAACATGATTATGTTATCCATTCTTTGACATTAATCAGGCTACAATATTCTACACTTAAAATTTTGTCTTTAATCATGTTTGCCTAGAAATCGTTTGTCAGTGTTTTTGTATGCGAGACGGTACGTCTGTTTGTATCAGTGTGTACTCGGATTGCTTGTGTGTGTGTGTCTGTATATCTGTGGTTCTGTGTGTGGGGGGGGGGGGCACTTGTGTGCATGTTAACTCCTGAATGTAAAATGTGAACGGCTACAGGAAAAAAAATACATGAATGACTGGGAAATCACAACGGATAGAGATATGAGACGAATATGAATGAAAATTTAACGAAAATAATTGACAAAAGACGAAATCGATCCTGCTGTTTTAAGTGCTGCGAGTGAGACTGACGAATTTGAACTACAGTAAAATGACGAAAATGCATGCCAAATAATTAAATTGAATGGACTTTATTTGAAAATGAACGACGGAAGACGAATTTGAAAGTAAGATTGGCCTTTTCCCGACATCCCGCGACGAAATTGAAGTAAAAATTTGTGAAATTGAATGAAAAAAGTTTGAAAATGAATGGGAAAACCTATATTATATATGTGATATATATGAATATACAGTATGTCCCCAAAAAATTACAATCAAATTTTCGCATTCATAACAACCAATATGATTGGATTGTCTAAATGCTACTTCAGGGTCTTGAAATATAACATCTTAGCTCTATTTCGCAGAAAACCCCATTCAGTTTGATTAAGAGGTCACAGAGAAATGTGAAAAGTTGTTAAGCATGTCATGAGTCTGATTGTTTAGCACAATTCGAATGGGGTTTTTTTTCTGTACAGTGTGTTATAGTTTTATATCCTGAATTTGTATTTCGATTGATTCCCTATTTTTAAAGATATCTTTGCAGAGGGTCGCGTTGTGTCTTTTTCATATATATATATATATATATATATATATATAGAGAGAGAGAGAGTGTGTGTGTGTGTGTGTGTGTGTGTGTTAGTGTTAAGGAATTCGTAGTCCTCTTGTTGGAATGATGATATAAAAATGTTGAACAAAACTCAAGAAATGTATCATGGTGTCAATACCAAAAGTGAACTCGAAGAAACGCAAATTTTCGGGCTCCGTATCCTTTGTCAGATATCATTAAAAACAAATAGATAAAACAACATAAATTTTGGGCGTACTTTCAATAAACTGTTGGTATTTACAGCATATACTTGTCTTTAGTTCTGTTCTTTCATGATGTGTGTATATATGTATATAATACACACATAATGAGTATATACACTGCCGTGGAAATTGTGCACATTAAAAGGCGAAAGTGTATGCCATGTACTATGCCAACAAGGTCTCTTCAATCCTTTCTTCTTCTTCTTCTTCTTCTTCTTCTTCTTCTTCTTCTTCTTTTTTAAACGTGGGAAATTAAAAAGATGTCATTTATTTACAGCACAAGTGTACTAATGTGGTGGTGAATGGTGCACATTCAAAAGAAAAAAAAAAAAAAAAAAAAAAAAAGGTGTTTGACGGGCCTAGGAAGATTTCCCCCGGCCCTAGCCCCATTATGAAACAAACATTGTTCTAAAGCAATATAATACAGTCAGTCGTTCTGGTCGTAGAGCAGAAACCTTCTTTTTTTTTTCTTCTTCTTCTTCCAGGAAAGTTGGTGACAACGACGGTATGCAAATGAGACACATTCAAAGACAACAATGCCCTCTCCCAACTCCATGAAACATCCACATTCTTCCAATGCCAATGTACTTATATGTGACTATTTTTATACATACACTGTAGTTCAAAAATGCATTCAAAAAGTCGTCTCTCCGTATAGCAACAACACTTTAAATTTGGAATGCCCCCCCCCCCCCCCCCCCCACACACACACACACCACGCACACACACACGCACGCACACACACACGCACAGACACACACACACACACAAAGATGCAGTATCATCACAGTACTGATATTCCATAATAATGCAATTATTGCAATTATTATCCTACAAGCGTTCCATAACCAGCCCTTCTGCTGATCTTAGCGCTCATAATTTCTGTCCTTATTGCCTGAATTTAGCTGACTATGTTTTGCTAACTCCATAGACAATGCACGTGCCATAATCCCTATATTTATTATTTGCGTCCCAAATTGGCAACAAAATTCTGGCCGACCGTGGCAATTTACGGGGCATCTCTACAACACGCGTTCCGGCCAACTTCAACCCACGCATTTGTACCACCTTCGTGAATTCGGGCCCACTGGAGATTTACTTTCTGTGGCAATTATACTAGAATTGTGCTAAAACAGCCAAATTATGTCTAGCTTAATGCTAGATGCTGGAAAGTCTAAAAAAATAAGTGAGAAGACATAATTACGCCAACTCGCGGCAACATATCAAGGTAAGATGAATCACCTCCCTGGTGCTATATATTATACAATGCCATGTACGTACACCCGTTCGAACGAATGTAGTGAGCCACCACCAGAACGTACAATCGAAGCAGGGAGGTGGTAAAGCCAGGGAGGTGGACTTCCACCTCCCTGGTAAAGCTTACATCCTTCCACCTCCCTGCTCAAAGCCAGCGATGCTACACCATAATACTAGTGTATTATACACATAACACGTACGGACACACAGTCTGCTATTATCTTGTACTGAGTGAGTGGCGGGGTAGGCGCGAACAGCGTGTTGTATAGGATGAAGTGTATGAGTGCACAATTGGAGGGAAACATGATCAACATGAGGCGTGGGGAATCCCGCTGAACTTTGAACCTGAAGGGCGTCGGATCGCGCACTGCAATACTGTGTGCGAAAGTACGGCCTGTGATAACAGGCAACTGCCATCGGGCGCAATTGAAACGCGCGGAGTGCCGACTTTGACATGAAATTTTGAGCCAGATTTTGCCTTTATCGCCTGTTCCCCGTGGCAAGCCGCCAACGAATCCTAACAAATTCGAGATCACATGAAAGAGGACGTTGGTGTCGACATTTTCTAATAGGGATCACACCTGTAAATAGAATAGAATGTCCCAGACCCCTTCACAAATTCGGACCAAAGATACCAAATTAAATGAAGCAAAAAATGAATTAAAAATCATTATGCAGTTTGGCATAGATCTGAATAGCTGCAGATATTGAGTATGAATTCCTCTACAAACTGCATTTTGGTTTGAAAATTGAAATTTTTCTCATGGAATTTCAAGGGACTATAATTTCATTGGGTGCGAGTAATGAAAAAAAGGTGTTTTTTATTTTTTGTTATGATTATTATTATATAGGTTTTTCAGGTCAAATATCCGCAATATCAGATCAAGCGTCACATTAGGTAATTCAAATGTCAACAGGGAAATCAAATGTCCACTTAGCAAACCAATATCCTGTAAGGTAAGTAAGATGTCCATAGCCATGTCAAATATCCACACAATGTAAATTTCGTGTCACCTCAGGTCAATGAGAGCATATCACGACATTCATAGGTAATTCAGATGCCAGGTAAGTAATTTTTGATATCAGTTGACTCCAAAACACAGCAAAGAGAATTATCTTTCTCAAGAATATGACATCCTGATGAATATTATCAGGTGCAGACAACTGCGTTTTCATTCACAGACAATCTGTCATGACTTTATTAAAACAAAGCGAGTCTCGCTCATTTTTTTTCTTTTTCTGAAGAACACGGTTTTTATTCTTATCCAGGGAATTCAAAAGAGTGATGATACATAAATATAGAAATTTGAAACTCGAGAAGCAATTTTGCATTTGCAGTAAAATGGCAGTAAAATATCTATAAACTGCAAGAAAATGAACAAAAGAAGTATCACATATTCATGGGGTGAAGCAAAAGAGTTAACAATCATTATCACAAAGAGTGACTTCTTATTTTTTTTTTTCTGACCAAAGAAGTAAATAGTCCGAACTTGGAAAATCATATTCTTAAAAAAACAAAGATATTCGATGAAATTCCTATAATAAGATTCACAAATATATTTTCGTTTTTGGTTATTATTTGTATGTGTGCAAAGATTTCAATAAATTTCATATTTCTTGTTACCGTATAGTCTGGCATTTGATGTTGTTTGCTCTGCTGGCACAAGAACATAAAATTGTAGGCTATGTGAATCAAATTCATTAGCGAAGCAAGTATGATATAGTTATTCCAATGCCATTAGGGAAATCAAATGTCCAAACAGGTATATAAGCAGTCCATAGTCAAGTCAAATGTCCACACAAAAGAAATTCTTTCATCTCAGGTCAATGAGAGTATCATGTCGGTCATAGGGAATTCAAATGTTACATAGGTAATTCAATTATCCTTTGACTCGAAAACACGATGATAAGTATTGCCTATGGAGACTATATGCCAACATTATGCAACACAATTAAAGTGACATCACCGAAATAACTTCGTTTCTCTTGTTGTTTCTCAATTTTCTATCTAAAAAAAAAACAAAAAAAAACTTGTTTTTCAGGTAACACAAAAGCAGGACTTTCAAAATGAATGGCAAGGTATGCATTGTAT
This sequence comes from Diadema antillarum, assembly GCF_040938485.1. Taxonomy (NCBI): domain Eukaryota; kingdom Metazoa; phylum Echinodermata; class Echinoidea; order Diadematoida; family Diadematidae; genus Diadema; species Diadema antillarum. The sequence goes on from NW_027271174.1 coordinate 1,097,195, forward strand.
ACCACTTTTTAACCGAAAAAAAAAGAAAAAGGGAGAGAGAAAATGGGGAAGAGAAATGAGAGGATGGAGGGAGAAAAAAAGAGTTAGGAAAAAAACACACGAAGATAAAATGGTGATAAATGATAATTGGTTATAGCCCCAATTGAAACCGTCCAACTTTCAAATTTCGTCCGACAAGCCGGACAGGAAACGTTCTTTAGAAAACCGAAACTTAAGAATTGACATCAAAGTGACAGGTTTACGTTTGTTTCTGAGCTACAGCACAATCGTATTTAAGGGAATACAAGAATGGCCGTTCTGTATATATATGAACTATTTTTTCTATGTATGGGATGATGCAAAATATCAACAAAAAAGTGAAATAAGACTCTGAAGAAAATGACTTCCTATGTTTTAGACAATAAAAGAGAATAGTCTCATGCCAGAAATCTTCATTCTTTCGTATGAAATAATAAATTAATAATAATAAATACTAAAATGCTATCATGAGATTAATGTCAGTTTAGCTCTACTGATTTTGTTTGTATGCATTTTAAAAAAATTTCAATAAAATATGTTTTTATCTTGACATGGACCTTTATCTTATATGGACCTGTGTTTGTGTATGTAGCAAGTACATGAAAGACTAATTACTGAAGAATGCGTTTATGCACGTAAGGTTACGATGTCTAGGTTTAAATAAGCAGTTTTTAAGACAATGGACATTTGAAATCACTATGTCACATTCGATCTCCCTTATGGGACATTGCTCCAGTCATTTGGATACTTATTTGGCTATGCGGCATTTAAACTGCCTAGTCTGATTTTGACATGTGCTACATGGATATTCCATACCTACATGGACATTTGAACTGCCTATTGCTAACCGCATTGTATTGTGGACATACATTCATCTCTCTTGCAATACACATGAACATTTGAACAATGTGTTTGAGCCAGTGGACAGTTCACTTGGAAAACACGTCCTAAACGATACAATTACCTATGTGAAATAATTATTTTGTGATTCAAGAAAGCACTGTCTAGTAGGGAATGGACACCTGAAAACATTATCTGACAATGGTTTCCCAGCGCATTGTTCTCTGTAATATTTTGCTATGCTACATTAGGAAGTGCATTGTCTCTTGTCTGATATTTGTGTGGACATTTCATACCGAAGTGGACATTTGAATAGCCTAATTTGATACCATATTTTCTCATGAACATTTATTCAGCTGAACGGACATTTGAACTACCTATTTGACAGTTGGTTTATCTCGGTGGATATTTGACCTGGAAAACTAAGATGTATATTTCTTTATGTGCCACGTTCGCACGTCCGACTCAGTCGACGGCATGCCAACTTCGCATATTCTGCTCAACAAACAAAGCCGCCAAAACCAATCGATAAATCGCTAATCCCGCGGTACAATCAAAGCGTTTCTCGCGCTTTTGTTGCTGTCACATAGGGCTTGCATTCTATGTGGTGATTGACTATCAAGCGGTGTTCCCAACTAGATTTGCGTGTAGGGTTGGGGGTACCACGTATCGTCACCCTAAGGATCTGCAGCTTGTTTATTCTAAAAATATAACACAAATCCGCCTAATTCTTACCTCAAATATGCCATAAATACTGCAGTTTTGAATGTCGTGACCGTCTCGTTGATTATGAATCTCCGTTTTAAAATAGCGCAATTTTAGTGCGTGCGTTCCGTTTTCTTCGCGCAGCTAAAAAGGGAACCTTGCGATCGGCACCCCCTCCCCTCCATAGGTATACACGTGAATTTCACAGCATTAGGTAATACACGTAAATTTCACAGGCCATAGGTAATACACGTGAATTTCACAGCCATGCGTCGATACTGAGCGGATGTGTAATTTTTAGCTTGGTTTGTTTGAGTTTGATTTTCGTTTCTTCGTTTTTATTGTCTTTATAGCTAATGACACTTAATCCCGCGCGTACCTTTTCATTCTATACGCAAACAGCCATGATACGCAGGGTGCCGATGGGAAGGTGCCCTGCCGATAGATGGTGCCCCAACCATACGATTTTATGTGCAAAAGTCATGCCTTTACAGTAATGTAGCAACTGGTAATTCAAAAGAAAATTTGAAAATAAAATTGTCATACATGGTTTATGAAAGCAAAGTTTGGCATTCCTCTTAAACTTTGCTCACTATTATGTCCAGCTTAACAGAATTTGTAGAAGTTATACAAATTGGAAAAACAGAATTCTTTCTCAAAGCATGACTACCTTCGTGTCTCAGAATAACGTGGCACACAGGGGGTTTCCACCATGGCACATAAAGATATATATATATATATATTTTTTTGTTTTTTTTGTTTAGTGAACGAACGCGTAGTCTGGCTTTGCGGACCCTTGGACTGAGTTTGAGCCAAAGAACATTGTCTTGGAAATTTGACGCATGACAGGGTAAAGCTCATATATCTTGGTTAGTGAAGGTGAAACACCTCATTTCTCCCAGCTACCACAGAATTTTTTGAAATTTGAAATCTATTAACACATGTTTCTATGGGGAATTATTTACCCATGTGAGCCCTATAGAGAATGCACGCAATGCACACAAGTCAATGGGAAGTATTCATCCCATACAAGCTCTACTGAGTGCTGGTTTATGTTGATCTATTCTATCAAATCCATCCCTTCCCTCTCCACCCTCTTCTCCCCTTACCCCTCCCCCCTCTAACCCCAAACTCTGCTCAACTAACAATTTGTTTTCTAATTATGTGGTATCTTGTGGTACTAGATGGTAGATCTTGGGTGCTGTTCGTTATTCCGAAGGTTCGCTATTCCGAAGGTTAGTTATTCCGAAGGTTCGTTAATCCGAAATAGAAAAAGGGTTCGTTAATCCGAACATTTGCGGCGTTATTCCGAAGGTTCGTTATTCCGGAGATTCGTTAATCCAAAGGAAATTGGGAATAACGAACCTGCAGAATAATGCTACTTTGGACAGAAGAGCCTTTTGATATCAAACGAACCTTCGAACGAGCTGTTCACTCTAGATCTTGGTAGAAACTAGTCATCAGTATCACACAACTTTGAATGATTGCGTCATTTTAATGTATTTGTTTGTTTGGGCTACCACTGAAACAGCTCAAACTACATCAAGTTGATTTGTTTGATAAATAAAAGTGTTCCACTGTTCCACTGTACTTTGTAGGCAATAAGGTATTTTTTATTGAGTTTTTATTGATCATATTAACAGGATTAAAAAAAATATCACATCAAAATTCGAGATGATAAAAATACTACTACTGATAAATAATAACAAAAAAATATGTCAACAAATCATAGGAAATGAAAGCAAAGCAGCATAGAATAAATTCCATAAGAGTGTTGTACATAATGGTACATTTGAAAAACAAACTTAAGAGATAATAAAGAGCATCAACTCGCCCCTAGGACGCCCTCAGGAGAACCCACCAGATTCTACATGAGACAATTAACAGCATATATAGAAACATTTATACATATCAAACGGCTCCACCAGTTTATATGTGGAACCAAGAAGATGCCCCCAACGCCCAAAGGGGGCCCACACCCACTGCCACTGGCACCACAGATTGGCGCATATGACAGTGTCATTAACAATTTATCGCTTCAATATGCTAAATCTAGAGTGCTCACCGCAATAATATACCTTTTACATTGCGTATGTCAAATCTCCATTTACGGAAATGAAGTATAAGTTTTCCATTCTTATTAGCAATGCGATACTCAAGTTCTTTACACGTTTTTAAGTACACCTTAAATCCTTGAAATAAGGGTTGGTTACCTCTGAATTTACACAAATAAATATATTTAAAAATAAGGAAAATATAAGTTATTACTTCTTTAATTCTTTTAACCCCCCCCCCAAAAAAAAACCAAAAAAAAAAAAACAACGGAGGGGTTATAACTTTTCTTAGTATTTTGATTAATTACATTAACTATTCCATCCCAAACTTTTTTTTAACGTAATGACATTTAATGAATAATTTGTATCATGTGAATATCAGTTTATGGCAATCTTCGACAGAATGTGCAGTTGGGGGAGGCCTTTTGATTTTGTGCAAAAAATCATTTAGTGCTATAACTCTACAATATAGCTTGAAATAAAAGGAACGAACTCGAGCGTCAATAGAACTTTTAAGATAACTGAATATATATACATATTTAGGAACTTTCTTTACTAAACAGAAGTTATTTACTATTGTGTCAAAAATTTCATTGTGGTCCCAATTTGAGATAGTTAACCATGTTTGTGGAATATTGCTCATTAAAAAAAGATAAAATGTCCTCCTTCCTTCAGGCGAAATACCGAAATCAAGAATAGATTCTTCAAAAAGGTTGCTTCCAGGGAGTGGTGAATCTAAAAGAATACTGACAAAGACAATACCCCTATCAAACCACTATCGATAAAAAAAAGGAATCGCTTTGACTTGGATCTGATATTTCTGTTATAAACATTGACTTGATCCTAAATCTGAAAATGTCACACCAAACTCCCTATTTATTGCTTTCTCCCTGAAATAATACCAAGTTGTAATAGAATCAGATAATTGAGAGCATGGTAGCTTATTCAAAACAATTTCAAAACAAACAAAAGATTTCCATAAAATAATCATTCATCTGATTGAAATACAAGTATTCTAATACTGAAAGTTCAATGATCTTCCAAAAACCAGGTCCTTTTTTTGATTGATCATCCTTAAAATTCAATGTAGCCGCAGAGGGATCTGATTGAATCCCTGGGATGATTTTTTATTTCAAACAGTTGCTAACAAAATTATCTGAAACAAGAATAAGATCTAGTCTGATAGGGCCTTAGGGTTGATTTCATGCCTGGTATATCGTTTTAAATTTGGATGAAAATGTGGCCATATATCACACGACTTGCATTCTACTATCAAAGTTTAAATAATATTTTACTAACTTTTGTGTTTGAATGCCTTTGCCAAGCTCCTCAGTAATCTTAATGGCCCAACTCAGCATTAAAGTCACCAGCACATATCAATGATGTATAATCAAATTGTGGTACTTTAGCAAAAATATCAAGAAAAATATCAAAGTCATCATTGTTTGTTTAAGATATAAGCCATTAATAGTGAGATTATTAATTAAAAAAATCTCCCATTTGGATCAGAATGTGAAGAGTGAGTTATTGGTGAAACATGATTGCGAATTAAAATAGCAACACCACGACTATTGGAAGTATGGCTCGAAAACCATGCATGTGTCCCCCATTGCTGCTTACAGATTTTTTCATCTTCAACAGAGGAATGTGTCTCTTGAAGGAAAATGATATCACTGTCAATCGATCTTAGGTAATGAAAAATCTTTCTTCTTTTTAAGAAAAATCATGAATACCTCGACAATTAAATGTACTTAGTTTTGGTACCATGGATAATCATGACACTATTTGCGCAAACCAAACACTAGAAGTATCTGCATTGTGTAGCCTGGAGGTAACATACATGTAGGTGAAACAAAATATAGGAATAGAGCTGCTTGATATAAAGTATCAAATATTGTTACATGTAAAACAAAAGCAATGATTGCTGCTTTGAATTTAAAATCAATTGGAAAAAAGTCAGTATACAAAACAAAGCTAGATTGAAACAAAAGCAATAGTGGGGTGCAATTGCATCGCGACAGGTGACCAGTGGCTTCAAATCAACGACAGTCCTGGTCTGACACAACAACAAGAGCAACTTTTGAGCAAAAAAGAAAAAAAACACACTGTATGGCTATAAAATAAGAATTTTAGGTATTTTAATTCCTCTTGCACTGTAACTGGTTGTTGAATGTCTCTTTTTTCGGGGGGGGGGGGATTTGCAGGTGCATGTGTTCCCTCTTTAATACTCGCAATGTATAGATCTCTAATACTTTTTAACCGTATCATTGTTATCATATATTGAGTCATATTGTTATTATTGCCAGAACGACAAATCTGCATTAGAGAAGGATTTCCTATATAACTGTACAATCGTACTTTTTTCCTCTATGTTTCGGTCATTGTTGTACCCGTGCTCCCCATTTTAATCTTTAACTCGATTTTAACTGGGACCTACGCTCAACAAGCTCGCTTTTAAGTAGGTTCCTTCATATTTCTTTAGCATCCATTCACAGATTCAAAACTTCATTGATCGACCACTATATGTTTTATATATTTGCAATATTTTATGTATGTCTCCAGCTTGATATCATGTACTTCATTTAATTTTGTTATATTTGATGTATTTCTTCATCGAGAAATATGAAAATAAATCGAAATTGAAATTAAATTGAAGAAACTCTAGGGCACGCCTTCTGTATAATAGTACCACCTAAAAACAGATGACCCCCAACTCCTCACAATGAGCTTTTGTAATGAGACCCCCCCCCCCCCCCGGGGGAAAATTAGTAATATATATATATATATATATGAGATTAAAACCTAAAATGGCATTAAAACGCTTTATCCTGGCGAGGAAAGCGCATGTTTTAGAAACAAGACACCAAACAGGTTAGTCATCGCATTCTTCATCAGCGACCAGGATGCGATGTGATGTTAGATTAAAATCCGTTTCTGAAGCAGAACATACACACAAGGGTATACGTCTGCTCCTGGTCGGACGGATTTCAAAACTAACCTGCCTGTGATGGAATGCGTCTAGTCTGGTAGTTGCTGCCACAGTGCATGGTAACCGCGCAGTGTGTCTGTGCGCGTTTGGCGTAGCAACGACGCATCCATGGACTGGTTCCCTCCATGAAGAGCCAAAGATGAAAGAATGAATTCAGTGTTAAAAAAAACATGACAAAATGAATCCCTGATAGCTTTTCAATGGACTTACATTGCCAACGTCATGCTCCGATTTACTATCACGAAGATAAACGGTTCAGAGACACACCTCATCTTGTCTTTCACTGACGCAACCTCACACCTCCGGCCCCCAAAGAGACATCCCAGCCAGTAGTTGTGCCTTGTCCGTGATGGAATACTGTATCAGACTTTCCTGATAGTCAACGGTCTTTCCCGTAGTCAATCAGACTTTTCCTGATAGTCAATCAGACTTTACCTGATAGTCAACCAGCCTTTCCTGGTAGTCACTGATCAATGACGAACAGAAGTGAATGAGATTAAAACCTAAAATGGCATTAAAACGCTTTATCCTGGCGAGGAAAGCGCATGTTTTAGAAACAAGACACCAAACAGGTTAGTCGTCGCATTCTTCATCAGCGACCAGGATGCGATGTGATGTTAGATTAAAAATCCGTTTCTGAAGCAGAACATACACACAATGAGCTTTTGTAATGAGACCCCCCCCCCCAGGGGGAAAATTAGTAATAAATATATATATATATATATATATAAACATACATGTATACATCCCCTTCTCAGACAAAAACAAAAAACAAACAAAACAAAAATGGAACATCATCAAAGCGAGCATCATGGGAAACCCAGATATATAAAAGCTGACTAGACCATAACAAAGTCATAACTAAACATAATGAATTTCCAAGGTTCAAACATTTTTCTTACATTTTTCCTTTTTACCAGATCACTCGCCATGATGGAGTTTAAATTAGTAACTTAGTAATAAACATGATAAAAAATAACAATGAATCCAAAATATTATATTCAAATACACTTGCAGCTACTTATGGCTAAGGCAAAGGTTACGTGTAAATACATGTAGCTAAAATCAAAGATTTTTCGGAGAAGGAGAAGTTCAATCCACTGTCAATATATTCATTTTTGTTTACTTAATACTCCTTTTCTTTCAGCAGTACAACTGTCAGCTGTATGGTAATAAACTTGCTAGATAGGACCTCGACGTATACTCCATTGTCTAAATGTTCAATGTTTTTATTTCATGATATCTTTCTCTCATTAGCTGATGTTCTGAAAGATTTCTTGAAATCTTAAACTGCCGTAGTATGCCTGGAGGTAGTCCACTGAAACAACTTTCACAGAGGTTTGATCCGAGTATAGAATCTTATAAAGATAAGCGAAAAACGGTATTTTGCCTCCGTCTTTCAGGCGCTTGAATTTTTCCTGTTTCTTCCGGCGCAACTGGGGAACCCTTTGCGACAAGTCCTCTGCCACAAAGACCTTGAGATCATGGTACATGGAGCCGGTCTTGATACATGCTCTCCTGACCCTTTCCTTAGTTACAACTGTCGAAAACGCAACACGGATTCTTCTCGATTGCTTGGAATGAGTTCCATCTTTGCCCACAGGCTGATGTGTGGGCGTACGTTGACATCTTTCTATCTTTGCGAGATCTGCTTTTGGAACATCAGCGTATTGCAGGAATTGAGTGACAGTTTTCATACAATCTTCCGTTGTTGGGTTTGAAGATTCTGCAATACCAAAGAGTACGAAATTTTTTCTTTCCCCTATTCTCAAGGTCATCAAGCTTATTTACGAGGATCTCTTTCTCCTCTAACTGTTTGACTGAATCTTTCAGGGCGCCCATTTCAAATTCAATGTTATTCATCTTTTCCTCATGATCAGATACCTACAGTGAATTGTCTTTGAGCTTTTTGTCTAGCAGAGCTTCAATGCATGAGCCAAATCTTGATTCAAAATCTTTGAAAAAATGTGACAAACCACGTTGGGGGTGCTTCAGAAGATAAGCCTAGAGACCGTCGTGTATTGCCGGTGGGTTCGGCTCCACGCAATGTTGCTATCGTACTGACCTTGGGTTTCAGCTATTGTTTCCATACGGCTACTGCAAGCGGTGAGACTACTGTTAGACATCTTCGGCTTCTTAGCGGAAGGGGACGATTTTTAAGAGTGTTTTCCACTCTCTCTCTCTCTCTCTCTCTCTCTATATATATATATATATATATATATATATATATATATATATTTCATCTAACAAAATTACAACATAACGTTAAACAGTACGCTGGAAGCTGATAAACAAGTTAACCAGATGCATAGCGTCTGCAAAGTCTTCATTTTATGCGGAACGCGTACAAAAAATGAAGAAGATGAACCCCTCCCAGTGGCATAGAAACATAAAATCTATGACTGGAACAACGACTAATCAGACTCCTGCAGTGATTGAGGGATTACGTCAGGGTTACTTTGCAGGAAAAGCTGGACAGATCAACGAGTCTTTCATCAATATCGCCAAGGACATCGACAAACTCGACCTCACTTCCCTCCCCTCGTTCCTACCTACTGTCCAGCCTATCCCACTCGTTCATCCAAGGAGCTTTGCTCTCTCAACCCGCGGAAAGCCTCTGGCCCAGACGGCATTCCTGCCAAAATCATCACCGAGTTCGCTTATGAACTGAGCAACCCGCTTACCCACCTCATCAACGCATCTTTCAATGACACTACCGTGCCCAAATAATGGACGCGCGCGATCATTGCTCCAATCCCGAAAAAAAGCTAAGCCGTCCATTGAAGATCTGAGACCAGTCTCCTGAACGGACCACTTCTCAAAAATAGCTGAAAAGTTCATAGCCCGCTCGCTTACGAGCAGCATTAGCACCTCTATTGACCCGTCTCAGTTTAGAAATAGGAAAGGACATGCATCTCATCGACATCCTGAACACCATCTTTCGCAATGCTGACAAACCCAAAACCGTGTCAACACTGGTAGCCGTGGATTTCAGCAAAGCGTTTGATCGCATTAACCACAACATCGCGATATCCAAGATGCTCGAGATGAATGCCCCGCCCGTAGGAGTCGCGTGGATCTTTAGCTTCCTCTCCAGCCGCGAGCAGTGTGTTAGATACATGTCCGCGTACTCTGATTGGCTGGAAGTTTCAAGGGACTTTACTCGGTCCGGTCATATTTTTTGTGTATGATCAACGACGAGTGTCGTGATAGCGCCCACCCCAGTTGGAAATATGTCGACGATCTGTCAATACTGGAATGCAGGAAAGTGAACAAGACGTGAACTCTTCAGAACACTGTACATGAACTAGATATTTGGTCAGCTAGTAACAATATGAAATTAAACCCCAAGAAATGTGTTGCAATGAATGTCAGTTTTGTTCGTACAGAAATGATTTCGCCAAAGATAGCCATTGGAAACCAAGAGGTAAATGAAGTATCAGTTGGGCAATTCCATGGTAACTGACGTTACGCATAAGGATTTTCATGAAATTGTTTACGTTGTAGTTTTGTGAATGAAAGCACCCGGGGCTTGCAATTAGCATTGATGAATGAGTTCATGAAAATGAAGAAATAGGTGGAAAGTTTTTCTCTCAAACTGCATTTCTTATCAGATGGCAAGTGAAAATGTGTCGGTAACTGACGTTACGGAAAAAGGACATGGAAAATTATGGTGTAGATTTAAATGGAAATATCTCATGTCCCTGACTTCTAGCCTTTTTATGTTTAATAATGGCAATACACCTAGGTTCTTAGGAACAGGTGTGCAAAATAATGTGCACTGTAGATATTTCCTTTTAGCACCATGCCAATTTCAGTGAAGGCATGACGGTAACTGACGTTACGTAACTGACGTTACACTTACATTTGCCATAGGGTTTACACACGCAAAATCATGATTGAGAATAGTTTTGTGATATTTCATAATTCTGACCTTTCAGAATGATTTGTTTGATATGAAATCATACCTTGGTTCATCAATTATAAATACACAAATGACATGAAGCATTAGTCCATTTCCTTTGTGTTCTATGAAAACTTAAAGGTAAACATGTCAGTAACTGACGTTACATAACTGACGTTACACATACTTTTGCTATGGGGTTTACAGAAAACTAATTTATTCAACGGGTTATTATACTGCTGCAGTATACCAGTAACAATCCCAGGCAATTATTTAGCAACAAATTAAAACAAAATCTAAAGACACAATGGGGTGGGGCCCCTAGGGGGCAACCCCCCATGCCATAGCACAGTTGGGCAAAAATAATGTAAATGCACCAGAGGATATTTCTTGACATTTGTCTTAAGACTGAATGCTTATTCAACAGTTTTGATTACACAGAGCCATTTAGATTCATCAGTTCCAAGTATGAATATATTGACATAACTAAGGTTTTTTTTTTGTTTTTTTTACAACTGTAGAGTGCCCCACTCATAATACCCTGCAGTACTACACAAAACACAGATATTTTTGGGTGTGAAAAAAATATCTTTAGGTAACGGTGAAAAAACACATACCAAGTCATAAATATGCATAGATATGTATGAAATCTACTGTGATATATTTCTTCTTCTTTGCTGTATTTTACTCCTTCTCCTTCAAGGCATTGTTAGGGCCATAAATTAAAAAAAAAATGATCTCCATAATCAATTGATTTAAATGAAAAGTGTTGCACTTTTAATATTTCTCTGTGAAGAAGAAACATTATGCTTTTTTGGTCAAAAGAGCATTATTGGTTTATTCCTTGGTTGAAGTAATATAACTGTTTTTCTTTTCCTTTTCAATGATATAATTTGTATCTTAAAGGTTTGCAAATCATCCCAGATACCAAGAAATAGGAATTTGCAATGAAAGAATTCTAAGATCAATATAAACAAATCTTCCTGTTCGTCATTATCATGTATTACAAAATGTCCGTGCATGAATGAAATAAAGTAATCAACAAATGTGAACAATTTTTTTTTTAGCCCTAGAATTACCTTTCACTTTGAGCAGCATCAGTGTTAAACGTTTGGCAACATCAGTGTTAAGTTTCAAACAGTAACGAGTACATGCCTTACACGTATGCACCATAATATAAGATGTGCCACATTAACTAAACTACACATTTAAGTGCAAGCGTAGAAATGTCTGTTTGTGCATTTGCCTTGAGGTAGAAACTTCACTAAGCTTCCAGAAAAAAAGAAAAAAATGCTAGCAAAAGCAATCATTAGTAAAGATTATAAAACTGTTGGTATACAGCTGTACACAAGCTTTGTATAGAAAAGGTGGTTACCATGCAACCACGTCATTGATTAGGCCTACAAACTTTGGTAGCTTTATCATCCCGTAGGATTGGGAATGTACTGTATAGTGATTTGAGTGCATATATTGCATACCTTACAGTGGTAAACCTAAACTTCCAAATGATTTAACCTTAAACTTGTGCTGAATCAAAAATCAAAAGCTCAAGCCCCCCCCCCCTAAAAAAAAATTATGATAAATGAATAAATAGAAAAAAAATGAAAAAAAAAATGTATCCATGGACATACCATGGTGATGACATCATTCCCTATCAAAGGGATTGCTGCTCTTTGTTGATAACCTTTGACTTCCCAGATGTATTGAAATGACCTAAAGTCAAAAAATCTGTCTCAGTTATAATTACTGTCATGGTAACTGACGTTACATACTCGTGTATGACGTTTCGGTAACTGACGTTACACATTTTGAAGTGTTCATTTTGACTCTCCAGTATGCCAATTATCCTTATTTCTGGTATTAAAAGGAAGGCATATGGGCATACATTAGAAATCCCAAGTTACATCATACAGCTCACTTTCTTTGATGAATAAAGTTAAAAATTCCTTGTTTTTGGTAACTGACGTTACACCCATCATTGTCAAACTAATTAAAAGTTTTTATCAATTTCTTTAAAGCAACCAGCTTTTTTTTTCTATCGTGTGGTAAAAGACTTCTCTGGTAAACTGCATATACATAAAAGATTGTTGTTTAGAGTACTAGCAAAGTGGATATACAGAGAGTAAGTTATGTGGCAATACACTCTTTTTACCATTGAGTTATAGGTATATTTTGGCAGCCATTTTGAAAATCAAAATGGCCGCTTTTATTGAAAAACATAATGATTCTTAAAACTTCAACTCATGTATTGTCTGAAAATGTATGGTGTTTGAAACAAATATTTTGAATTTTTGGCACCTATGTCCTACATACTGTGGAATTGCCCAGTTGTAAAACTACTTGGAGTTTTGATCCAGAATGATCTCAAATGGAATTGTCATGTTAATGATATTGTCAAGGGAGCAAGCATGAGGCTGCCCATGCTTCGAATTCTCAAGGGATTCAGTCTTCCCCTGCGCGACCTGTTGTCAGTCTATTGCACGTATACGGCCCGCGGTAGAGTATTGTGCACCAGTTTGGCAGTCGGGTATAACCGAAAGTCAGAATGCTCAAATTTAGCGAATCCAACGAAGGGCTTGCCGCCTCGTGCTTGGGCCGCTCTATGACCACTACAGACATGCTCTGGACACTCTGTGTCTCCCAACTCTAGATAGCAGACGTGAAAAGCTGGCTCTCAAATTGGGTAGAGGTTTGACCAAAACACAGTCACCCTTCCACCATCGGCTCCCCCCTACACGAGCCGCCATAACTTCTAAGTCCTTACGTAAAGGTCAAGCTTACTCAGAATTCCGCTGTAAAACGGAACGATACAGGAAAAGTGCTCTTCCATACATCATAAGGCTGCTCAATACTAACGGTGTGTGAAGCTATAAACCAGGCAAGATATAGCAGGTTGAATTACATCTTTCCCAGTTTACATTTATGTTTTTACTGTTTCCAAGAGTACCCATAATCGCATGACTTAATCTATTAATGATGTTGCTTTTTGATATGAATATTTGTAACGGTGCAACATAAAGATATTTTACAATGATTATTTATTGTGATAATAATTGAAGAGTTTGTTTGCAAAAACCGATAAGTCCATTTTTGAAGATTTTGAAGTACTGTCTCTGTGATAAAGTACAAAATAATACCTTTTAAAATGATATATTGGTCACTACAAATAAAGGTACATTTTTGAAGTTATGTTCAAAAGAAGCAGAAATTTTCTTATAATTCTCTTTATTTTTCTTGACCTTTAATTGCAATATCTCCATTTGGCAAATATGGACTTATCGGTTTCTGCAAACAAGCTCTTCATTTACATTCCAAGTTGAATTCATTTTTACTCCATACAAGTCAAGACTTTTTTTCATACAGTCTACTCAAGGCAGTTTCAATAGTAGCAAGTGATTTTGTATTATTTGCAAATCGATTGTTATCCCGGAGAACTCGTATACTTTCACTGGTATAATGTTATGACGTAGATGTCAATCTTTTGTCTTGTTATTGAGCCTACTGTATCAACATTTAGAACTCACTATGAAGTTGATTATAGATAATGTGCACGTATATACTTGTGTACCTATATGCCATATTTTCACTCAGTTCTTATTCTTTGGGTTCTTGTTTTTTGTTTTGTTTTTTCACTTTTTCTCTTTATTCTCTTATTTCTTTTTCTCTTTGTACTTTAATATTTTAGCTTTCATATCGTTTCGTCATTATTACTTTGTGTCCTATCTTCATTGATTGCATAGCAAATTTACGCCGGTATTTTTTCATGGAACCTGCGCTTACAAGCTTTGCTTTTGCGGTTCCATCATATTTCACAAGTTATAGAGAATTAGTATTATGTACATTATGAATGCTGACACACTTTCTGTTCATGTCCCGACGTATGACATATTTTGTATCTTGCTTGGTTTGTATTCTTTTTTGGATGTATTTTGATGTCAAGTGAAATATGAAAATAAACGTGCTGGAACTGTTCACTGTGTCTCGAGTGCAAGACCAGTGCCGTTTCAGTTATTCAATTCAATTCAATTCAATTCAACTGTCTCAACTCTTAGGCAGCAATTTCATTCATACATAAACACAACACACAAACACACATACACACACGACGCACGCATACACACACATGCACACACACACACATGCACACAGACACAATCATACGTGTACAAGTATCCTATGCCTTTGCAAGCGCTTCAACAGGACGTTTGTAATACATACATGATACACCGAGACGTAAATTCCTCGTGATAAATATCAGATTGGTTTGTCTGGCAATTCCGTTCTATAATTCCAAAGAATTGTTGTTGTTGTCGTTGTTGAACATTTTCGTTTTTACTATTTCCAAGCACACCAACATCACATGATTTCATCTATTGATCGTGTTTTTTTTTTTTTTTCATATGAATATTTGTAACGGTGCAATATTGAGATATTTCACAGTGATTAAATGTTGTGGCAATAATACATATACATTGAAAGTTGAATTTATTTACTTATCTTATATGCATCTTCAACAGTAACGAGTGATTATGTATTATCAGAGACTCGATTGCTATCCCGGGGAACTGGTATATTTTCACTGATATAATTGTATGGTGTATGATTATAGAGGTCAATTTTTTTTTGTCTCGTTATTGAGCCTACTGTGTCAGCTCTCATAAAAGCAATTTTATTTATACAAAAACACAACACACACACAGACACACAACTCCCGCATATACACGCATACTCACACACACACACACACGCCCACAAGCATATGATCATACGCGTACAAGTATTCTACGCCTTTGCAAGCACTTCAACAGAACGCTCGTAATACACCTATATATAGATGTAACTTCTTCGTGGTAAGGATTGGAATTTTGTATATTTTTAGACAATTGCGTTTTATGTGTGCAATGAACTGTTGCTGTTTTCAGGTGATATATCCGTGGTGCGATAATGGACGATTTTGTTATGTTTTTATGACTGCGTGTCCGTCATGTATAATTGGAAGAGTTACAGCGATTTCATCGCTGTAAACATGGAAAGCCATACATTTGAATAGACACACACTTATGCACAATACACATATACATAGTACATTATACACATACACATTATACACACACCCGCATCAATACACACATATACACACACATGTTTACAGACACACACAGGTGACACCTCAAGCGCCTCAACATATGTTTGATAATATTTGATATACAGCATCAGGTTATTTCCTTGTGGTAAGAATCGGAATTGTGTATATTCTAAATGATTTGGTTATATATATGCAAGGCAGTGTTTTTGTGATAGCATTTGTTGTATAGTAAAAGACGGTTTTGTTATGTTTTGTGTAGGTCTATGCATGTTCTTCGAGTACAAATGGGAGCAATTCAGTAATGAACAAACACATCATAATATGCTTCAATGCAAACGCGCTAAATGCACACACGTTAAATGCACACACACATAACCGCATACATATTATTCACACGTGATGTTTAAAGATACATCCTTTAGGCACATTAGCAGCTGTTCGAAACGAACCAAGAGGCATTTTACTTGTAGCAAATTATCGGAATTACATTTTATGCATTTTAACGTGTATGTATAACGAATTGCAATTTTATGTTTATATCTACAGTACAAACAGTTTTGTTATATTTATATGTATACATCATGTCTTTTATGTACAATTGTGAGCAATTCAGCAATCCAAATTGCTGCGAGTCACGATGTCAATAAACCATGAATGATTATAACATTTTTTTTTTAAATTCATGTTCCAAATTCCACATTCCATACAAGTTTTATATTCCATTTGATTTGAAGAACAAATGCTTTCACACAATGGTCAGTTTGAACCAATAATGCACAAATGTATAAGGACATTTATAATTGACGTGTAATATGAGGAACCCACTAAAAAGCAAAGCTTGTAGGATGTGGGCTCCAAAAATAAAACATAGGGTTTAGTACAGTATAGTAATGTCAGAGGTGACGTAACATGCAAAATACAAGATATCGAGAATATTGTACAAAGTTTACGGGATGTACAAAGTATAATATATAATGTTTATGGTTAACTTATGGTATAAATGCTGAGAAAAGTAGCAAGGTGATCAAACTAATGAAGTCATCCGAGCGAGGCATCATTCGAGTATGCAACATTTTTTCAAATGATTACGGCAAAATAATTAAACATAGGATTAAAAAAAAAATGGCTTTGAGATTTTTCTTAAAGGAGCGTAAAGAACTTGAGTGCAGCCGATCCGAATCTAACTCATTCCAGAAAGAAGGGTCGGTCGATGTAATTGTCCTAAGGGCTAAAGCTGTACGGACAGGGGAAAAATGATAGGATTCACGGTGTCTTGTAGGGTAAGTATGAATATCACTGTTTTTCACAAACATTGATGAAAATATACTAGGAAGGTCACCAGTATTCAACTTATACATGAAAATTCCAACATGATACCAATACAAATCAGAAATTTTTGACAATTTACTTGACACAAACAATTCATCAGTGTGATCAAAAAAATGTGCTTGATTTATAATCCGTAAGGCCCTTTTTTTAAAACCAAAAATAACGAATCAATTTTAGTCTTTAAGCAATTACCCCAGGGCTAATATTCCGTTTAATTTTGTTTATTCATTGGGGCATCAGTAATGTTTGTTGTGACATTAAAGTGTTTTTTTTTTTCGTAGATTTGAATGAAAAAAAAAAACGCTTCAAGGGAAAATAGAATTAAACTACCTATCCCATTTCAACCTATAGACGAATTAATGCTATGTAATCACTTATTTATTATCATATATATGATTACCATGCTCTGGTTAACTCAGAAATAGAATTTAGGTGCAAATGCTATAGATTTGCATATTGGAACAATACAATAATGGATGTTGCATATGAACAAAAAGGCATTGATCGATGACATTCCCCCACACGTAGAAAGTTGAGTCATGATCCGCGTAGAGAGAGTTTTCATAAATTTGTTTTGCGATTATCGATGTACTAAGAATATTTCTTTTTCTAGAATTAACAATTTTATAGCAATATTGCAGCGATTTTGTATGTATTATGCCAGTTATATGTTAAAGTTCATTCGCTTGAAAAAGGCCCTTTTTGTATTGTTATTGTTTGTTTGTATATTTGTTGCTTTTTGTCCTAGCGCAATCAATTTTCGTGAAGAATCGGGTTCCTTACTTGAATTCTTACAATAAATCCAAAAGGATTTGCCTACAAAATGGTTTCATTTAAATAAATAGCTTGCATTAATTCTTACAATGGTTATCATGAACGCTGTCTGTTAAGCCATCAAACAGAAAAGCATTTACATGAGGATATAGATACAAAGGGTATTAAATTGTCCTTCCCCACGAAGGTGATTTTGCATTTTCACACCTGAAATTCAGTGATCTGTGGCAAACTTTTGGTACAATTCTCACATTTTTTTTTTGTCCTCCCCCAGGAAAAACAAAAATAATGGAAATAAATAGGGTCAATGCCATATCGACCATATTTATAGGCATATTTGGATTGTTGTGCAATGCGATGCCAGAACAGCGGAATAGGGGGACAGGGATAAGCTGTTGTTCTTTTCACTTTTTACGCACTTTTTTTTTCACGCTGTCTTATGTTAACCCTAGTCACACCGGGTTTTTTTGAGGGACTTGAAACCACCAGGGGGAAAGGCTTTTTGCTCCCCCTACAGATCTCTGTCGTGGATTGCGCTATCGCGAAAATTTTCACTAAGGTAGAAGCCAATGTTTTCTACAAGACTGTATAGTTAGGTAACTTAAATTTCAAATTATTTGTTTTGTATTAATTAATTTATGCTAATTCACGCAGACATTTTTGCCTATAAATAAAAAAAATAAAGCTCCAAGACTTCTAATTTTTGGTGAACATATATATATTTTTTAATATCATCAAAAATAATATGGAAGCAAAAATTCTGCTTCATAACTATTTGTTATGTATTTCTTTGTTAATTGAATTTCTTGTATATTTCTTTGTCTTTTTGTCTTTTTCTTTTTGATTTGTTTGTTTCTTGTCAAAGTTTGTTGCAGAAATGGCTTAAAGCATTATCAGGCTAAAATAAATCATTATCAGCCATTGAAAGTAAGCATATGTGACCGTGCACCTCAAAACGAACATAAAGTCGCACACACTGATTTTGCGTGAGGACTGAAAATAAGTGAAATGGGTCAACCTAGCCAAACTTGTCTTTTTCATATTTTCTGAAAGAGCGGGTCTTCTTTTACATTATGCTAAAATTTGGTATCATAAAACGGGTAGGAAAGTGTGTTTCTTTTTTAGCAGTTTATCTCGAATATTTTTGGTAGAATAGTGTGATTAGGTGTGTCTTCAGAATCCCTTTTTCATTTCTGAAAAACCTTGTCCACACTCTTCACTTTCAACTCTAATAACTTTTGAAAGGATAATGCTACTGCTTTGAAAGTTGGCATTAATTATGGACAGAATGTGTTAATGAGGCATGCTCAATTTTAGTTTAATTTGATAATCTTTTTATTGTTACTCTGGTGTTTCACTTCCTGTTTTTTGTCTCATTCATCGCACAGCCAGCACGGTTTGGTAAAGATTAAGCGCTTGAATAGACACTGTACTGCAGAGCCTCTTTTCTCAGTACACACTTTTCCTGAGTTCGTGCTTTCTTTCCAATATTTGGATAGGTTAGGAGAGTCCGTTTGATTTGAATTATACATCATTTTAAAGCTTAACGTTTGCTCTTTCAGAATGTGGTCTTAACTATTAAAAAATTCATGTCTGGCAACTTTTTGTTTGTTTTGAGGAGCAGGGTCAAATTATGTTATGTGAATTAATTGAAAAGCACACAATCAATGTTGGATTTGTACACAAAATCATGTTTTTGAGAAATTTTTGGGTGGATTAATTTTTTTTTTCGAAGGGACGTGGCTTCAAAACGGTATGCCCGGGAGCAACAAATTTGGTCTCAAAAGTTGCGCGATACTTGAAAAAAAAAAGTCATATAATGTCGCGGCGAGCGCATAACGCGTTGCGGAATAGTCACGCGAAACGTCGTGGGGGGGGGGGGTGCTCCCACCCCCTCCCCTCGGTTGGAAAATAGGGTTAAATCAACTTGCTCATTTAACGATATTCTTCTACATTTAGAAATCTCCAATATATTCTGCCTTTATTTTGTGAGCTCGTTGCTCCATTATCAATAGCTCCAATTCAAAGTTTATTTTTTCTTTGTGTTTCAATCTGTTATCGGTCTATTGTATACGTAGATTTTTGTAGTGCTCGAATGTACTGATAGTAGGTCTTTTTTAATTCAATTATTTTCAGAGCAGGAAATTTGAAATGAAATGAAGTTGAATTAAATTGAATTGAATTAAAATAGGTGCCGAACCCCCTAGAAATAATTGAGGGGGTCGGTGCAATATAGTGCTAACCCACAATTTTGTCAAAATTGAGTTACATGCATTTTCATAATCCTTATCCCTCACTCTAGCCTCTGTGAAAATATATTTGAATTCAACCAATAAGATGGTAAAAATGCATACATTCATGTTTTATTAATGTATAATGTATGGACTTTCAAAACATTCAACAGCGATTATCTCAAAATGGCTATTGTGTGGATTAGCACTATATTGCACCGACCCCCTCAATTATTAAGTACATCGGTTAACGGCAAGAACAATTGGTCTTCATGTGTCTCTCTTTCCAGGTCATGGAATAAGCCTGTCCTGTATAGCCACATCCTTCGTCGAGAATACCTGGCTCACAGTGTGACATCGCCAATACAAGCGAACTTCTCATCGCCCAAACCATCTCCTGTTGTCTCGCAAGCCAGGCATTGCTGGTATCAGTACCTGATTGACCACATTCGTCAATACATCATGTCTAAAAAAAACGTTCTTTAACACCTGAGAAGGAAGGACTGTCCAGCAAGGATTTGAAAAAGGTTACCGACTTCAACCCCGGCTTGATAAGAATATGTATACGTTATATTGTAGCATTATCTACACGAGACATTTCTCTCTTTAATACTGGGCATTCTTGGCGAAGTCATGCATAACATAATATATCTAATATTCCCAAAGTTAATGGCGGAGAGTGAAAATGCGTATACAGTGTTTTGAGAAACAAACAGAGAAAAACGAAAACAATACACAAATGTATCAGTACATTGGACATAGTTTTCTTGTCCATTTTAGTTTAACAAATGTAGACCCAAGTACATAGTTTAGAGATTAAAATCACGTTTTGCTTTACTGATCTTAAAGTCATCAGAACTTGATCGGTGGTTATTCTACCCCCCCCCCCCAAAAAAAAAAGAAAAAGATATGGCATGTGATTTGGCTTGAGACATACTTTACGTTTAAACCACTTAAATGAAGGGTTTATCAGATTAAGCTGAAATTGACCATGCTATATCAACACATTCTGTCATTGATTAATGTCATTTTTTAAACAAAGTATCCTTTAACGAGAAAATAGAATTTAATGAGAAGAGTGTGCAAAGGGTTTCCCAAAAAATGAGAAGGGGCCTCTAAGATATAATCTGATGTCACAACCAAAAAAAAAAAAAAAAAGGTTTGTAGAAGAACTGCTGAAAACACAGCTTTCCATTCATTTTATGATCCCAAACTTAGGAATAGTAGAAGAAAAGCTCTTTCAGAAAATGTGAAAACTTGAGATTTACGTGGTTGAGCCGTTCCACCTTTCGGAGTCCTCACGTAAGGTACGACTTTTTGTTGATTTTATGTTGCACGGTCACAAATACTGTTGGAATTGTCGTACCAAAGTGCGTAGGGACGCTGATTAAACGCCAGTCAGTCAACAAGAATACATGAGGGCTCACGAAGAACAAATTGCAATGAGATTATATATCGCTTGTCCCTAGTTAACTGATATGACATGCAATGATTCATTGCATGTCATATTCACACGGTGGCAATATTATCTTAGAAGTTTTCACGACTACCAAATATTACATTGAAATGCGTTTAATGTTCCACGAAGGACACTATCCATTGTATTAGAATCAATCGTGATTATATGATTCGCATCGGGTTTAAGAATCACAAGTAAAGCACCGCTATTTTTATCATTTAGATTAATGCAATTCAATTCAATTCATTAATTTTCCTTCTTTTTTCCCAACAAAACATAACGCATAATAAATTTGGAATTACATCATAAATATAAACTTTCGAATTTGCAAAAGATAAATGATACAGATAAACAAAAGAATGCGGGACGCCGAAAATAATACGAAGTGCCTTTTTTTGTGCAGGAACAGTAATTTATCAAAGTTTGATGGGCACTACCCGATACTAGGAGTCCGTAATTAAGATAAGGTAAAATTAGACGAAAATACAAGGTCAACAAAGAGGACATTGGAATAAGAGACTTTGAATCTTTGAGTCTATTTATGATACCAATATTACGTGAAATTATTGTACTAATGTTAATAATTTGCGGTATGCACCAAAGTTTATCGTCCACTGTGATACCAAAGAATTTTATATGAGATACACGTTCTAGCAAAGTGTCATCAGAAATGATATTTGTGCGCAAAGCTTCAATGGAATTGCTTAATACTTAGTTTTCTGGAGATTAAGGGATAATCTATTAGCTCTTATCCACTGAGTAACTTTTTTTTTCAATTCGGAATTGACAATGCGTACGAGAGTATCTGGATTTTGGTGAGAAAAGAAAACATTTGAATCATCATCAAAAAAGTATACGTGAGAAGATCAGATGTACAAAAGTCGCTAATGCAAATGATAAAAAGGAAAGGTCCTAATAAGCTACCATATGGGACACCACATTTTGATAAATTCTAGATTTGAGTCATTCTCGTTCAGACATACATATTGTTTTCGATTTTGTAGGTAACTCGTGAGCCACTCCAAGGCCTTCCCCCTTATTCCATAATGAGACAATTTGATGATAAAATCTCATGATTTATCGTATCGAAGGCCTTGGAGAAGTCCAGGAAGATACCAATAAGATGAGAATGATTATCAATAATATACGCGGATGTGGTCAGTAAACTTCAAAGGGCATGAATGGTACTGTGTTTCTGACGAAACCCAAATTGAGAATATTGTAAAATCATTATGAAAATTAAGAGAATTATTTGTTCTTACAAATACCAAATTTCCCAAAATTTTAGATAAGGATGAAAGCAAAACATTTGTCTAAAATTACTTATATCAGATTTTTCTCCTTTTTTAAATAAAGGAAAAACCTTAGCTATTTTCATAAATTGAAAACACCGCTTATTATAGATTTGTTGAAAATGTGTGAAAGTGGGTCAGCAATTGATGATGTAATTCCTTTTAGAATAAGATAACTTATATCATCATAACCAGCACTTCGATTATTATTCATTGCAAAAACAATATCTATTATTTCATATTTTAAAATGAAACAAAAAAAAAAAAAACACTAGAGTAGGTTGACCTAAGAATTAAAAAAAAATGAATATCTGACTGTGGTACTTTTTCTGCCAGATTTTCCCCGATCATTGAAAAATAAGAGTTAAAAATATTAACTGTATCATTGGGATCTTCCAAAATTGCATTATCATGATTTGTGACAGTGCACCTCAAAACGAACATAAAGTCGCACACACTGATTTTGCGTGAGGACAGAAAATAAGTGAAATGGGTCAACCTAGCTGAACTTGACTTTTTCATATTTTCTGAAAGAGCGGGTCTTCTTTTACATTGTGCTAAAATTTGGTATTATAACACGGGCAGGAAAGTGTGTTTTTTAGCAGTTTATCTCGAACATTTTTGGTAAAATAGTGTGATTAGGTGTGTCTTTAGAATCCCTTTTTCATTTCTGAAAAACCTTGTCCACACTCTCCACTTTCAACTCTAATAACTTTTGAAAGGATAGTGCTACTGCTTTGCAAGTTGGCATTAATTATGGACAGAATGTGTTAATGAGGCATGCTTAATTGCAATTTAATCTGATAATCCCTTCATTGTTGTTACTCTGGTGGTTTACTTCCTGTTTTTTGTCCCATTCATCGCACAGCCAGCACGGTTTGGTAAAGATTAAGCGCTTGAATAGACACTGTACTTCAGAGCCTCTTTTCTCAGTTCACACTTTTCCTGAGTTTGTGTTTTCTTTCCAATATTTAGATAGGTTAGGAGTGTCCATTTGATTTGAGTTATACATCATTTTAAAGCTTAAAGTCTGCTCTTTCAGAATATGGTCTTAACTAAAAATTCATGTCTGGCGACTTTTTGTTTGTTTTGAGGTGCAGGGTCACATTTAGCTTTGTAATATTTGATTTCTCTTTTGATATATATGTATAGCCTCCTTCAATACCTTCCATGTATCTTTTATATCATGTTTATATTTTTCTAACTGAATCATATAATATTTCCTGTTTTCCAACCAACTAATCTTCGTCAAAAATATTTTCATACGAAGTGTATTAACTTTTTTTTTAAGTTTCTCAGCTTTTTTTTCATTTTGAATTTATAGTATAAGTTTTTTTTCTGTTTATTGAACGAATAACAGATTTTGAAATCCATGGAAGTTTAGGGGACGTTTTATGATTAACTGACTTATCTTTTAAGTTAGGAATAATACTAATCATCTAAATGTTTATTCATGATCCCTGAAAAATATCCAAATGACACATTTACATCATCATTATCATAAACACTAGACCGGTCAGCCCTATCTAGGCTAGCACCAAGGTTAGCCAAATTTTCCGGTGAAGCTCTACGTCTCAATGAAGAAAACTGAAACTTATCAACCAAATGTTTAAGATCAAAACATGCTATGGAAATGATCAGTTATATCAGATGAAATTATAGCAGAATTTAAAATCTGCATAGAATTACAAAAAAAAAAAAAATACTATCAAGGAGGGTTGCGGAGTGATTTGTAACACGAGTTGGCTTCGAAGGCAAGAAGGAGGGTGACAAAAACATTTCAAGAAATTCTTGATATGTATTATCATTCTTAATCAAATCAATATCAAAATCACCAATTAGAAAAAATGCTTTTATTGATACATAAAGGACTTTTTAAAGAATTTGTCATACAATTCATAAAATCTTTGGAACTAGAACTTGGGGGTCTATTAACAATACCAATTATAATATTGTTAATTTGCGGAATAAAAATTTCCACGAACAAAGTCTCTACAATTTCATTCATTACATTCAATTTACTACAAACACTAAATTCAAAATACTTTGAGAGAGCGACCCAATCATCCGTCCTGTTCACTCTATTATAAACAATAAAATTATTAGTAATGCATACGGCAAACTAACATCAAATGATAAGCATGTTTCAGTTAAAACTATTATTGAAATTTGTTGTTTTTAATTATCTAATAATATCTGTAACTCATCAAAATACTTATTAATACTCCTTATACAGTGGAAACTCGATATAACGAGATGGTCGGGACCGAGTCATTTTCCTCGTTATAGCCGATATCTCGTTATATCAGTAGGCATAAAAGAAGGCATAAAATAAAGACATTAATTTGCACATGTGGGACTACCCATCATATTTCAATCAATACTGATAACTTGATATTGTGTGTGAGGGAATTACTCACCTTTATGGGTAAGACGATGTTTTTCGCCAAGGAAATCCAATATCAAGAATGTGTTTCTTATTAATTGTAGATGTTTGAATTTATAAATTTATATAGCTTGCGATTGTATCAAGATCGTCTGTGGATTGGTATGTGGTTATCGTATCGGTGTGTGTTGTGTGGAAAGCTTGAATAATGGTCTGCACAATGCTGTGTGTGTATGTGACACATTCTGTATGTACATTATGACTGCGTGTGTGTGTGAAGACGGGGAATTCCCTAAGTAGAAGGCCAATCACAGCATCCGATTGCCTCACACCTGCTAAATGTCATGATGATGTCATGTATACATATGGCCGTCCCACCACATTTTCTGCATGTATCAGTGTGCGTGCACACACACACTTCACACGTACAACATGCAGTGCTAGCTGGAGTGCACTGACGAAAATGATTATGTGTGTACAAGACAGTTTTTGGCGCATCAAGCTTTACAATCTCGGAAGATGATAGCACAGGCGAAGTAAAGCTTTACCGAAGGCATTTTGCTTTACCTCGCTATAGCAGGTTTGATTTACTATGTTTTTCTTTGTTTGGAAGTCACAAAATTTATCTCGTTATAGCAGTTATTTCGTTATAGCCGATCTCGCTATAAGAGTAGCATTTTACATAGACTTGTGTGGAAGGAAATTTGGGACCGAGAAAATTTCCTCGTTATAACCGATATCTCGTTATAGCAGTGTTCGTTATACCGAGTTTCCCCTGTATTAAAATGTAACATAGAAAATACATACTTTGTGAAAACTTTTTTGTATGATCTTTAAATTGATCAACAGTTTAGAAGAAATTTGAGTGGAGTCACATTCAAAATCAAATCATTATATCTATCTCTTGAAGACGAGTTTACATTATTGGCAATAAGATCGTCAAAAAACAAACAAAAAAGCAAACAGACGATTGTGACTTATTCCGACTTAATTCCAAAGGGGAGCGTCTAAACAGATCAAAGAGTTCATAATCATCAAGAGAATCAAATGCTACAGTAAGTCGATTAGCCATAAAGAGAGGCATAACGTATATGAAGACATGTTAACTGACGAGTTAACAAAGGAATGGAAAACTTTGGCACAGAAGATGCATGAATAATTCCGGGCTCACGAATAGTACAGCGAGTAGGCAAATTCATGAAAACATAGACTTTAGGCAACATAAAGAACATAGAAGACATAAACAACACAGGAAGAAAGCTTACACACAAATAGTCAAAGTCTGTAACAGAACTTTGACAGAACCAGTGCAAAGCATATAAACGGACATGGAGATAGAGATAGCTCCCGAGGAGGAAATAATTATAAATATTATCTAACCAATTATTGATTTATAGGATGAAAATATAGTGAAGGCATAACAAATGCATGTGAAAATAAAAACCTCTTTCTTTCCTTGGATTGGTATGTAGTATCATAATATCATCAAGGCCCAGAAGTCAGACATTCATTATACTTCATACACAAGGTACATAACTAATGAAGATGAATTAATATGCTGACATTACACATGTCACACAACTGCTGAAATGAGTGAACGATAATACTGATAACCCTCGCAGGGGCAGACGGGGCAACAGCTGTGTGTGAACTGGATACCATACTTACAAAAGGTGATAAGGCAATAAGAAAAAAATGCTATGAAAAAGATATACTGTACTGCAAGTAAAGAGCACAACAAAGTGTAAATATTTTTCAATGCCTAACAGGATGGCTGCTGACCAGTCGGACCAGTCAGAAGTCCCTTCTGCATCAGATTGCCAAAGATATATCAATCACTGACGACATCGATGCCCTTGCGACATACTTGGACTCACTGGCGTAGCCAGGGGGGGGGGGGGGGGGCGATGGGGGCGGTCGCTCCCCCCTAAGATTTGGACCGGGGATTTGGGAGGCGGAAAAAAAAAATGCGTGTATACTGTATGCATGCACATGAAGCGGGTCTCCTTTGCAACCTTTCATCAAATAAGATATTTTTTTGAATATTTCACTCAAAGTGTGCACCAGATCGTTGAATTTCAATTCAAAATATGCAAAATCTCTCGTGCTTGGGAGGGGGATACCCCCTCCCAAACCCTTCCCCTCTGTGCCTCTTTCCCTAGCTTAGTACACTTTTTAGATTTGCAAAAAAATTCTGAATAATTCTGAGTGCACAAGACTTATCACTTATATTCCGAAAACTCAAGGTTCCCTCATGTATAAGGGGAGTTTCCCCTTTTAATCGACCCTTTCCTCCCTCAGTCCCCCCCCCCATCAGTTTTTTTTTTTTTTTTTTTTTTTGGTGATTTCCCAAATGTTGATTCCATCAAATATGCGTATACGAGATATCTCAATTTCAACCTTAAAAAGGCAAAAGCTCCATCGGAAGGGAAGGGTGGATATAACACTCGCCCACGCCTTCTTCCTGCTCGCCCGCCCCTCCCCCCCCCCCCCACCCTTCCGCCATGCATAGAAGTAGACTGTGGCTATACCCAGATCGCTTTATTTCAATTCTAAAAACGCAAAAGCTCCGCGAGCGGGAGGGGAAATCCCCCTTCCCCTAAGCTCTACCTCACTAGACTTTATACATACACACAGATGGTGCACATTCGGAATAAGAGCTAAATTCCGTGATTTTAACACTTCGATGAAAAAGTATTGCACCAAAAATGTGCACCAGATCGCTGAATTTCAGGTCTGAAAACGCAAAATCACGTTCGTGTGGGAGGGGATATGCCCCTATCTACACCCTCGTGTGCATGCTTTTTCTGTTTGATTGCTGAACAGACAGCGTTCATGATATTCAGTGTAAGAATTAATACAAGAAGATTATTTAAATGATACTATTTTATAGGCAAATTGTTCAATAATAATCTACACTAAAATATACTGCAACCTTAAACAAGTGGGACTGTTTCAACTCGTTAAAAC
Organism: Diadema antillarum; assembly: GCF_040938485.1. NCBI lineage: Eukaryota > Metazoa > Echinodermata > Echinoidea > Diadematoida > Diadematidae > Diadema > Diadema antillarum. The sequence goes on from NW_027271174.1 coordinate 1,125,232, forward strand.
ACGCAAAAACATGCATCAAATTGCACCATTTGCAACATCAAAATGCAAAAAGTTCTCACCGTGGGAAGGGGGGGGGGGACACCCCCCTCCCACACCCTCCCCTCCCCCTTCGCTCGCTCCGCTTGTTCGGGTTCAGTCGCGTTCATGATATTCAGTGAAAAGAATTAATACAAGAAGATTATTTAAATGATACCATTTTATAGGCAAATTGTTCAATAATAATCTACATCAAAATACACTGCTACCAAACAAATGTTACTGTTTCACGTCGATAAAACGCGCAAAAACATGCATCAAATTGCACCATTTGCAACATCAAAATGCAAAAAGTTCTCCCACACCTTCCCCTCCCCCCTCGCTCGCTCCGCTCGTTCGGGTTCAGTCGCGTTCATGATATTCAGTGAAAAAAATTAATACAAGAAGTGTATTTAAATCATGCCATATTACAGGCAAATAGTTCAATGATAATCTACATCAAGATATACTGCAACCTTAAACAAGTGGGACTATTTCAACTCGTTAAAACACGCAAAAACATGCATCAAATTGCACCATTTGCAACATCAAAATGCAAAAAGTTCTTACCGTGGGAGGGGGGACACCCCCTCCCACACCCTCCCCTCCCCCTTCGCTCGCTCCGTTCGCTCGGGTTCAGTCGCGTTCATGATATTCAGTGAAAAGAAGTAGTACTAGAAGTGTTTTAAATGATACCATCTTATAGGCAAATTGTTCAATAATAATCTACACCAAAATATACTGCTACCTTAAACAAGTGGGACTGTTTCACATCGATAAAACGCGCAAAAACATGCATCAAATTGCACCATTTGCAACATCAAAATGCAAAAAGTTCTCACCGTGGGAGGGGGGACACCCCCCTCCCACACCCTCCCCTCCCCCAGCGCTCGCTCCGTTCGCTCGGGTTCAGTCGCGTTCATGATATTCAGTGAAAAAGAATTAATACAAGAAGTGTATTTAAATCATACCATATTATAGGCAAATTGTTCAATGATAATCTACAGTAAAGTATACTGCAACCTTAAACAAGTGGGACTGTTTCATCTCGTTAAAACACGCAAAAACATGCATCAAATTGCACCATTTGCAACATCAAAATGCAAAAAGTTCTTACCGTGGGAGGGGGGACACCCCCTCCCACACCCTCCCCTCCCCCTTCGCTCGCTCCGTTCGCTCGGGTTCAGTCGCGTTCATGATATTCAGTGAAAAGAAGTAGTACTAGAAGTGTTTTTAAATGATACCATTTTATAGGCAAATTCTTCAATAATAATCTACACCAAAATATACTGCTACCTTAAACAAGTGGGACTGTTTCACATCGATAAAACGCGCAAAAACATGCATCAAATTGCACCATTTGCAACATCAAAATGCAAAAAGTTCTTACCGTGGGAGGGGGGACACCCCCCTCCCACACCCTCCCCTCCCCCAGCGCTCGCTCCGTTCGCTCGGGTTCAGTCGCGTTCATGATATTCAGTGAAAAGAATTAATACAAGAAGTGTATTTAAATCATACCATATTATAGGCAAATTGTTCAATGATAATCTACAGTAAAGTATACTGCAACCTTAAACAAGTGGGACTGTTTCAACTCGTTAAAACACGCAAAAACATGCATCAAAATGCACCATTTGCAACATCAAAATGCAAAAAGTTCTTACCGTGGGAGGGGGGACACCCCCCTCCCACACCCTCCCCTCCCCCTCGCTCGCTCCGCTCGCTCGGGTTCAGTAGCGTTCATGATTCAGTGAAAAGAATTGATACAAGAAGTGTATTTAAATCATACCATATTATAGGCAAATTGTTCAATGATAATCTACAGTAAAGTATACTGCAACCTTAAACAAGTGGGACTGTTTCAACTCGTTAAAACACGCAAAAACATGCATCAAAATGCACCATTTGCAACATCAAAATGCAAAAAGTTCTTACCGTGGGAGGGGGGACACCCCCCTCCCACACCCTCCCCTCCCCCTCGCTCGCTCCGCTCGCTCGGGTTCAGTAGCGTTCATGATTCAGTGAAAAGAATTGATACAAGAAGTGTATTTAAATTATACCATTTTACAGGCAAATTGTTCAATAATAATCGACATCAAAATAAACTGCTACCTTAAACAAGTGGGACTGTTTCACGTCGATAAAACGCGCAAAAACATGCATCAAATTGCACCATTTACAACATCAAAATGCAAAAAGTTCTTACCGTGGGAGGGGGGACACCCCCCTCCCACACCCTCTCCCCCTCGCTCGCTCCGCTCGCTCGGGCTCGGTCGCTTCGCTCCCTCGCAGACTAACCGCCCCCCCTAAGATGAAATCCTGGCTACGCCGTTGCTTGGACTTCAATGTGGTAGAAACCCAGAACTTTGTCAAAAACAACTGTCGTTACCAACACGGAACGAACTATGCAATTGTCAGCATGCTTCGTGAATGGATTGACAGGGTAAGCCTATTTTCACTTCGATCAGACCTGAGAGGAGATTTGATGCACGCCGAGCTAGTTCGATTGCTGAAACGCATCTACCATCAGGTTAGTCATTACATATTATATCCCTCATGTAAAGCTTCTTGCCATAGGATTGTACAGAGCACGAACATGGTGTAGTTTTACTAGCTAGCTACGAGCAGCTGGATGCGGTGCAATTGGTTACTAGCCAGCGTGATATAGTACTTTTGGGAATCCACGATTTGCACCCAATCGTGATCGTGTGATCGATATCTACATTTCTCACCGTAATAAGAATGTACGCAGTGCGCGTAGTAGCGATACTTTTGAGCGACAGTCCTGTGGCTTGTAGCTAGCTAGCTAGCGCTAGAGAGCGCGAAGCGCGCGGTGTGTTGTGCGACAGCATTACAGAAATCTGTGGTGCGATGCGATGGCGTGGTAGGGTGTGTGTAACGTTATCTAGTTTAGTGTACGTGTGATCAAATGCATGAAAGTGACTGCTTCAAGTAACGGAAGAATGGATCGCGGGAGGACACCATATCAGGTACGAATTAGGAATAAACTAAAACCGATTTTGAAGATGATCTGGGTAACGAAGCCGCTTTAGGCCTACTTCTAACGTAGTCCTGGACCTCCTCGATCTTTCGGAGTTTTGCACGCTGTAGTGTAGCTAGTGTGTAGGAATCAACAACAACGCAGCGGTGTTGTTCACTACGCGCTGCACGCACTGATGCTGCACTAGCTGTTACGGCCTAACGTTAGATTTATCGTTCACGAAACCTGCACACTTTTCCCAAAGGACCGTCATTACTCTAGTAAAATGCTCGATAGGGATATAAAACAAATATCGACTGCTTTCTTTCGGGCCATGGTAAAACTATTTGACCTCGGTGATGTCTCAACAGTGCCATGTCCCTAGACTTCGTCTCGGGACATAGCACTACGTTGAGACATCACCTCGGTGCAAATAGTTTTACCATCTCCCTCTGCAGCAGTCGATATTTGTATACTAAACCCGGTTGAAAATTTATAACGCGCGCTCCCACTAGATGCTTTCTTTAAATGCGCATACATTTCTGAAAATAGTGAATTAACAGACAAGCATAATCAGAGGATTTACAAAACAACGCGATCCGAAAAATACATATTCATTGACTGAATGCAGCAATTACATTCGTAGAAAGTTTGAGCTAAATCGGACAATTCCTTCAAACGTTATGAATTTGTAATATTTTAGTGACGAGACTGCCGGATCAGAAAACTGCTAGAGGTTATGACATTATGCTATACTATGGAAATGCGATATTTGGGACAAAAACATGTAAACCACCGGAGCAGCAACAACGAAGGGATTATTAGATTAAGCTGAAAATAAGCATGCCATATATATTAGGGCCATTCTTTGAATTTCCAAAAAGAAAAAAAAAAGTTGTTCTGTGAAAACTTGAGTTGAGTAATCATACAGAGCACTGTCTGAATTAGCATGAATGATATTTTTATTTTCTAATTAAGGCCATTATTGTGCTCATTTGCATATATTTGCAAAGGCATTGACTTTATGGGAATATTACATATTTGTGCCCAATATTTGACTTATGGAATTGTGTGTCTATTTACTTCTATTCTGTAATATTCAATAATACGTTTGCCCACACCTATTTAAGCATATCTAGCCAAAGAATGACAGACATGATTACATCATAAAGAAGTAATTAAAATACAAAGGTAATTATTTCCACATGTCACACACGTAGCCAAAAACAGGAAAAAATTATGCTAGATAACAAAAAAAAAACCAAGCCGTGATCAACTTTCTTTTTCATGTCAAAAGCTAGTTTGACTGTATCAAACTTTTCACCAAATATAAGCACTCTACACTATCAACAAGCAAATTAACTAGTCACACACCTGACCAATGGTCACGAGTGTGACATATGTGCGGTCACCAGTGTGACCAGCAATTCATGGTACACTTTATGATGCACATCATTGCCCCTTTAACGATTAAAGAAAATATCATGAATATGGGTACAAGAATGTACCCCTATTCTATGGAACAGTCTACACAGTTATTCCGAGAATTTTACTCTTACAACAATGGAATAATACCAAAATACACACAGTTTATTGTAACTTCAAATTTGAGCCGCTGAAGAGTCTGCTGGACAGCTGAATGCCTTTACACAAACTTTTTTTAGGAGTCTATTACATTTTAGAGCTGTTTTGAACTGGAAAATATATAGATATTGGTATATATTCCAAGGACGAGTTCACCTTCATAGACATGTGGGTTGAGTGAATGCAGCAATATTAGTAGAACACATCAGTGAGAGTTTGAGCAAAATCGGACAATCCGTTAAAAAGTTATGAATTTTTGAAGTTTCTGCGAAGTCACGGCTGGATGACAAGACTACTAGGCCTATAGTTTGTGAGGTCACATGAGTACAACGATATAAAGAAAGAATGAAGAAAATTCAACATATTTCCATTTTTTCTCCCATAACAAAAGAACACTCGACTTCTCTCTTTCAGAAGGCAGGGGGAATAATATCACCCTTAACATACGTCAGTAGCAAGTCGAAGAACTGTGCACTTTATTAAAAAAGTAAAGTTTTTTGAAATTCTCTTTTTTTACCTTACATAGTTGTACGCATATGACATCATACACGGTAGTAGTCTTCTCTCCCAGCAGTGACTGCGCAGATACTTAAAATATTCGTAACTTTTGAACGGATTGTCCAATTTTCCTCAAACTTTCACTGATGTGTTCTACTAATATTGCTGCATTCTCTCAATATTTATGTGTATGAAGGTGGACTTGTCTAAAAGCACTGTTAAACGACTCGACGATTCTGAAAGGAAAGATGACTATATCAAATAATTGATTTTAAGATTTTTTTTTTTTTTTATCGCTGTGTACTATAAAACTTCAAAAGATTCCCACAATTAGTGAAACCAGGGGGATGGTAGCGATTTGATTAGAAATTAAAGCACCACCTGAAACATCAATGCTGGATCATCATATAAAAATAATTAAGTCAGTCAAACATGTTGATGAGAGTCTGATCTGAAATGTGACAGAAGAGTGAGGAGAGCATTCACAAAGTTTTTCTTTGTTACAGTAATACGGAAGAGAGATGACTTGCCATTCTAATTTACTTTAATCAAACCACACTGTATATCAAAGAAAACATAGTCATGTGTATAAATGTGACCCTGCACCTCAAAACAAACAAAAAGTCGCCAGACATGAATTTTTAGTTAAGACCATATTCTGAAAAGGCAGACTTTAAAGGGGATGACTAGTAACTGATCAGTGGGAATCTTTAGGAATGCTGAGGGATGATTGTTCCAATACTTGTGGGATTCATTTAAGAGTACATTATAAATCTATTCTTGTGTGAAAATTATTTGCTTCAGAATGGTCTCATATTCAAGTAATGTGCAGTTTAATGTTTCCAGGTAAGCGTCCCTGGTCAGTGACGGGTCATTAATCTGCACATTATTTGAATATGAGACCGTTCTGAAGCAAATAATTTTCACACAACAGTAGATATATAATGTACTCTTAAATGAATCCCACAAGGATTGGAACAATCATCCCTCAGCATTCCCACTGATCGGTTACTAGCCATCTCCTTTAAGCTTTAAAATGATGTATAACTCAAATCAAATGGACTCTCCTAACCTATCTAAATATTGGAAAGAATGCACAAACTCAGGAAAAGTGTGAACTGAGAAAAGAGGCTCTGAAGTACAGTGTCTATTCAAGCGCTTAATCTTTTAATACCAAACCGTGCTGGCTGTGCGATGAACGGGACAAAAAACAGGAAGTAAAAAACCAGAGTAACAACAATGACGGAATTATCAGACTAAACTGAAATTAAGCATGCCTCATTAACACATTCTGTCCACAATTAATACCAACCTTCAAAGCAGTAGCACTATCCTTTCAAAAGCTATTAGAGTTGAAAGTGAAGAGTGTGGACAAGGTTTTTCAGAAATGAAAAAGGGATTCTAAAGACACACCTAATCAGATTATTCTACCAAAAATGTTCGAGATAAACCGCTAAATAACACACTTTCCTGCCCGTTTTATGATACCAAATTTTAGCATAATGTGAAAGAAGACCCGCTCTTTCAGAAAATAATATGAAAAAGTCAAGTTCGGCTAGGTTGACCCATTTCACTTATTTTCAGTCCTCATGCAACATCAGTGTGTGCGACTTTATGTTCGTTTTGAGGTGCACGGTCACAAATACAGTCGTTTAAAGTTGAATTTCACCAATTCTAATTGCTTCTGATTGGCATAAAACATGAATATGGCATTTGTACTAAAAATGATTGTATGAGTTTGTGTGAAAGTGTTTGTGAATTTCACATTTTGAACATGCACACAAATCAATGCAATCACATTATTAGAAGACAACAAATTGTCGGGTGTGTAATCTAAAGGCCGTATCACTTTTCCGGGCAAGCTACGCGGACTTGTTGCGAGGAGAAATTTTCCGCGAACGGAAAAGAATGTTTGCGTTTTTCGCACTTGTTTCTTATCTGCTGGATGAGTGCTGCTTACCCTCTACTTGTATTCCGTGTGACCTGCGTGAGAGCTTTGCAACCGATCCATTCTCTGTTACAAGCGACTTACTGAGAAGTACCTGCGTTAGAGTTGCCTGCGAGGTGCTGCCGGTAAGGGTCTCCAACTGGTGTTTTGCATGTAGCTCCCACGACTTACTCGGAACAAGTTTTGAGCTTGCTCAAGGCAATGTCATACCGTATCTGGGGAAGTTTTGCGGCTTGACTTGACTACCCGGAGCTCTCCGCAGTTGGTCCGCACCTGACAGTACCTAGCGCGCATCTCGCCTGTACTAGTTGCAAGGAGGTGCGCAAGCAAGTCCGATCTAACCGATGCTAAGTTTTGAGCATGACCAAAACTTTTTCCGGGTGAGTCGTGGGAATGCCCGGAGAGCTCCACGAAGAACGCCAGTAGGAGACTCTTAGCGGCAGCACCTCGCAGGCAACTCCCACGCAGGTACTTCCCAGTCCCCGTATGCAGCCAAGATAATGGCATTCTGTGGGACTCCTGCCATTCATTCAGAGGAATTCCTTCACTGAGTGGTCAGCCCCCACACGCATGGGACACATGTCACACAATATACACGCAAGTAGAATTTTAAAGTGGAACGCGTCCAGCAAGGAAGAAACATGCACTGACTCGCCCAAATCCTTGTCCGCCCTCAGAAATTGTCCGGAATGCTGGAAATTCCCTACACGCAACAAGCCAGTGTAGCTTGCCCGGAATGGTGTGACAGGGCCTAAACATGATTACAGGTAAAAAAATAAAATGCGTGCGCACCTCCGGGCGACTCCGGGTGAGATGCGTGCTAGGTACTGTCATTTGCGGGTCATCTCTGGGAACCTCCGAGTAGTAAAAATTGTTCTTCGAATGTCGCACGCAAGGCTTGCCCGGAAAGGTGTGACGCGGCCTTAAGACAGCATAACAAATAAAACCAATCTACTGCAGTATGTGCATGTTTATTATTGTTTCATATACACATTCCACTTTTTATTTTATTTTTTTTAATTTGCAGTACCAATAAACATAAACTCCATGTAAAACTACCCTCTTTTTTATAATGACTTGATTGCTTGATTAACAAGTCACCGACCTTATTTGACCTCTGACCCTTGATCAACATAATGTACTTAACATTTCAAAGGAATATATATTGTCACCTAATAGGTTTTTACATGCATTTATAAGTCAAATACAAACTTAGTATATCTGTAGGGCCTTTAGAGTTATATGGGATACTTTCTCCAATGTGCAGTATTTTAGGTCACACATGTGACTAAGCACTGCCTATTGTGAATAAATGGCAGTTTACAAAGCTGTAGAATTATCCTCTCTTAAGTTATTAGTATTGAAAGGGAAGGGTTTTTAAGAAATGATGACACATCGAATCACACTAGTTTACAAAAAAAAAATAAAAATAAAAGAAAAAGTGTTTAAACGGGATGGCTAGTAACTGATCGGTAGAAATCAGTGGGAATGCCGGGTGATCGATTGTTCCAATCCTTGTGGGATTCATTTAAGAGTACATTATATATCTATTGTTGTGTGAAAATTGTTTGCACTTCAGAATAGTCTCATATTCATGTAATGTGCAGTTGAATGATTCCAGGCTAGCATGCATGTACATGCATGTACAGTATGAGACCTTTCTGAAGTAAATAATTTTACACAACAGTAGATATATCATGTACTCTAAATTGAATCCCACATGAATTGGAGCAATCATCCCCCAGCATTCCCACTGATCCCGACAGATCAGTCACTAGCCATCCCCTTTAAAGTGGAAGAGTAAGGGAATAATGTCATGTCATTTACAGAAAATTGTCCTCCCCAACTTTCGGATCCTTTTGTTGTAGCGGGTCATAAACAGTGATATGTCCTTATATTTTAGGCGTTTTTGCATGATTTTTATAACGTAGGATATTTTGTTGTACAACTGACCTACACATAGGCATCAAATGTGTTAACTCAAAAATTTTTATACCCCCGCATATCCAAAGTGTATAAGGGGGTGACATGAATCAGCGTGTGGTCGGTCGGACGGTTGGGCGGTCCGTTGCAAATCTTGCCTCGCTAACTCCATGTACAGTTTTAAAGCAAATTTAATGAAAGTTGGGTTATATGATTACACTGAAGAGTAGATATGCAAGACATGTTATTCTTTTTTTTTGTAGGAGAAAGCGTTGCCATGGTAACACAACTTTCCCCAAACCTTGTGGAGTGAACTACTTCCACAGCATTGAACAATTTATTTCAATTTGGTATGTATAATGATTTTTACTTAAGGTGTAATTGATATGCAAAACACACTTTATGTTTGGACCTGACAAGGCTTTACCATGTGGTAACGTGGATTATTTTCTTGAAAATCTTGATGAGTGAACTGCTGTCACAATTTGGAAGCAATTAAACTCAAATTTGGTGTACATTGTGATATTGAGCTGTGGATGTGAAGAACATGTTTGTTTGTTTGTGTGTGTGTGTGTGTTTGTAGGAGAAAGCGTTGCCATGTTAACCGTAATTTCCTCAAAACCTTGTGGAGTGACCTACTTCCAGAGTATTTAAGATTTTTTTTTTCTAATTTGTTTTTGAGGCCTATACAATGAATTATAGTTGAAGAGTTTGTTCGCAAAAACCGATAAGTCCATATTTGCCAAACGGAGATATTTGCAATAAAAAGTCAGGAAAAATAAAGAGAATAATAAGCAAATTTTTGTTTCTTTTGACCATAACTTCAAAAATGTACCTTTATATGTAGTGACCAATATATCATTTAAAGGACAAGTTTACCTTCATAAACATAAGGATTGAGAAAATGCAACAATATTAGTAGAACACATCAATGAAAGTTTGAGGAAAATTGGTCAATCGATGCAAAAGTTATGATTTTTTTTTTTAAATTTTTGTGTTGGAACCGCTGGATGAGGAGACTACTACAGCTTGTGAGTCATATGCGTACAACAGTATAAAGGAAATATAAAAGAAAATTCAACATATTTTCACTTTTTTCGCATAATAAAAGAGCAATTGACTTGCCTCTTTCTAAAGGCAGGGGGAATTATATTACCCATAACATTTATCGGTAACGAGTCAGGGGAATGTGTACTTTTTTCAAAAGATGGAATTTTGTGAAATTCTCTTTTATATTTTCCTTATATTGTTGTACGCATGTGACATCTAAGTTATTCATACACTGCAGTAGTCTTCTCATCCAGCGGGTACTGCACAAAAACTTCAAAAATTCATAACTTTTGAACGAATTGTCTGATTTTCCTCAAACTTTCAATGATGTGTTCTACTAATATTGCTACATTCTCTCAATCCTTATGTTTATGAAGGTGAACTTGTCCTTTAAAAGGTATTATTTTGTACTTTATGACAGAAACCGTACTTCAAAATCTTCAAAAATGGACTTATCGGTGTTTGCGAATAAACTCTTCAGTTGTAGTTATTGAGACACACAGTTTTGTGTTTGTACCCATCAAGGCTTTATCATGGTAACAGTTTATTTTTCAGGTGTAAGTTTCTTCAGTTTGTCTCCCTCTACAAATTAAATGTGTTAAGATCGCAACTGCTGATACTGTAAATTAACAAACATGTCGGAAAAAAAGAACCAATGGGACTCGAACCTGTCATCTTCTGCTTTCCGGGCAGTGACACTACCACCAGGCTGTTCCTGGTTGCCGGCAGTGACACGATGAACATGGAACAAATACCAAAGCTCCGAGATTCGGACATTGTTATGTTAAGCAGTCCAATGCGGACAATTATTCATGGGATGAATGAAAGCAGGATATTATTCAGTGGGGTGAAAGCTCAGGTGTGAGTTTCTTCAGTTAGTCTCCCCCTACAAATTAGATTTGGTAAGGGTGGGATTTCACGGAGCACGCGAACGATTTGCGAAGGACGCGAATGACAAAATCCAACATTCGTAAAAGCTTTTTCTCCGAATGTGTTCCGACAATAAAGCCGAAAACTATTCTTGAGCATTTTGTGCGAAGTTTCCACGACGTTTGTGCGAATGTCGTGTGTATCATTGCTAAAGTACAGCATGTTCACTACACGAAGAATACGCGACGGAAATGCGAACAACGAAACATTTCCAATAATCATGGGAGAAAATGTACCCATGGAGAGGTGGAAGCTGTCTTGAGTTGATTTTTTTCTTCTTTCCTCTATTTCTCCTTTCTTTTTCTCTCATTTCTCTATCGTGTGCTTGCCTACATTCTTTTTCCTAATACCTATCTCCACTAGTAACGAGCATCTAATTTTTTTTTTCAGTTCCTCCGACACATAATCTCTATAGTTCAAATGAAATTTTACATACTTAAGATTAATTTTAAGTGTATTCTGCGATTTGTTTTTGTATATCAAACATTTCTTTCTCTTTGCTAGTCTTTAATTTCTTTTGTTACTATAGTTGTTAATAATTCTTTGATGTTTAGATATATGCTACGATTTTAATCTGTAGAAAACGTAGAAGTCATACATCCCCCAAACGTGCGCTAAACGTTCGCGAGAATGTCTCAAAAGGTAAGCGAACAGATTGCGATTACGTCGTAAAATGATCGGAAAAACTTCGCAGATTTCGCATAACATACGCGAGACATTCTCCAAAGTTTCGGACTCTGTTTGGGGTTTCACGAACATTTTGCGAACATCGCGCATGTCTTGCGAAGGTCTTGCGCATATGACGAGGCTTTAAAGACACTATCGAGAACAATTCACGAGCAAATCACGACCAAGTGTGCGGAAAAGGTTCGCAAAAAATTTCAAACTTTTTTGAAATTCTCGCCGAAGTAAAAACGACATTCGCGAACAACTGACGACGCTTCCGAACCCTCACGTTCGTTTGGCGAACTTTTGCAGACTAAAATACGAATGCTGGATTTTGTCATTCGCGTCCTTCGCAAATCGTTCGCGTGCTCCGTGAAATCCCACCCTAAGGTGTATGGGTGGGATTTCACGGAGCACGCGAACGATTTGCGAAGGACGCGAATGACAAAATCCAACATTCGGAAAAGTTTTTCTCCGAATGTGTTCCGACAATGAAGTCGGTAAACTATTCTTGCGCAATTTGTGCGAAGTTTCCACGACGTATGTGCGAATGTCGTGTGTATCATTGCTGAAGTACAGCATGTTACGTACACAAAGAACACGCGACAGAAATGCGAACAACGAACAATTTTCAATAATCATGGGAGAAAATGTACCCAATTCTTGAGTTGAATTTTTTCTTTCCTCTATTTCTCCTTTCTTTCTCTCTCATTTCTCTATCGTGTGCTTGCCTACATTTTTTTTTTCCCTAGGACCTATCTCCACTAGTAAAGCATTTGATTTTTTTTTTGCAGTTCCTCCAAGACATAATCTCTAGGATAGTTCAAATGAAATTTTACATACTTAAGATTAACTTTAAGTGTATTCTGCGATTTTTTTTGTATATCAAACATTTGTTTCTCTTTGCTAGTCTTTAATTTCTTTTGTTACTATAGTTGTTAATAATTGTTTGATGTTTAGATGTACACTACGATTTTTATTTGTAGAAAACGTATAGGCCATACATCCCCCAAACGTGCACTAAACGTTCGCGAGAATGTCTCAAAAGGTACGCGAACAGTTTGCGATTACGTCGTAAAATGATTGGAAAAACTTCGCAGATTTCGCGTAACATACGCGAGACATTCTCCAAAGTTTCGGAGTCTGTTTGGGGTTTTACGAACATTTTGCGAACATCGCGCATGTCTTGCGAAGGTCTTGCGCATATGACGAGGCTTTAAAGACACTTTCGAGAACAATTCACGAGCAAATCACGACCAAGTATGCGGAAAAGGTTCGCAAAAAATTTCAAACTTTTTTGAAATTCTCGCCGAAGTAAAAACGACATTCGCGAACAATTGACTACGCTTCCGAACCCCCACGTTCGTTTGGCGATCGTTTGCAGACTAAAATGCGAATGCTGGATTTCGCCATTCGCGTCCTTCGCAAATCGTTCGCGTGCTCCGTGAAATCCCACCCTAATGTCGCAATTCTGATCTGTAAATAAACAAACATGTCCGAAAAAAGGAACCAGTGGGACTCGAACCTGTCATTTACTGCTTTCTGGGCAGCGAACCTAACACCAGGCTGTCTCTGGTTGCCGGCAGTGACACGATGAACATGGAACAAATGCCAAAGCTTCGAGATTCCGACATTGTTATGTTAAGTAGTCCAAGGCGGACAAGGCATAGGATAAATGACAGAAGGATATTATTCAGAGGGGTGAAGGTTCAGCAAAATGTTCAGGTGTGAGTTTCTTCAGTTTGTCTCCCTCTATCTTATTATTTTTGTTTGAAAATCTTGTGATGTGAACTACTTTCACATATTTGAAGCAGTTGAACTCAAATTCGGTCTACAAAATGGCATTGAGGTGTAGGTTTTTTTTTTCTTTTTTGTCAGAAAAAGCGTTGCCATGTTAACCACGATTTCCCCAAAACTTTGTTGAGCGAACTACTTCCACAGTGTTCAAGCGATTCATTTCAAATTCAAGTATGTACGCACTATAATAATCTATAGGAGTAGATATGTAAGACACTCTTTGTGTTTGTACCTGATGTGTTGCCATGGTAACTGCATATTTACTTCAGATCTTGACAGACAGAGAGACACAATAATAACCTTTTATCATATCCAAGCTCAATTCTGTTTTATAAGAATCTAGGCTGCGGGAGTAGCAATCGGGGGTAGTAATCGCCTTTATCTTTTTTTTTTTCATCATTGCTCCCAAAGGTAAAGGATACCTGTAATTCTACATCGACTTTTCTTCTCACCCGTCCTTTCTCTCTCTTTTTTTTTGATATCACAAAAACATTTCGAGCTCCTTTCTCCTTTCTCCTATCAAACGAACTTTGGACTGAATATTCATGCCTTGGGTTTTCATAATCCAAATTTTTGTTTAATTTAGAATTCAAGATATTCAGTTCTTCAGAAAAAATTCATTACTGGTACAGTGTATGTACTTAATCTCATCTGGAATTCCGAAATATCTCATAGAGTATTTTCTTTTTAACTTCTTTCCTTCCTGTTCCGAGAATTTTTTTTTTGTAGGTTTCTCTAATTGAGCACTTCAGAGATTCCCACATAATATGGGGCTTGCATTCAGAGTAACGATTCGCAATAAAATTTTTCCTTTTTTTTTATAAACATTGTAATATAATCCGAATCACTATATAAATGATTACAATTAAGTTTCCAAAACCAATTGATATTGAATGACCAGGAGCTCCCGTCTCGCAAGATTCTTACGCGCTGGAATTGTCCTCGGCTGCTCCAGGAGATTCACGAGGAGGAATTGTTGTCCATGGGATAACTGATCGACTTTGAAGTCTTTGCAGTCGGTGAGTATTATTGTTTTACCATCATTGTGACCACCGTTGTGACCACCGTTGCATATAAAACTAAAGTTACAGAAAAGTAAAAGGAGCAAACTTGACCATGTAAAAATAACTCCTGATAATATTCATCATCCCTAATGGGTGTGTACAGTTCTGGTCAGGGTGAGGATTTAGCTTTAACGTTTTGCGAGATATTCAGAAACCACTCTATGAGATGTCAAAGAGCATGTAATTGAAGACGTGAATATAAAAACAACCCAAGTCCAATTTTTGGCAAAATTCAGTTTGACGTAGGAAATTGTAGCTTATGAATGGACTCATCTTGTGTATAAATGTTAAATCCTAATTACCCCCGGAAGTGCCAGAAATGAATGAGTTAAATATTGTATTAATGTAAGAATGAAGGACTTGGGTCATTCTTACATTCATATTATAGCGCCCTCTCTCATCCTCTCATCTGTATAGCAGAATATTATGTATACGAATCAAAGAAAGACCCAAGTCCATCACACAAAATGGCCTCTCCACAATTAATGTAAATGATAATTGTCAAAATGATATATGAAGATTTTGTTCGCAAAAACCGATAAGTCCATTTTTGAAGATTTTAAAGTACAGTCTCTGTCATAAAGTACAAAATAATACTTTTTGAATGATATATTGGTAACTATATAGGAAGGTACATTTTTGAAGTTATGGTCAAAAGAAGCAACAATTTTCTTATTCTCTTTATTTTTCTTGACCTTTAATCGCAAATATCTCCATATGGCAAATATGGACTTATCGGTTTTTGCAAACAAACTCTTCATATGTTCTAATTTGTATATGTGACCGTGCACCACAAAACGAACATAAAGTCGCACACACTGATTTTCCGTGAGGACTGAAAATACAAGTGACATGGGTCAACCTAGCCGATCTTGACTTTTTCGTATTTTCTGAAAGAGCAGGTCTTCTTTTACATTATGCTAAAATTTGGTATCGTAAAACAGGCAGGAATTGTGTCTTTTAGCAGTTTATCTCGAACGTTTTTTCTAGAGAAGTGTGATTAGGTGTGTCTTTAGAGTCCATTTTTCCTTTCAGAAAACCTTGTACACACTCTTCACTTTCAACTCTAATAAATTTTGAAAGGGTAGTGCTACTGCTTTGAAAGTTGGCATTTATTATGTGCAGAATGTGTTAATGTAACATGCCTAATTTCACTTTAATTTGGTAATCCCTTCATTGTTGTTACTCTAGTGGTTTACTTCTTTTTTTTTTTGTCCCATTCATCGCACAGCCAGCACGGTTTGGTAAAGATAAAGCGCTTGAATAGACACGGTACTTCAGAGCCTCTTTTCTCAGTTCACACTTTTCCTGAGTTTGTGCTTTCTTTCCAATATTTAGATAGGTTAGGAGAGTCCATTTGATTTGAGTTATAGCTTAAAGTCTGCTCTTTCAGAAAATGGTCTTAACTACAAATTCATGTCTGGCGACTTTTTCTTTGTTTTGTGGTGCAGGGTCACATATACAATGTTGCCTTCCCGTCACAGTTGAATAGAATATTATTGGACAAATACAAAAAGATATGAAGTTTTATTAAGTTTACTCGAAATGGTCTTCCATGGACTTGGGTCGTTCTTATAATTATTCAGATACTCAATTCCAAAGGGTATCAAAAGTTTATGTGATGAAAATCGGTTTTGAAATTGCCGAGATATCCAAAAACAAGGTGGAACAAACAGATCCTGATAAAAGGCGCTATTATACAGCGCATATAAAAAAGGTAATCCGACTTCAGAGGACTGCTTTTTTTATAATTGTCACCTATGGAGAGCGCAATGTTAGTTGTGAGGAAGGAGAACTCTGCAAGTTTGTGTTTAGGGTTTCCTCTAACCTTTTGTGGTCCCCACCTTTAAAGTAGCCACGTGTCATGAGCCTAGTCACTCCCACAAAGTTTTCCCACAAATTCCATATTTCTCTTTTTATATCTAAACACATAGTTCCCAGCGACAAACCATGTCTTAAATACGAAGAATGAAAATTACGGAAGTCATACGTTATCAAGGCGAGTTGTTTAAGTCGCCAAGGGCGCCTCGTTTCGGGCAAAAAGGCGACTAGGCGACTTGTAAAAAATCACCAAGGCGCTTTGTTTAGACGAGAAGGCGATAAGCCGACATGTACAAAGTCGCGAAGGCGCTTTGATTCCAATGAGAAGACGGGAAGCGACTTGTACAAAAGTTGCCATGGCCCTATGTTTAAGACGACAACGCGTGAAGGCACCTTTTGTCGATCAAAAAGGCAAAAAGGTTGCTTTCATTAATCACCAAGGAACCTTGCTTAAGACGACAAGGCGAGAATGCGATTTGTACAAAGTCGTTAAAGCGCCTTCTTTTATAAGACGACGTGGCGAGAAGGCCACTGTTGTACAAACTTACCAAGGCGCCTTTGGACAAGAAGGCGAGAAGGTGACTTGTACAAACTCGGCAAGGCGACTTTTTCAAACTCGCGAAGGCGCAGTGTTTAAGACGACAAGCGCCGTGAAAGTGACTTGACAAAGTCGCCAAGACGCCTTGGTTATGGCTACACGGCAAGAAGGCGACTTGAGCAAAAGTCGCCAAAGCGCCTTGTTTAAAAAGAGGAGGCAAGAAGGCGACTTGTACAAAGTTGCCAATGTGCCTTATTAAAGGCAGCCGAGCGTCATCCCTTATGGTACAGTAGCCTGACTAGTAACCGCTCACTTTGATACTTTATTGTGAATAACTTTACCAAATGTGACTCTGCACCTCAAAACAAACAAAAAGTCGCCAGACATAAATTTGTAGTTAAGACCATATTCTGAAAGAACAGACTTTAAGCTTTAAAATGATGTATAACTCAAATCAGACGGACTCTCCTAACCTATCTAAATATTGGAAATAAAGCACAAACTCAGGAAAAGTGTGAACTGAGAAAAGAGGCTCTGAAGTACAGTGTCTATTCAAGCGCTTAATCTTTACCAAACCGTGCTGGCTGTGTGATGAATGGGACAAAAAACAGAAAGTTAACCACCAGAGTAACAACAATGAAGGGATTATCAAATCAAACTGAAATTAGGCATGCCTCATTAACACATTCTGTCCACAATTAATGCCAACTTTCAAAGCAGTAGCGCTATCCCTTCAAAAGTTATTAGAGTTGAAAGTGAAGAGTATGGACAAGGTTTCTGAGAAATAAAAAAGGGATTCTAAAGACACACCTAATCACACTATTCTACCAAAAATGTTCGAGATAAACTGCTAAAAAAATACATTTTCCTGCCCGTTTTATGATACCAAATTTTAGCATAATGTAAAAGAAGACTCGCTCTTTCAGAAAATATGAAAAAGTCAAGTTCTGCTAGGTTGACCCATTTATCAAGAATTATCAAGAATTATCAAGAATTCCATGTTTTGTAAGCTGAAATACAAAAAAAAAATTGGCTCGCTCGCTACGCTCGCTCTCCAAAAATGATCATAATTTATTACATTTAAATCACTCTCAAAAGACCCCTTTTCAGTGCTTGAAAAAGCATATAAAAAGCATAAAGTCCCTACCGGGATGGGGTTGGGGTTGAACCCTTTTTCAGAAATTAGGGGCGTATATTTCCGCGCTTGCCCCGGGCGCCGTTTTCCCTAGATACGCCACTGGTCGTGACCAACGTCATCATCAAAAAGAACCATAGTCATCTTTGATTTCTCATTTCAAGGCAACTTTTATTCAATCAGGTGATTGCTGATTGTGTTGTGAATTTACATGATAAAAGGATTCGTTGTAACTCATTTTTGATATTGGACATCAAAAATGGCATTTCGGAGGCTAATTTAGACACCGCGCATGCGCACTTGAATGTCTACAGAAGATCGGATTTCAATTATGCCAAAATCTTTTGTTTTCATAAAAAGGGATATTCATTTAATATCCAGACCAAATTTCAAGTCATTTAACAAATTTTTCACAAAAATATACAAACTTAAAGGGTGAAACTTGAAAAATTGAACACATTTTGTAAAATTTTGTTGAATTTTGTCGACATCGTTGCCCATTTCGTTGTCGATGACGACAAACTGAGGGCTTATATTGCCAAACTTTGCTTTGCATCATATTTTCCATCTTCTGAGGAATCTAGAAATACCACAATCTTTTGTTATCATTGAAAAATAAAGGCATGGGGACCACTTTATTAGGATAATACCCAAATGCTATTCCCCCGTATACGCGAAGAGGTCGTTCCGGAAGTGACGTCACAAAACGTCACGGGGCGGGTCTTGGGACCCAACTTTTTTTTTTGTTAACATCACTTTTCTGACTCTCCAGACCAAGGGCTACATGGAAACAACAATGAATGTTAGGTGCAGCGGGGGTGCACGTTGACCCATACTAGCCCATGGCCTAATCATAAAATAGTCGTGAATACTTTGAATATTGCAATTTGTTTGAGCATCGAATTCTTAGCATTGCGCACACGCGTACTGCAGTGCGTGCAGTGCGTATTCGAGAATGTAGGGCAGATATTCGCGGTCATCATCAACTACACCCGTGCGCTAAGGGGTGAGCGGTTACTAGACAGGCTACTGTACGTAAACTCCGAACGACCAAAGTTTGTGCATGCAATTGCGCAATGACAGACTTAGTCCAGATTCTGGACGTTTTTTTTTCATTACGCATCCACGCGCGCTCCACAGCTTATCGCGCTATCCCCTGTAACCGCTCGATATCGATGAGGGCGCCAACAAACCTGTCCGAAAAAAAAAAAACCGTCCAGAATGGTTTGACAGTGCGTAGGGTCAAAAGTTCATATTAGGTATGCTGACGTAATGCCCTATCTCTCGCAAGCTCATTGCGTATGCATGAAAACTAAGGGATCGATCACAGAAAAGAGTTCTGTGGGATCGATCGATCTGCAGCCAGCTGTGTGCATTGCACAAGGCACCGTGAATACAGTGCGATCTGCAACAATTACTAATTATGTGCACAGAGATGCCTGCATTTTTGCACAACACACATTATCACAATCAAAGAGCCAAACTCTTTGATCACAATGCAATGCGAAACTCAGTACTTCAGTGATCCGTACCATGCACCGTTGCACAGCTGATTCGTGCAACGTTTTTGACTGGCTGAAAGTTATGGTTGCAGTCATCTAGGACCTACTTTCACGTTGTGTTTTGGACTTTGTTGTGCCCAGATTCGATGATGACTTGAATATTATTCTTGAGATTGGAAATGGCTAGCTACAAATCGCCAGCTCGCCGATGTATGATTTGTGATGTGCCACCTCTAACGTCCAAACACTACATAAAACTGCAAAGAACTCTGTGAAGGTCGTGAGATGTGGACCTCAAGAAAAGTTGGAAGATTTGTTTGGCGATGTTATTGTTGGTAAAGGGGATCAATGTGTTTTTTGTTTGTTTGTTTGTTTGTTTGTTTTTTTTTTTGGGGGGGGGGATTGTGCCAATCATGTTCATTAAAGGAAATAATTTTGTCATTAATTATTCTTCATTAATAATATTGTATGATGAAATATTCAGAAATTAAAGAAATTCTTTAATTGACCTAGGCACTTGTATTCACCCGTTTTCAATATTATCTGGCCCACTAAGTAACAATGTAATTTTGGAATGTAAGCTCAGGGCTGTGAGATGTGGGTTCTATGAACCGTACTTAGCTATGGTATACAAGATATCAAGCATATTCAGGGGTGGAGAAGGTGAAGGGGATACATTACACAATTTGTAGTGCAAAGTTTTGAAGTACATGTAAGGAACCAGAAAATGCCTTTTTTGTTTGTTCTTTTCCCCAAATGTTAGTAGAGAGCAGTCTAAATTTAAAGAATTGCGCTAAGTTTGTAAAACTTTTATCATTTTATTACCACTTCATGTAGGGCCTACTGGGCAGTTAGACCGAAACTATTTGCTTTGATAATTTCTGTAACAGAGACAATCAGACCAATATCCCTGTTGTAAGAATACCCTGTCACTCAGTCTTTTGTCTGTTAGTCTCCATGATAATAAAGCTAAATTTAGTAAAGCAAGATGAAGACGCTTAAGGGCATTTTTGCTACAGAGATATTGGTAGATTGGTCTCTGCAATTACAGAAGTGAACAGTTTTGGTTGAACTGCCCTTCTGCATATGTATATATATATATATATATATATATATATATACATATCCAATCATATCCTCCTTTTTTTTTTGCAAGCCATACCTGTATTTGCTCAAAATAGTAGCTCCATGTATATATACATTATTAGATAAGTAGGCCTATTCATATCAAAAAACTGTATGACAGAGCAACTTGTTTGTTTCTAATTTACAAACATTTAAGGGGGATATCAGCATGAAATTATGCTTGGGAAATGTGTGGGCCATGCACACAACACACACAAACGCATACACGCATGTGCACACACACACACACACACAAACGCATACACGCATGTGCACACACACACACACACTCACATGTTAGCAATTTGATTAAACCCCCTATTACAATTCACATCCAAATTAAAACATTGTACATATACTTTGTACATGCCGCTGTAATTACAATGTAGTAGACTTCACTTTTTTTTTCCACGTCTATGGCGGCTAATTATAGGTAAATAAGTTAAGATTTTTTTTTTTCAGTGTTGAGGTGTGGTCAGGAAATACGTCAATTTATCACTGTTGTACTTTGAAATGTACAATGTACAGTGTACATGTACATTGTACATGTGCAATATATGTTCTGTTAAATACACTGTGTAGTCTTCATCATTTCATGTCCAGTAAGAGCAGACAGCAAAGTGAAAACAAATGGACTACAAGTAGTGTAATTTGAACATATAATTTGTACATTTTTTAATCACATTACTTCTTAAGCCTTCATTATAAGAATTTGGCCATGATGGTAAAACTGTTAACGTTGTACCAACTACCAAGGAAGTTTCAAAGCTAGCATCCCACTCCCAACTGCCAATAATGAGTTCAAAAAGTTGTCACTCTGGGAAGGATGTTCAAAATAATTCCTCAGGTGTATAAGTGCCTTTAAAGTTGGATATTCTGTGCCACCAAGTACTCATAAGGAACTGAAATTAAATTTTCTATTGTTTCTCCATGCTCTTGAAATTCCTTCATTATACAATTTCATTTGTATATGTACATGTACAAGTACTGTAATATACAATACATTTACTGTATATTCATGATAGTTTATAATCATTGTTCAATAACAGTGCATTATTTCAAACAAAATACATTGTAAACTGTTTGACTCTGAATTTTGATGTCAGAGAAATGATATGATATGTCACATTTCAGTCTGATTACCATGTGTAGTAGACTCTCATTACACATCAAAAAAAAAAAACAGGATTAACACAAACTAGTTACAAGTTATGACAAAGAAATCTTCCTGGTCCCACTGAAGATTTTGTTTTTTCATTTGTTGTGTTTTACAACAATTGTTGGTAAAAAAAAAAATTGCTTCGAAGTTCAAAAAAAAAGAAGAAAATAAATTCATTGCTACACAGTTCAAACTACAGGTACAAATGTTCATGTGCATTAACAGAACTAGTTTTATTTTTATCAAAATGGGCCAAAGAACATACTGTACTTCTCATGAATGATTTTGTATGTAAAGAAAGTATATGTAAATAAGTTCTTGGTAGTTGTACAACTCAAAAACATAGGGCCTACCGTACACATGTGTACACTTGTATGTACATGTATGCATGGATGAATATGCGATGTACAATTACATGTGCAGACAAACCGCATAACAGTTCAATTTTCAAACACCCACCCAAACACCCAAAACACACAGCCCATCCCCACTTGGCATGGTCTGTATGTACATACGTACATGTAATCCACTACATCACAAAAACAAAACCTTGAACTAAAATATTTCAACTTTTCCATAATCTTATCACTTGTAATTACGATATGTACCCATCAACATGTCCAATGAAATGAAA
The DNA here is from genome assembly GCF_040938485.1 of Diadema antillarum. NCBI lineage: Eukaryota > Metazoa > Echinodermata > Echinoidea > Diadematoida > Diadematidae > Diadema > Diadema antillarum. The sequence goes on from NW_027271174.1 coordinate 1,147,601, forward strand.
ATATTCATGCCTAAAAAACAAAGTACAGTATGAAAAGTAGGTGTGTACAAATGTACATTGCATTTGCTTCTATGAATAAGAGCAAGGTACAGTAATTGCAGTGATAAAAAGAAAATTATGTATTATTTATGTAGCGTGGAATTGCAAAAATTTAGGTGCACCAGAAACCAATGTACCAACCACTCACCATTACAAACCACCCACAGTGGATTCTTGTTTTAAAACAATCATATGAATTCTCTAAAAAAAAAAAACAATTTTCAAAGCCCAAAGGTACAAGCTACATGTATACGTAACATTTTTCAGTTTAAAAAAAAAAAAAAAAAAAAAAAAAAAAAAAAAAAAAAAAAAAAAAAAAAAAAAAAAAAAAAACTTTAGCTACGATGTACAACTGTACAGCTGTACATGATTCTTCATGTTACCAGTATATCTGATAAGGCCTGAAAATTGAGTGCTTTTAAAAAGTGGATATAATCGTCTAGATCACTTGGGTATCCACACAAAACCGTACTGTGTACGCTGCTTACGTCAACACCCAGGCCAGACGCAATGCTAGCTATCAGAACTCTGATTTCACCATCTGTTGCCAACATGCTGTCAACAATTTCCTTTTGGATATCAGTTTCCGTGTTCCAGTGGTACATATAAACTTATTAACATACCTGCGGCAACCTTCTGGAAGCAGTGCCATAAAGGTCGCGTACACATTACTGCCAGGTTTTCTTATCATCCTTTCACAACATGCACCATGGGTCTTCAAGTCATCTGCCAGCCACTTGAACATTGTATCTAAATCTCTTGCAGCAGACTTGACAACATGTTTTATATTTTGCTTGTCCGGCAACTGATTTACCCACACATAATTGCGAAGACCAAAGTTTTCGATTATACCGCTACGCACATCTCTGGTTGCAGTGGCTGTCAGGGCAACAGCGGGACTGACTGACGACTTGAGTTTCGATCGTTATTCACCCAATTTTCCATACGCTGCTCGAAATGCTTTGGTGTCTCCAGATGCGGTCCCCCTATTTGAAAAATAAGAAAAAAAAAACAGTAAGATTTAAAAAAAAGCAAAACATTTTCTACATTGCACATAAGTTATTTTAATAATGCCTGCAGTCTCTACGATGCATATCACATAGCCATAAGACAGCATAATTTTATTCTACAGATGAACAAGAATGAGTACATTTACATACTGAAGCATGTTCCCATTTGAGTTTTTTCTCAATGTACATGCACATGAAGAATTAGTCTGTGGGCCACAGCGTGTGTCTCGATTGCTCCTCTGTGTAGAGGAGCAAAGCCGACGAGGCACAGGCTGTAGCCCACAGACTAAAGCTATGAAAAGGCAGTAGGCCTATGTGTAATTGCATTTGTATGCAAGAAAGTTACAGTAGTTACTGTACTGTACAAAACAATTAAACCAGTGCAGTTACGGTGTTAACAATTTATCACAATTACACGGGATTTAACTCAGTACACCTAGTACTAACACTCACAAGATATAGTACTGTAGTAGAAGCCTGCCATGTGTTTACCCTACCCGGCCCAGAGGCCAGACATAAATAGTTTTACAATCATTTTTTGTTGTTCAACTAGTTGAACAACAAAAAATGATTGTAAAACAGTTACAGTTTGTAATTCAAGACAAGAGACACGTAATGAAAGTTTCCTTGACGAATCATTTTTAGAAACTGGATAGATCTAAATTGATTAGCTTACCGCTAGGCCGCTTGAGTCTTTGACTTTGTCACGCAGGCCAAGCAAGATCTATAGCCCTGCTGATCTGGTCCGAAATTAAAGACTTCAAAGGCATGACAACAAGAGCCACGGCTTTCGGAGAGTCTGGTCCATCATGTAGATCTAGTTTGCGAAGAATATCAACGCATAACGGTGCAGCTTGGAAGTTGGAACACCACACTATTGCCGAAACCAGTCGGCAGGGAGATAAACAAATATAAAATCATGACCACGCACGGAGAAACGAGTACGTGTAGTAGGGACTTCTGAGTTCTGGTTCTGCTGCCGCTCCCCATACAAAACCGTCAACGAATCCAAGCTTCTCAGTAGCACATTGCATTGAATGCTCTTCTCATTATCACTGTCAGAAAAGCGACGTCGAGACGCTGATGTTGACATCCATTGATCATGTAAACAAGATTTGGAGGAAATACTTGAAATGCTGCACAGATTTTGGTCGGAAAACGCAAGACCCGGAATCAATACGAAAAGCACATTGCACAAGCTGTATGCTGTACACGCGATCCGGGGGATACGGGGGATCCCCGATCGAGAAGTAAAAGCCACCTCGAAATTGACATGTACGATAGGTCACGATTCGCTAAATGGGCGAATATTTTTTCTATACGTATTTATCAATTTTTAATTGTTGATTTTTGAATTGTTATTTTTTTTTGTCGAAAAATAGATCCAAAATGTTGATAATTGTGATATTTATAATTTAATTTATAACAGTTGTGGGAACGAGTAGAAGTTAGTCTTAATCTTACGCACGGTTTATGTACGTTCTAATTTCATTTTCCTCTTATGATCTCTAAGATATACTATTTAAGCAATTTTTAATAAAAAGAAAAATAATTTTGAAATGCCAGTAATATATGTTGAGATTGATACCAATATTGGCGTAAAATACGTATGTTATATTGCTAAATGCAATGTACCTGTTTCCAATAAGACTATTGATTAGAGATCGATCGACTTTTTTCGATCCCGCAAATTGCCTGCTGGACGCGATCTCATCGACCAATCAGAATGCTCGAAATGAATGAGCGGGTGGGGGTGGGGCCAATTTTTTCCGAAATATTTCGGGGAGACTTGGCAAACCAGACTGGACTGTTTTGGAGGTCGAGATGCGTGCGTGCGTGGCAAATAATACACGAGCGTACGGTGGGGCATACGCGTGCTGTAGCGGTGTGTGCGCGCGGTAAATGCTCACACAAAACAGTCCAGGCAGTGGACTATGACAGACTCGGTGCTATATCCATAAACGTGTGGGACAATGCTGCCACTGAGACACGTGTGTGTGTGTGCGTGTGTGTGTACGCATCATACACAAACATTGTCACCGCGAGCTGCGGTGATTGGAAGAGAGAGGCCAGAAGACGCGTGGCTCTTTTGGCCTCTCTGCGTCCATTCGGAAGCTCTCGTGGCTCGCTCGGACAGCCATTTTGGGTTAGGAGATTTGTAGCACAGAGCTCTTGTAGCCTAGCGTGTTGTTCGCTGACCCATTGAGCCAGCACTATTCTCATTCGGGGGTCACTACATTTGATACAAAATGGGGAAGGCAGCATGTTGCGTTCGTATGGCAAGCCGTTTTTACATTTAAAGTTAATTTCTGATATCACAAATTCCATTTTGTGATATCAAAAAATCTAATTTTTGATATCAAGAATTCAGTTTGTGATATCAAGAATTAAATTTGTGATATCACAAATTCCTGTAAGAGTAGCACATGAACTTAATTTGTGATATCAAGATATCGAATTTGTGATATCACAAAATCCATTTTTGATATCACAAATTCAATTTGTGATATCAGAAATTCGAATTTGTGATATCTAAAATTCAATTTGAGATATCACTAAATGAATTTGTGATATCAGAAATTCGAATTTTTGATATAAAAAATAGGTTTCACGTGAAAAACCAATGGTAATTCGTGATATCACAAACTGATTTTTTGATATCACAATTTCGAATTTGTGATATCACGAAATAAATTTGTGATATCACTAATTTCAATTTGTGATATCAAGAATTCTTATTTGTGATATCACAAATGCGAATTTCTGATATCACAAATTCCATTTTGTGATATCACGAATTGAATTATTGATATCACAAAATCGAATTTGTGATATCAGTAATTCACAGGGAATTCGAGCGTTAGTTTTGCGCTGAAATTCAACTGTGAATTCGAGCGTTAGTTGAGCGCAGAAATACACGGGGAATTCGAGCATCAGTTCAGTGCAGTAAATCCCTGTGAATTCGAGCGTTAGTTGAGCGCAGAAATACAAAGTTAATTCGAGCGTTAGTTTTGCGCTGAAAATCAACTGTGAATTCGAGCGTTAGTTGAGCGCAGAAATACACAGGGATTTCGAGCGTTAGTTCAGTGCAGTAAATCCCTGTGAATTCGAGCATTAGTTTAGCGCAGAAATACAAAGTGAATTCGAGCGTTAGTTCAGTGCAGTAAATCCCTGTGAATTCGAGCGTTAGTTGAGCGCAGAAATACGAAGTGAATTCGAGCGTTAGTTTTGCGCTGAAATTCAACTGTGAATTCGAGCGTTAGTTGAGCGCAGAAATACACAGGGATTTCGAGCGTTAGTTCAGTGCAGTAAATCCCTGTGAATTCGAGCGTTAGTTGAGCGCAGAAATACAAAGTGAATTCGAACATTAGTTTAGCGCTGAAATTCAACTGTGAATTCGAGCGTTCGTTGAGCGCAGAAATACACAGGGATTTCGAGCGTTAGTTCAGTGCAGAAAATCGCTGTGAATTCGAGCATTAGTTTAGCGCAGAAATACAAAGTGAATTCGAGCGTTAGTTGAGCGCTGAAATACACAGGGAGTTCGAGCGTCAGTTTAGTGCAGAAAATCGCTGTGAATTCGAGCAGTAGTTTAGCGCAGAAATACAAAGGGAATTCGAGCGTTAGTTTTGCCCTTGAATTCAACTGTGCATTCGAGCGGTTTTGTTTGTTGTTTTTTTTAGCGCAGAAATACACAGGGAATTGGAACATTACTTTTGAGCTGATATTCAGATGGAAGGTATACTACTGCTAACTTTTTTTAGAACAATGTTCAAAATACCAATAACTATATATGAGAGATTTACACATCCATCATTCCCTAAATGATCGTCAAGGTATATTCGATGAATTATTGATACAAATCAATTGTTTTGCAACATGTTATCATGAATTCAATGATACTATGTTCACTTAGGGCTTACATTTAATTCATCGTTTTGGTCCTCAAATTGTCATCTATTACTACATTATTGTTAATTATGATACATTTTTCATGTGGTAATCCCCTTTACAGTAGACTCTTCCACCAAATCGATGATAATTATGTGTGGTTGTATGTGTATGTGTGTTATAAAAGCATATACCATGTGTTTGTATTGCGGAGGACCGACCGAGGGCAATCAACCCTCTGGTCTGTGTATGTCAGCAGCGGAGAATAAGAGAGAGAGAGACTGTGAGTCATGCGGGGTGCGAGAGGGAGTCGTAAACTTGCCAATTTAATGTCCACCACTGGTGTCGGCTGAAGGTCACATAAAGCAACGTGTTTCTCCTAAAGACATTTTCTCACTCCTCAAAATCAGTCCTCCAGAACAAAGGGGTGTATCCATTAAAACCAATTGTGTTGGGTGTACAGTTTGCCTGCCCCAGTATGTTTATGATTTTGTAAAATAATTTAAAGTGTAATCATATAGGCAAGTTATTTCAAGAACCAAAACCAGGGAGAACAAAACTGGAACGCACAAGCCCAAAAGTCTTCAGACCAGATCAAGAAGAGTGAAGATATCCAGATCTTATGAGGAGTTTATGCAGCAGTATGCATGGCAAACAAACAGTTAGAATTTGTAGTAAGAAAAAAGCAGTGGTACGAAGGACTTCAATTTTGTTAATCTGCGCAATGAGAAACTTCTCTTATTAACTCGGAGGAGTAACAGGGGGAGGTCGGGAGAGAGTATCTTTCACATGACAGAGTATTAAGAGAAACGCAAACAAAAGTTGTAAGTCAACCAGTCTCTGCCAAATCAGTGGCGAGAAATGGAGGAAAAAAAGAATGTAATAATGACTTTGAAGTAATTGACAACATATAAATAATGGCATTTTAGATATGTTGCTAAACGATTTATTTTCATCGATTCTTTTAAAACCAATTCCTAATCACTTTAAATGAAGACGAGTTGCCAAAACTCTTCATTTAGGTTTTTTTGTAACTATCGTTATATACTATGTAAAGATAACACCTGAAATTCCATAGGAATATCTGCGCTAAACTAATGCTCGAATTCACAGCGTATTTCTGCGCTCAACTAACGCTCGAATTCATTGTTGAATTTTAGCGCAAAACTAAAGCTCGAATTCCCTGTGTATTTCTGCGCTCAACTAACGCTCGAATTCACATTTGGATTTCAGCGCAAAACTAATGCTCGAATTCCCTATGTATTTCTGCGCTCAACTAACGCTCGAATTCACAGTTGAATTTCAGCGCAAAACTAATGCTCGAATTCCCTGTGTATTTCTGCGCTGAACTAACGCTCGAATTCACAACTGAATTTCAGCGCAAAACTAATGCTCGAATTCCCTGTGTATTTCTGCGCTCAACTAACGCTCGAATTGACAGTTGAATTTCAGCGCAAAACTAATGCTCGAATTCATTGTGTATTTCTGCTCTCAACTAACGCTCGAATTCACAGCTGCATTTCAGCGCAAAACGAATGCTCGAATTCCGTATGTATTTCTGCGCTCAACTAACGCTCAAATTCCCGTTGGTTTTCTGCACTGAACTAAAGCTCGAATTCCCTGTGTATTTCTGCGCTCAACAAACGCTAGAATTTACGGTTGAATTTCAGCGCAAAACTAATGCTCGAAATCAAATTATTTCTTTGCGAAAGATATATGCTGAAATTCCATGTAAATTAATGATATCACAAATTGGAATTAGTGATATCACAAAATGTATTTCTTGATATCAAGAATGTGAATTCGTGATATCTCGAATTGAATTCGTGATATCACGAATTGAATTTGTGATATCACTAATTCGATTTCGTGATATCAAAAATTGGTTTTACGTGATAAACCAATGGGTATTTGTGATATCAAAAATTGAATTTGTGATATCAGAAATTCGAATTTTTGATATCACGAAAGGGAATTCGTGATATCAGAAAATCTTTTTAAAAAGTAATATGGCTTGCCATACGTTCGTATGGCAAGCCTTTTTTACATTTAAAGTTAATTTCTGATATCACAAATTCCATTTTGTGATATCAAAAAATCAAATTTTTGATATCAAGAATTCAATTTGTGATATCAAGAATTAAATTTGTGATATCACAAATTGCCGTAAGTGTAGCACATGAACTTAATTTGTGATATCAAGAAATCAAATTTGTGATATCAAAAAATCCATTCTTGATATCACAAATTCAATTTGTGATATCAGAAATTCGAATTTGTGATATCTAAAATTCAATTTGAGATATCACTAAATGAATTTGTGATATCAGAAATTCGAATTCTTGATATCAAAAATAGGTTTCACGTGAAAAACCAATGGTAATTCGTGATATCACAAAATGATTTTTTGATATCACAAATTCGAATTTGTGATATCACGAAATAAATTTGTGATATCACTAATTTGAATTTGTGATATCAAGAATTCTTATTTGTGATATCACAAATGCGAATTTCTGATATCACAAATTCCATTTTGTGATATCATGAATTGAATTATTGATATCACAAAATCGAATTTGTGATATCAGTAATTCACAGGGAATTCGAGCGTTAGTTTTGCGCTGAAATTCAACTGTGAATTCGAACGTTAGTTGAGCGCAGAAATACACGGGGAATTCGAGCGTTAGTTCAGTGCAGTAAATCCCTGTGAATTCGAGCGTTAGTTGAGCGCAGAAATACAAAGTGAATTCGAGCGTTAGTTTTGCGCTGAAATTCAACTGTGAATTCGAGCGTTAGTTGAGCGCAGAAATACAAAGGGAATTCGAGCGTTAGTTCAGTGCAGTATATCCCTGTGAATTCGAGCGTTAGTTGAGCGCAGAAATACAAAGTGAATTCGAGCGTTAGTTTTGCGCTGAAATTCAACTGTGAATTCGAGCGTTAGTTGAGCGCAGAAATACAAAGGGAATTCGAGCGTTAGTTCAGTGCAGTAAATCCCTGTGAATTCGAGCGTTAGTTGAGCGCAGAAATACAAAGTGAATTCGAGCATTAGTTTTGCGCTGAAATTCAACTGTGAATTCGAGCGTTAGTTGAGCGCAGAAATACACAGGGATTTCGAGCGTTAGTTCAGTGCAGAAAATCGCTGTGAATTCGAGCATTAGTTTAGCGCAGAAATACAAAGTGAATTCGAGCGTTAGTTGAGCGCAGAAATACACAGGGATTTCGAGCGTTAGTTCAGTGCAGAAAATCGCTGTGAATTCGAGCATTAGTTTAGCGCAGAAATACAAAGGGATTTCGAGCGTTAGTTTTGCCCTGGAATTCAACTGTGAATTCGAGCGGTTTTGTTTGTTTTGTTTTTTTTTAGCGCAGAAATACACTGGGAATTGGAACATTACTTTTGAGCTGATATTCAGATGAAAGGTATACTACTGCTGACTTTTTTTTTAGAACAATGTTCAAAATACCAATAACTATATATATATGAGAGATTTACACATCCATCATTCCCTAAATGATCGTCAAGGTATATTCGATGAATTATTGATACAAATCAATTGTTTTGCAACATGTTATCATGAATTCAATGATACTATGTTCACTTAGGGCCTACATTTAATTCATCGTTTTGGTCCTCAAATTATCATCTATTACTACATTATTGTTCATTATGATACATTTTTCATGTGGTAAATCCCTTTACAGTAAGACTCTTCCACCAAATCGATGATAATTATGTGTGGTTGTATGTGTATGTGTGTTATAAAAACATATACCATGTGTTTGGATTGCGGAGGACCGACCGAGGGCAATCAACCCTCTGGTCTGTGTATGTCAGCAGCGGAGAGGGAGAGAGAGAGAGAGACTGTGAGTCACGCGGGTGCGAGAGGGAGTCGTAAACTTGCCAATTTAATGTCCACCACTGGTGTCGGCTGGTGGTCACATAAAGCAACGTGTTTCTCCTGAAGACATTTTCTCACTCCTCAAAATCAGTCCTCCAGAACAAAGGGGTGTATCCATTAAGACCAGTAGTGTTGGGTGTACAGTTTGCCTGCCCCAATATGTTTATGATTTTGTAAAATAATTTAAAGTGTAATCATACAGGCAAGTTTATTCAAGAACCAAACCCAGGGAGAACAAAACTGGAATGCACAAGCCCAAAAGTCTTTAGACCAGATCAAGAAGAGTGAAGATATCCAGATCTTATGAGGAGTTTATGCAGCAGTATGCATGGCAAACAAACAGTTAGAATTTAGTAAGAAAAAATCAGTAGTACGAAGGACTTCAATTTTGTTACTCTGCGCAATGTGAAATCTCTCTTCTTAACTCGGAGGAGTAACAGGGGGAGGTCGGGAGAGAGTATTTTTCACATGACAGAGTAAAGAGAAACGCAAACAAAAGTTGTAAGTCAACCAGTCTCTGCCAAATCAGTGGCGAGAAATGGAGAAAAAAAAAAGAAAATAATAATGACTTTGAAGTAATTGACAACATATCAATAATGGCATTTTAGATATGTTGCTAAACGAGCTATTTTCATCGATTCATTTAAAACCAATTCCTAATCACTTTAAATGAAGACGAGTTGCCAAAACTCTTCATGTAGTTTTTTTTTTTGTAACTATCGTTATATACTATGTAAAGATAACACCTGAAATTCCATAGGAATATCTGCGCTAAACTAATGCTCGAATTCACAGTGTATTTCTGCGCTCAACTAACGCTCGAATTCATTGTTGAATTTCAGCGCAAAACTAATGCTCGAATTCCCTGTGTATTTCTGCGCTCAACTAACGCTCGAATTTACAGTTGGATTTCAGCGCACAACTAATGCTCGAATTCCCTGTGTATTTCTGCGCTCAACTAACGCTCGAATTCACAGTTGAATTTCAGTGCAAAACTAATGCTCGAATTCCCTGTGTATTTCTGCGCTCAATTAACGCTCGAATTCACCGCTGAATTTCAGCGCAAAACTAATGCTCGAATTCCCTGTGTATTTCTGCGCTCAACTAACGCTCGAATTCACAGTTGAATTTCAGCGCAAAACTAATGCTCGAATTACTTGTGTATTTCTGCTCTCAACTAACGCTCGAATTCACAGCTGAATTTCAGCGCAAAACTAATGCTCGAATTCCGTGTATATTTCTGCGCTCAACTAACGCTCAAATTCCCGTTGGTTTTCTGCACTGAACTAAAGCTCGAATTCCCTGTGTATTTCTGCCCTCAACAAACGCTAGGATTTACGGTTGAATTTCAGCGCAAAACTAAAACTCGAAATCAAATTATTTCTTTGCGAAAGATATGTGCTGAAATTCCATGTAAATTAATGATATCACAAATTGGAATTAGTGATATCACAAAATGTATTTCTTGATATCAAGAATGTGAATTCGTGATATCTCGAATTGAATTCGTGATATCACGAATTGAATTTGTGATATCACTAATTCGATTTCGTGATATCAAAAATTGGTTTTACGTGATAAACCAATGGGTATTTGTGATATCAAAAATTGAATTTGTGATATCAGAAATTCTAATTTTTGATATCACGAAAGGGAATTCGTGATATCAGAAAATCTTTTTAAAAAGTGATATGGCTTGCCATACGTTCGTATGGCAAGCCATATTGCTTTATAAAAAGATTATCACAAATTCAATTCGTGATATCACGAATTCAATTCGAGATATCACGAATTCACATTCTTGATATCAAGAAATACATTTTGTGATATCACTAATTCCAATTTGTGATATCATTAATTTACATGGAATTTCAGCACATATCTTTCGCAAAGAAATGATTTGATTTCGAGCATTAGTTTTGCGCTGAAATTCAACCGTAAATTCTAGCGTTTGTTGAGCGCAGAAATACACAGGGAATTCGAGCTTTAGTTCAGTGCAGAAAACCAACGGGAATTTGAGCGTTAGTTGAGCGCAGAAATACATACGGAATTCGAGCATTCGTTTTGCGCTGAAATTCAGCTGTGAATTCGAGCGTTAGTTGAGAGCAGAAATACACAAGGAATTCGAGCATTAGTTTTGCGCTGAAATTCAACTGTGAATTCGAGCGTTAGTTGAGCGCAGAAATACACAGGGAATTCGAGCATTAGATTTGCGCTGAAATTCAGTTGTGAATTCGAGCGTTAGTTCAGTGCAGAAATACACAGGGAATTCGAGCATTAGTTTTGCGCTGAAATTCAACTGTGAATTCGAGCGTTAGTTGAGCGCAGAAATACACAGGGAATCTGAGCATTAGTTTTGCGCTGAAATCCAACTGTGAATTCGAGCGTTAGTTGAGCGCAGAAATACACAGGGAATTCGAGCTTTAGTTTTGCGCTGAAATTCAACAATGAATTCGAGCGTTAGTTGTCTTCATTTAAAGTGATTAGGAATTGGTTTTAAAAGAATCGATGAAAATAAATCGTTTAGCAACATATCTAAAATGCCATTATTTATATGTTGTCAATTACTTCAAAGTCATTATTATATTCTCTTTTTTTTCCCTCCATTTCTTGCCACTGATTTGGCAGAGACTGGTTGACTTACAACTTTTGTTTGCGTTTCTCTTTACTCTGTCATGTGAAAGATACTCTCTCCCGACCTCCCCCTGTTACTTAATAAGAGAGATTTCTCATTGCGCAGATTAACAAAATTGAAGTCCTTCGTACCACTGCTTTTTTCCTACTACAAATTCTAACTGTTTGTTTGCCATGCATACTGCTGCATAAACTCCTCATATCTGGATATCTTCACTCTTCTTGATCTGGTCTGAAGACTTTTGGGCTTGTGCGTTCCAGTTTTGTTCTCCCCGGTTTTGGTTCTTGAATAAACTTGCCTATATGATTACACTTTAAATCATTTTACAAAATCATAAACATACTGGGGCAGGCAAACTGTACACCCAACACAATTGGTCTTAATGGATACACCCCTTTGTTCTGGAGGACTGATTTTGAGGAGTGAGAAAATGTCTTTAGGAGAAACACGTTGCTTTATGTGACCACCAGCCGACACCAGTGGTGACATTAAATTGGCAAGTTTACGACTCCCTCTCGCACCCCGCATGACTCACAGTCTCTCTCTCTCTCTCCCTCTCCGCTGCTGACATACACAGACCAGAGGGTTGATTGCCCTCGGTCGGTCCTCCGCAATCCAAACACATGGTATATGTTTTTATAACACACATACACATACAACCACACATAATTATCATCGATTTGGTGGAAGAGTCTTACTGTAAAGGGATTTACCACATGAAAAATGTATCATAATTAACAATAATGTAGTAATAGATGACAATTTGAGGACCAAAACGATGAATTAAATGTAGGCCCTAAGTGAACATAGTATCATTGAATTCATGATAACATGTTGCAAAACAATTGATTTGTATCAATAATTCATCGAATATACCTTGACGATCATTTAGGGAATGATGGATGTGTAAATCTCTCATATATATATAGTTATTGGTATTTTGAACATTGTTCTAGAAAAAAGTCAGCAGTAGTATACCTTCCATCTGAATATCAGCTCAAAAGTAATGTTCCAATTCCCAGTGTATTTCTGCGCTAAAAAAAAACAAAACAAAACAAACAAAACCGCTCGAATTCACAGTTGAATTGCAGGGCAAAACTAACGCTCGAATTCCCTTTGTATTTCTGCGCTAAACTAATGCTCGAATTCACAGCGATTTTCTGCACTGAACTAACGCTCGAAATCCCTGTGTATTTCTGCGCTCAACTAACGCTCGAATTCACTTTGTATTTCTGCGCTAAACTAATGCTCGAATTCACAGCGATTTTCTGCACTAAACTAACGCTCGAAATCCCTGTGTATTTCTGCGCTCAACTAACGCTCGAATTCACAGTTGAATTTCAGCGCAAAACTAATGCTCGAATTCACTTTGTATTTCTGCGCTCAACTAACGCTCAAATTCACAGGGATTTACTGCACTGAACTAACGCTCGAATTCCCTTTGTATTTCTGCGCTCAACTAACGCTCGAATTCACAGTTGAATTTCAGCGCAAAACTAACGCTCGAATTCACTTTGTATTTCTGCGCTCAACTAACGCTCGAATTCACAGGGATATACTGCACTGAACTAACGCTCGAATTCCCTTTGTATTTCTGCGCTCAACTAACGCTCGAATTCACAGCTGAATTTCAGCGCAAAACTAACGCTCGAATTCACTTTGTATTTCTGCGCTCAACTAACGCTCGAATTCACAGGGATTTACTGCACTGAACTAACGCTCGAATTCCCCGTGTATTTCTGCGCTCAACTAACGTTCGAATTCACAGTTGAATTTCAGCGCAAAACTAACGCTCGAATTCCCTGTGAATTACTGATATCACAAATTCGATTTTGTGATATCAATAATTCAATTCGTGATATCACAAAATGGAATTTGTGATATCAGAAATTCGCATTTGTGATATCACAAATAAGAATTCTTGATATCACAAATTCAAATTAGTGATATCACAAATTTATTTCGTGATATCACAAATTCGAATTTGTGATATCAAAAAATCATTTTGTGATATCACGAATTACCATTGGTTTTTCACGTGAAACCTATTTTTGATATCAAGAATTCGAATTTCTGATATCACAAATTCATTTAGTGATATCTAAAATTGAATTTTAGATATCACAAATTCGAATTTCTGATATCACAAATTGAATTTGTGATATCAAGAATGGATTTTTTGATATCACAAATTTGATTTCTTGATATCACAAATTAAGTTCATGTGCTACACTTACGGCAATTTGTGATATCACAAATTTAATTCTTGATATCACAAATTGAATTCTTGATATCAAAAATTTGATTTCTTGATATCACAAAATGGAATTTGTGATATCAGAAATTAACTTTAAATGTAAAAAAGGCTTGCCATACGTTCGTCTCCGTGCCGCACAAACCACTCGCCACGATTTACCAAGTGCCTTTAAAGGCGAAGAAGCGAGAAGGTGACTTGTACAAACACGTAAAGGCACCTTATTTAAACGAGAAGGCGAGAAGAAGACTTGCACAGACTTGCCATGGCGGCTTGTTGCGGCCAAGAAGGCGAGAAGATGACTTGTACAAACTCACTAAAGCGCCTTTTTTAAGTGTGCCCATAAAATGCGTGGCTTAGATTATAACATTATCGATCGAGGAAACCTGAACACAAATCACGGATATATATATATATTTTTTAATTCTGAAAGCGCCCGCTATACCTACGCTGTTTGCGCATGCTCAGCTATCAATTTAGTTCGAAAACAAAACAAAACAAAACAAAATAATCGGGCTTATGCTCTCCAGGCTGATCTGAATGGGAAATGAAATAGTGCGCTAACTTGCGATTGCAAAAAAAAAAAAAAAAAAAAAAAAAAAAAAAATTGGTTGGATTTTTCATCGGTCTGATGTAAAAACCCATTCTGAAATTGTTGGATTCGGGGAAAGAATGTGCTGTTGAAGACTCACACAGTCTATAAGGACCATGTCACTCCATTCATATCCCATGACAGGTATTGTTGTCAGCATAACAGGAGGCCTGAGGAGTGATGGCTGACTTACATTTCATCTTCGTGTATCTTCCTCTTTTACTGGCGACACCTGGATTATGTAAGTTAAGTTCACTTGAAAGATATAAACGTAATTACTAATCACTTTGTATCCTCAACCCTACAATGGCCAGGAAACCACCAAACATAGAAAAACAAAGAAATCAGTTAAGTTGTCATGCGTGCTCTCATTGCTTTATAGTTATTGTGAAGGGGTGTGGACGTTTTCATGCCTGAATTTGGTAAGGCCTCATGAATTTCATGTCACCACATTTACTGATTGCGATATCAAGCAGCATCACGTAGCTTTACTATAATATATTCTGTGACCATTTTTTTTTTGGCACGCAGCTTCTTCCCAAATGGTCGTCACAGGGTCAAACATCACTCTTGTTTCGGGGACATCAGCATCCATTCCGTGTGAATACGATAAGACGGTGGGTCTCGTTTCCTGGCAGAAGGGCGATCTAGGAAGTTCTGCAGCAAGCGAGGATTTGGTGATTTTAGATAAACGTTCTCCTTCTGTCAAGAGGACGGGTGACGACGATCGTTTCAACATCACCGATGCTTATTCACTGAAAATACATAACATCAGCTGGCAGGACGAAGGAAGATACTTCTGCACAGTTTATGACTTCGCAACTGAAATTCCAAACATTAGGCAAACAGACGTGATGATAGAAAGTAAGTTGACGTTTCTCTCACGCTGTTTAGAAAGGCTGAAGTAACAGAACAAACCTCTAAATAAGTTCACAAAGTAAAGAAAAAACAAACAAACAAATTGAGGGATAGATTATAGGACCTTGAGCGATATGCAGCTTTGAATACTTGACTGGTTTGACAAAGAACTAGTATGTCTTGATATTACTGCTTATTTGGTCATCCGCAGAATCAAATCTGATCACCTAATGTGATTTAACTAATTTCAATTTTCCTTTTTTTTTTTCTATCGTATGATTACAGACTATGCACTTCCGGTACGTGTCATTAATTTTTCGGTCAGGGCCGTCAAAATTAGATAACACCCACTGCAGGACATTATTTATTTTCGTGCCGTCAAACAGCTGTGACACACTGCGATCATTGTGTTATTCAAGACCCGGTAGCGTGGGGATTCGTGTAATAATTGGGCTGGCCTGATTCTGATATAATCGCGAGTACCCTAAAATTGCGTGTAGCTCTATCATTCATCTTTCTGTAAGTACTGACACAGTCGAAGAATGTCGACTGGAGTCGAACGTTTCGTTATGCCCAGTATATATCTTTTATGTCATACCTATCAGATATAATTTGTCACAAAGTACATTTTCTCACTCCTCAAAATCAGTCCTCCAGAACAAAGGGTAATAATTGGGCTGGCCTGATTCTGATATTATCGCGAGTACCCTAAAATTGCGTGTAGCTCTATCATTCATCTTTCTGTAAGTACTGACACATTCGAAGAATGTCGACTGGAGTCGAACGTTTCTTTATGCCCAGCATATATCTTTTTATGTCATACCTATCAGATATAATTTGTCACAAAGACATTTTCTCACTCCTCAAAATCAGTCCTCCAGAACAAAGGGGTGTATCCATTAAGACCAGTAGTGTTGGGTGTACAGTTTGCCTGCCCCAATATGTTTATGATTTTGTAAAATAATTTAAAGTGTAATCATACAGGAAAGTTTATTCAAGAACCAAACCCAGGGAGAACAAAACTGGAATGCACAAGCCCAAAAGTCTTTAGACCAGATCAAGAAGAGTGAAGATATCCAGATCTTATGAGGAGTTTATGCAGCAGTATGCATGGCAAACAAACAGTTAGAATTTAGTAAGAAAAAATCAGTAGTACGAAGGACTTCAATTTTGTTACTCTGCGCAATGTGAAATCTCTCTTATTAACTCGGAGGAGTAACAGGGGGAGGTCGGGAGAGAGTATTTTTCACATGACAGAGTAAAGAGAAACGCAAACAAAAGTTGTAAGTCAACCAGTCTCTGCCAAATCAGTGGCGAGAAATGGAGAAAAAAAAAGAATATAATAATGACTTTGAAGTAATTGACAACATATCAATAATGGCATTTTAGATATGTTGCTAAACGAGCTATTTTCATCGATTCATTTAAAACCAATTCCTAATCACTTTAAATGAAGACGAGTTGCCAAAACTCTTCATGTAGTTTTTTTTTGTAACTATCGTTATATACTATGTAAAGATAACAGATATAATTTGTCACAAAGTAAAAGCACGTCAACCTTCACTATTATTTTGTTGTGGTTGAAATTTCTCATGGTCAACACATGGGGACGCTATTCATTACAATATAAAGATGTATATGAGACCTATGATGCATTGCTTGGGATATGCAGACCTACACGTATTTGATATCACATTTCTCATGTCCACAATAATAGAATTTTGAGTTTGCAGATTTGATAATTTTTATACTATTATGATAAACAAATGATACTACAGGCAAACGTAATGTGAAAATGACACAGAATAAGAAGGTAGTCTTTGGAATATAATATACTGCCTTTTCAATTAGGCCAAGTAAAAAAAGAAAGTAGTTTCTCGTCCGGGTTTTTTGAGCAAGGCGATGAGGGAGGTCCTTACTATTTGATATCTTACTATTTTTTCGAGGATTGTCAAAATGAAAGTAATATGTGTTTATATGTGTGATATAAACCATGCACTTATCATTTGAGTGATGCACAATTTAATACCAAATCTGCGTATATTGCTGTTTATGCATGACAAGTATACCAATTTAACTACACTGTGACTGTATTCATTCAGTGATATCAAGGGTATGGAAAAAAAACAACGTTTTTTTAACATAAAATATACACATTTGTGCATCACTTGTTGAACCTACATTGTATGAATCCAACCATTATCTCTGGAAATGCATAACATTATTTTTGCCTTTCAACACAACACAAACTTACTGAGTTAGATCTTTTCTCATATGAAAACTTATTCGCTCAAGGATTTAAAATGCCGCAGACAGTACTGCCAATTGTCAACCCTGTGAAACAACCACCTGATTTCCTTTTTACTGAAAGACAGAATACGAACCAGTTGAATACTATATTCACTATTTAAAGCCGTTCGCTGTGCACACGTGCGCTTGAGATCGGTTCTCTCCATCACTCCACGATTTTTTTTCCAGCTCCAGAACGCATGCTATGCTGGCTGGCTGGTCTCCTCTACTACAGGGAAACCCGTTATAACGAGTTCGGTTATAACGAGGAACCGCTTATAACGAGGTGATCGCGTCGGTCCCGTTTTCCTTTGCGTGTAATGGCAGAACGAATCGCTTATAACGTGTTCGGTTATAACGAGATTCCGGTTATAATGAGGACAATTTCGGTAAATCATGATAAAGAAAAACATAAGCAATTTGATCGGATATAACGAGGTTCCATTTCTTGACCAAATTGCCGCTTTCAAACACGCGACAAATGAAACATTGGAAACCGAAATCTCGCTATCCACGTCTTTTCCCGTTTTGCAGAGAACCGTTCCTTCCATGTTTTCTTCTTAATCACGCGATAAGACACAGGAACACCTTATGATGTTCCTACTAATCATTAAACATAATCATTCGGTTTTCTTTTTCGCGAGAAACGCGTGCGTGATATGAGGTCAGACCACAGCGCAACGAGAAAAATAGATAACGCATTCAAAAACTTTTCATGTAGCGACGATAAAATTTGACCAAAAATGGACAATTGGAATGCGTGTGCAACTCCTCATTATATCCTTTCCAATTTTAGTTCGGACTTCCAGTTCTTTTGCTGGTGTTGAGCAAATATGAGTTTGGATGATTAAAGCCGAAATAATAAAATCATCGCCCCGATCCCTTCGGGTGACAGTAGCGTTAAAATAGTTGAGTAACGCATGTTAACGTATACTTAATCGGTGTTCAGAAAAAGAAGCAAACGCATTTATTAGTTTGAACAGATCTGGATTTGTTCATTTTTTATCATTTAACAAATGATAATTTAAATATGAGTGTGTATGATCAAAGCAGAAATGATTAGTGAAATCATCGCGATCCTGCCAGGTGACAGTAGAGTAAAAATAGTTGAATAACGCATGTAAACCTACTTAATCGGTGCTCGGAAAAAAGAAACAAACGCATGTATTAGTTTGAATAGATATGGATGTGTTCATTATCATTTAACGAATGATAATTCAAATATGAGTGTTCATGATTAAAGCCGAAATAATGAATGAAATCATCGCGATCTCGCCGGGTGACAGTATCGTAAAAATTGTTGAATAACGCATGTTAACCTACTTAATCGGTGCTCGGAAATAAAAGCAAACGCATTCAACAGTTCAAGAACGGATGTACAAAACGCGAAGAGATTTTCGAAAGAAAATAAAGAACGCATTTTTAATCCCTTCGAGCGCAACGATCATACATTGTATAAAATTACAGCCAAATGATTCATGAAATTATCGAATTCCCGCTGGGCACCAACAGCGTAAAATACCTCGCAAGTTAGCGGTAAACAACGCACGTATGTTACTCTGAAATCATTGCGATCTCGCCAGGTGACAGTAGCGTAAAAAAGTTGAATGACGCATGTTAACCTAAATCAGAAAACGAAACGCATTTATTAGTTTGAATAGATCTGCAGTACAGATTTGCGTAAGCAGGATGACAACCTCCCACATTCAATCCTGTCACATATTTTCAAGAACGGTCGTACATAAAACGCGAAGAGATTTTCGGAAGAAAATAAAGAACGCATTTTTAATCCATTTGGGCGCAACGTTCATACATTGTACAATGTGTACAAGAGTAGATTACAGCCGAAATGATTCATGAAATCATCGCATTCCCGCTGGGCACCAACAGCGTAAAAATACCTAGCAAGTTACGGTATAAACAAGGCCTGTATGTTACTCTACTATATTTGCCCCCATATTTGCGCTGGTGTTTAGAAAAAGCTTAACAAACAAGAATTACAATAAAGAATTAACTTATCATTTCAGCCTCTATTTCTTCGTCTAATTCACAAATAATCTCCCTTTATTCTCTCAATAATAACGCTCAATAATTGTGTAATAACAACGCAAAGGATATGTTTAAGTTTCATGGATGGGTATATGACGTCATGCTTATGTTTTTCTTTGTTTTTAATGAGTATGAATATAACGAGGTACCGGTTATAACGAGGTAATATCGCCGGTCCCACGGATCTCGTAATAACGGGGTTTGTGGTTACATTGCGCAATCAATCTAGCAGCACATGAATCGGGCAACAGCACGAGAGAAATGTACAGAAGGTGCTCAACGTCCTGCCTACATCACGACGTACCGAGTGCGCTGTACATCACAGCCCATATGCAGGCCCGCCCGCGCATCCAACTACAGTTCAACTGCTTTGTGGGTCAGCTCGCAGTGTGAAATGCATGCGTTATTACATACGCGCTACAGAAGCTGCAGCTGTACAACAGCTAAGTAGAGGACGCAAGGCGCAATTAGATATAAGACATCACGATTGGTAGGTGAATTGTTGATTTTTTTTTTTTTTTGCGGCCGAAAAAATAGTAAATATCAAAAAAGTCGATGCGGCAACTGAGCGGGCTGGGACGAGAATTATGAATTTCTTGGTATTTTCAGCGCCATTTTGAAAATAGTAAATAGTAAAAAAATCGATGCGGCGGCCAAAATCGATGCGCGCGAGGACGAGAAACTGGTTTCTTTTTTTACTTGGCCTTATTTCTATTATGTCTATTGTTTGATGCCTATGTCATGTAAAAAATAAAGGAAATGATAAGAAGACTATTTCAGGGTAATTCATGACCACAGCTCACATTTTGGTCCATTAGCAAATTACAGCCAAGAAAAACCCATCATTCTTTATCATTATTGCTAATTATTGCTTATTTGACGACAGTCTTCTTCATTCACGCTCCCAATACATGTGTCGTAATTCAGTCAGATCATTATAATTCACTCTATCCCGAGTGGTTCCCAAATGATGCGTTCTCTTATTCTTTTCTTAAATCTGTAAATTTTAACTATGCAATTTTCTTGTCCAGAGCGGGTGGTCCACGAGACCTTCCTTACGCTTCAAATAGGAAGAGATGCCATTATTCCGTGCCGATTCAGTGAGACAAACGCGACGACAATCGTTCGGTGGATGAAAGACGGACTCCAAATTGGCGACGACAATCGCTACCAGTCTTCACCAGAAGACCACTCTCTCTCGATTCGTCAGGTGATTGTGATGGACGAAGGGATGTATGTTTGTGAATACTTTAACTCCAACAAGAAAACGCGACATCAACATGTAGCACACGTTACAGTGATAGGTGAGTCATTCAGTATCCTTTGCGTTGTTTTGGTTATTATGTTTTATTCAAGATTCAAGATTCAAGTTTGTTTTTCATTTCCATAAAATAAACAGAGAAATTATATAAAATGCATAAGAAGAATATATTTGTTATGACTGCAAATTTGTAAATTGACAAAATACATTTGACAATGAGTAACAATGAAAAAAACACAATTGTATTTGTTTTTAATATATACATATGCATGTCACTGCCTCTTCTCTCTCTCCCTCTACACACACATGAATTATACACACATAAACCCTCGCCTACCGTTTATTGATATAAACATTTTATAAGTGTTATGATAATGAAATACAATATCCCTACAGGACGGTTAATGCTTACAACAATTTCGGTAACATTATTTGTGACCCTGCACCTCAAAACAAACTAAAAGTCGCCAGACATAAAATTTTTATTTAAGACCATATTCTGAAAGAGCAGACTTTAAGCCTTAAAATGATGTATAACTCAAATCAAATGGACTCTCCTTACCTATCTAAATATTGGAAAGAAAGCACAAACTCAGGAAAAGTGTGAACTGAGTGTGAACCGGGCTATTTGACTGTGGGAGGAGGGGGTCAATTTGATCCTCCCACCCCCCCCCCTTTTCAGATCTTGGCCGCCGATGGCCCGATCGCTGCACAATTTTGCCCAAACATAGAGTCGGATGTCAACTATAAGATCATAATATGATACATATTATGTATTATAATTCCACATTTTCAATTTTAAAAGGAAAGGGTTAGACTTGCCAGAAGACAGCGCGCCACAAAATAATATGCAAATGAAATAACCTTGTATAGTACTATATCGGGGTTACGGGGTGCAACGAGTGTATGATGCGTGTTTGTGTGTGTATGTGTGTGTGTGTGTGTGCCGGTGCCATCACTACATAGCCCAGACGTAAAAACCGTAGGCCTATAGGTAATATAATTCCACATTTTCAATTTTAAAAGGAAAGGGTTTAGACTTGCCAGAAAACAGCGCTTCACAAATGTTACAATAATAACCTTGTAGTACTATTTCGGGGTTAAGGGGCTGCAACGTATGTATGATGTGTGTGTATCATGTGTGTGTGTGCGCGTGTGTGTGTGTGTGTGTGTGTGTGTTTGTGTGTGTGTGTGTGTGTAATTGTGTGTGTGTGTGTGTGTGTTTGTAATTGTGTATGTGTGTGTTTGTGTTTGTGTGTGTGTGATTGTGTGTGTGTGTGTGTGTGTGCCGGTGCCATCACTACATCGCCAAGATGAAGTCGTAATCAAAGGATTTCCTTCAAAGCAAATCTTACTAAAGTCGAGAGTGCGATATGTTAACTGTCCTAAGTAAGAATTTCAACGGCTATAGTGTTCGGAGACTCCGTTTGCTTAGGACATTTTGTGGATCAGGAATATTTCCATCATTTGAATTGTTTTATTGATTCACACACCTTGAACCATTTATTCCTTTTGAAGGCTTACCTGTCAGCCTGTTTCCCGTCATCGATGTCTGTGATACGAACATGGAAAGGACGACACAGAACTGTACTCAAGTGTTATCCATTTCTGTAGTTATCACGTGCTCCGTCAATAACTACTTTCCCAATATTTCGATCATCTTCCTACACAAACAAGATGTTATGGAGGTCTTGACTTCAAAAGAGACTGCGAACAACGATGGGACGAAGAATAAGGAAATCTTTATACGTGCTAACCCCAGCAATGAACCGTATGTATGCATGGCGCAGTGGATACCTGGAATTGACGGAGAGAGAGGCGCTGAAGTCACGATAACTCAAAGCAAACCACCAAACATTCCCAACACGAAAGTTGCTGGTAAGCAGAAAAGCATCGTGCAAGCATTGCTTACATCTCTTTCAGGCTAAACCTAACTTTGGATAATCCATCATGTAAAATGTAACATGGATAACGGGAGAGCTAGTGGTAAGCACACAAATAGCTACCGTGCCTTTGTATTTGCGTGCTTTTACAATACTTCGTCATGGGAAATCCGTCAATGGTTGCAGATGTTCCACGTCTGATAAAATGAAGATGAACAATGACTGTGATGAATTTCATGCCTTAAAATACGTATCCGGGCAATTACCCCCAGAGGGCAATTACCCCCCGGCCAAATACTGGTTAGTGGTAAGGTTAGAGTAAAGATTAGGGTTAGGGTTAGGTTTAGGGTTAGGAGTTTGGGTTAGGGTCAGGGTTAGGTTCAGGATTAGGATTAGGATTAGGGCCAGGGGAAGGGTGCGGGGTAATTGCCCAGGGGGTAATTGCCCTAGACCCCTTAAAATCATCCCAAATGACAAATGACAAATCCTCTTCTAATCGTGAAGAGAAATTGTTTGTTCTATTCATACAATATATATATATATATATATATATATATACATATATATTATATATATTATATATATATATATATATATATCAGAATTTTGAACGATGTACAAAACAAATCAACACCTAATTCAAAAGTTAGGAATCTAATACTCAAAATTATTTCTCTTTCCTAGAAGAGTATAAAATCAAGCTTTAAAATGAACCCAATTTACCAGAGTCTTACCAGAGGAACAAGTTTTTATTTACCGCGGAAGTTTACCATGTCCCAGCAGCTAATGTCCGTGAGGAATAATACTGCACATGCATTTGGATGCAATTTAACATAGCAAGCAACAATCCGATTAATTTCAGAATCGTAACGAAATATCTTAAGGAATATGTGTATGTGTTGGCAGAATATTAAGCTTGTAATGTCATCCTGGTAATGGAAAACAACTGATGATTTAACCAAATTCGTTATTTCTGTTGACATATTAACTCTTTCGCTAAACACTTTCTCCGGTTTACGCATAACTAACAGAAACTCAATATTTCGACCTCTTATTTTACTATCCTATACTTTAATCCTTACTCCCAAACAGGGAGATGCTTTTTAAAGATGCATCTGATCTTAGCAGTCTACATGACCAAACAAACATAGTTTTCATCACGGAGGTTCGCATATAGCTCCCAGACATTCGGAACAAACAAGATATTGAGTAATGCAGTTCTCTGGAGTTGAAAACGCATTCTATTCATAAAAAACAACGATTTCATGTCGAGAACAAACTCGTAAGCAAAATCCTAAACAAATATTATTAATGCTCAGATATAAAAGCTTGTTTACCTGTTCATGCTAAGAAAAAAACCCCTTTTTCATTCTCTGGTTGATGAACGTACAAACGTACATGTAATCTCAGTGACGTAGTTCATCTGATAAAACATTACATCTTGTCGATAGTGTGTTCCATTAAGCAAATTAGTGAACAGTGTAATTATAACGACTGTCATTTGTAAATATACACGTCAGGTGAAAAGAATAAAATGAAATGTCGTGTCTTGTCGGTTGTTAGCAGACCATCGGCAACCTCTGAAAATTGAAAAAAAAAAAAAAACTATTTTCCAAACACATTGTTTTCATTACCATTACCCAAATGAATTTGATGATGTTTTTTACATTTTTTATCATAAGTCTAGATGTCTTAAGGGAAGTTCGGTTATTAACCCAAGTCCGTATGAAACAAACAAAAATGGAAGCTGATCGCATGTAGAGTTTACTGATTTCAACAAATTTAACGCTCCCATGTATTGCACTTCCTTGAGAACGAACATTTATCAAAATTTCGTAATCACTAAATAAAGATTCAGGTCCTAAATTTGTTTTCTAATGTCTACAATGCAAAATTTGGTTACAACGAACACGGTCGCAGCTAAATATGACAAAGATTTGACAAAGAAAATAAAAAGAAGTGTGCCAGCCGTTGTCGAAATACAAAGCTTAGTAGCGGAGGGCAAACGCTTCACGTTTCAGTGTGTGTAAGTAGAAATCAAAATATTATTCATCTCATAATATCGTTTTTACCTAGACGAATATCAGTTCAATTCCACTTGAATGAATGACGGACCTTAAAAGAAACCTGTACTGACATTTTCTACTTGTCTGATAATTCTAATCTACATTTTTTATGCCTACAACTGGAAAGAGAGGATTCTAAAACCCAGGATAAGCCTGTAATGATTTTTTGAAAAAAAAATGAAAACGAGCAAGCCAAGGAACGATCCACACAATTTGGCATACTTCACAGGTGCCAACCTCCGAATTTAGCAAAACGAACTAGAAAGGTTCTACACATGTCAATTTACTGATGAAATCTCACACGAAGTACTGCAAAAACTGTTAGTAAAATTGGAATATGGAGCTGAAATAAGCATGTTAAACAATATTTATTAATTTTTAAAAGGAATCTCTTCAAAAGCTTTTTATTTAGACCAAATTTATGGGGAATATTCCAGATATGCAAAATGAAATTGGCATCATTGTCCGAACGTGCTGCCCATAGAAAACTATGTGTAAAAAAAGTAACGTTGCACTAACTATGCATTGATGATGAGCGATAATGGTTCGACATCACAGTTCAAACTATCTAACGAATATGAGGACTGAGTGATTCTTAAAATCTAAATCCAAAAAATAGTCAACGGCAATCCCGGTTTACGCCTAGTTAGAAGAAAACGGCACTCAGTACATATAGACTCTAGACCAACTAGGACTAGGACTAGTGAGCAGTCAAGGACCGAGAAGATTCTACTCGCCGCTCCGTCGACAGCAGCTGCTGCTGTACGTGCACAGCGCTAATAATAGGCACAGCGTAAACGTCTCGTATGCAATACATACCCCGAATGGCCCTGCTGCCAGAACTTGAAGAAAGTCCAGACGAAAGTCCAGACTCCAAGGTCTAGCGTTGCCGCTAGAGGCCCTTGTGCTGCAGGCCCTGTTGTTTCTGTGCTATATTTTGCAGGTAAGGTATCTGCTTTATGGATTTTCAATGTTTTTGTGGTAGAGATAAATCTCATGGTGGTCGTATTAACACCAAGGACTAACTTAGATCTACTTTTAGTAGGACCTATACCTCGGAAGAGTGGCCCGACCACGTAGATACAAACAGTGCCACTGCTTCGCGATCCAAGCGCTGGTGCAGGCATAGTGCTAGAGTACTTCCGTATCCATGTAGATATCTCAAAATTCACCCAACCAAATTGCACCAAAATCACAAGAAGTATTTTATGACTCATGTCCACTTGCTCACGCTAATTGGAACCAAATCGCAAGTTGAGAAGCGTAAGTGAAGTTGTCGACTTTCCTGTCGTCGCTAAAACAATCTGCTCTGTACGACTAAACAAGAGTGATCGCGGCGTAGAGTAGCCCTACTTGCCTGCGCACGCACAGACTGAAGTTAGCCATATAATATCAGGAGACAAATCTTTCAAGTAATCGAGAGCAAGAAATCAATTTATAAATTATTTGAGCTAAGTTGAATGAAAAATAAAGTTCATAAATCACACAAATCGCTAAAATCATGACATTTTTTAAATTTAGTTCCCGCGTAAATTCCCCGTTCGCACAGCACTAGTCGGCTAACTTCAGTTCTAGATTGTGCATATCGCGTTTACCAAGCTCTCTCGCGAAGTGTGAGGTTTTTTTTAGTGACAACTTGAAATTCGGCGTCAATATTGATACTTCTCGATTACCGATTTCGTTCATATATAATACGGTATTTTGAAATATGCTTAGAAGTATATCCTGTAATTTTGGTGCGATTTGGTTCAGCGAAATTTGAGACAGCTGCATGGATAGGACAGTACACAAGTGCCGCCTGCTAGCTAAATTGGGCCTAAGCGTCGTCTGCTACTCGGCACGATTTAACGCACGCGTATGCGAGGGCTTGTAATCAGTGAAACATTTGGCACCTGTGACATCACGACATCCGGGCTCTTCAGCTCATTAGCATAATTCTCGCCAAAAAATTTCCGTTTTCAACATGAAATTACGGACTAAATCGTTATGAAATTTTGATTCTGTTTGCACCGCTGGGTCTTTTAGAATTAAAAGAACAACATATAAAAAAAAAAAAACCGGTACAATGCCCTTTTAAGAATAGTTAATCTTAAAGGTAGGGAATCCCATTTGCACGCCTTAAATGAAGAGTTGTATAAATACAGTGGTATATTGAAGAGAATATCATTTTAGAAACTCCCACAAAGTATTGAAAGTGGAAGGTAACATTTAGTACAGTTTTTTGACGGTTAGATTTTGAATTGAATTGTTTTCGGGGCTCACCGTAAATTCCAGTACATTACTAGGCTACCTTTGCAGACCCATGTACTGCATGTGTGTCCATCATGTATATTTTGTGAAGAAAGTTCATCAACACTTACAAACATTTCTATATACATTCTTACCACACAGTCTATATGTTATTACATCAGCTCTTGTACTTTTAGATTTGTGTTTATAGATCACAAATACAGAAGAATGCAACAAAAAGGCTTAAGTGTGGCTGACACACAGAACTACTGAGTAGTTGAGTTTTGTGCATTATTCAAATTTTAGATAACTGTTGACTTCCAAATTTCTAAGCAGTGGCCTAAGCAAGTCCGCTGAAGTTCATATTTAATGTTTTGCTGCATTTTGGGAGGTCTGTAAAAGGTATCCCCTACCTTTAACATTTATTTTTCTGATTAAGACACTTTCGGAATAAGAACATTTTTGATGATCCTCCTGAAGTAATTACGAACCCCCCCCTTTTTTTTTGTCTCGCCCACCGGAGGTGAAGGCGAGACTATTAAAAGGGATCCAAATGGCGTCCGTCCGTCGTCCGTCGTCCGTCCGTCGTCCGTCCGTCGTCCGTCGTCCGTCACAAATGTTAAAGTTTACCTGCAAGACTCTCTTATGATGCATAACTTGGCAACTGTTACAGCAATGGCAGCCACACTTGGGTGATAGAAGCACTAGGGGTATCTTCATGTTATGGTGTTGTCGGAGGTCATGTGATAATGTCAAAGGTCATTTGAGGTCATATATTAAAGAGTATGTGCAAGACTCTTTTCTATGTTAAAGTTTACCTGCAAGACTCTCTTTTGACAAATAACTTCACATAAGTTGCTTGGATTACAACCTAACTTGGGTCATAGATGCACTGGGGGTACCTTCATGTTATGGTGCCGTTGGAGGTCACAGGATAAGGTCAAAGGTTATTTGAGGTCATACGTTAAAGTTTACTTGCAAGACTCTCTTATCACACGTAACTCGACACATGTTGCTGCAATGGCAATCAAACTTGTGTGATATATGCACTGGGGGTACCTTCATGCTATGGTGCTGTAAGAGGTCACATGATAAGGTCAAAGGTCATTTGAGGTCATACGTTAAAGTTTACTTGCAAGACTCTCTTATCACACGTAACTCAGCACATGTTGCTACAATGGCAATCAAACTTGGGTGATGGTTGGTGTCTCTTGGGAAGTTGAAGGTAACCACAAGGTCAAAGGTTACAGACGGGGGTCAACGAACTTTTAGGGCCCAATGTTAAGTTTTTAGAGCGCATTTCGTTTATGGCTCATTACTTTTGATCCCTTTGTCCGTTTGTGACCAAACTTGGATGGAAGATGTCCCTTGGGGAGGTGAAGGTCGTCACAAGGTCAAAGTTCACAGACAGGGGTCAACAAACTTTTAGGGCCCAATGTTATGTTTTTAGGGTGCATTTTGATTGTGGCTCATATCTTTTGATCCCTTTGTCCGTTTGTGACCAAACTTGGACAGTAGATGTCCCTTGGGAAGTTAAAGGTCACCACAAGGTCGAAGGTCACAGAAAGGGGTCAAAAATTTTTAGGGCCCAATATTAAGTTTTTATGGCGCGTTTCAATTATGGTTCATTACTTTTGATCCCTTTGTCCGTTTGTGACCACACTTGGATGGTAAATGTCCCTTAGGATGTTGAATGTCACCACAAGGTCAAAGGTCATAAGCAGGTCAATTAACTTCTGGGAGTTATAAAAAATGTTAATTCCTTGTACGCGAATGGGCGAGACACAATTTGGCGATTGCCTTGTTTCATTTTCGGAATAACCAACCTTGGAATAATGAATTAAGGTAATAACGGACATTCGGAGTAACGAATCTTTGGAAAAGCGAACGTATCAAAGTGCGACCTCCAACTTATTACTAAATCATCACTTTTTTAATATGAGTTTTCAAAGTACGCACAAAAACACAAACAATTTGACGATCTCTCTGTCTCTTCGATGTAAAATGTAAAAATCATGTAATATGAGAAAGAATTGTAAATTAACATTGTTTTTCATTGATGAGAAACTGATGATTTGCGTGTTTTCCATCAAACAATAATGGTATATTGCTTTATTTCTATTCGCTTTTGACGAAATTTCGATGAATCAAAAATAAACAAAAGAGCCCCTCCAGAGGAATTCAGTATAACGGGAGTGCATTGGCAATTCTTTTCTTTTTGTTTTTTAGCTCGATCCCTTTCCTGTTTCTTCTCAGTTTCATTCAACAGCTTCCACGTTCTTTTGAAACTTTTACCTTTCTTCTTGCCACATGCAAATCACAGACTTCTTCAGTCACTTCATCCCTTTCGTTTCAATCTATCCCGAATGTGACTGCGTAGCACCTTTCGTTTTTGTTTTATATTTTTCTTTTTGGTCGTAGCATGTTCAGGCTATTTTAATAGGGAAGAAGAGAAAAGAGTGTTGTGAAAAGGAAAATAAGAATGTGTAAAGGCATAGAAGATACGACAATATTACAGCGAACGTCCGTGCAGGAGACCAAAAATGGATGCGTTCTGTTTGAGATGGCAGCTACCTCACTCAAAAGATATATCTGCTACTATGTATTTCATGGACTTACCCTACGAACATCCGTGAGCAAACCATGTTCCTTTTGTTATTACATGTAAATTGAATGCTAAACATTATTTACTTTTATGTATGAGAGACACAGTGATTTAGTAATATTTTCAAATAACATTAACTTATCGTACAGTAATATGTTTGTAATTATCATAAATTCCCTTGCTCGGACCGAACTTTCAGAACCTGTAACAGTGCAAATTGTCTCCAAAACCTCATCAGAAAGAAATTAAAATGCACAGAAATTACAGATTATGCAAAATTCCAGTTTGCTATAACTTGATTTTCATTGTTTAGCTGTATTCATATAATAAGAGGGAATGCAAGCGTAAAATTGCAAGTAGATATTTAGCTGTTTGTTCATCATTATCACCTACCGCATTGAAAATTCTGACACTGCTGCTCTTAGCTCATTTCTTAATTTGTAAAACTTTACTTTTCCTTATTTGAGCTGAAAGTTCGAAGGAATAAAGGACGCTTTCGAGACAATTTATCCCTATTGGTCGCATTGTTGACTTCACGGACGTCCGCTAAAATTGTCACGGACTTGCGTCCTACCTCCAGGGTCATGTTCTAGGACTGATAACTTTTAAATCGACAGAGAGTATGTAGCCATCCCAACTCTTTCAAAATTTTAAAAAGGTATTTGCAATGTAAATCATTAGAAATTTGACACCTTTTCAACATATATATTGCTCAGAGAGGGAGTAGAAAGCGGATTTACAGAGAAAATATGCACTATTTGCTTGGTTTTCGGTTAATCGTATAGTCCAAAAACTGCAGACGAGTCCCAGTCCGCCCCAAACATGGCATGCAGCTCCTCGGCTAGAGAGCCAGAGGTAAAATGTACCTGCGCCATCAAAGCAAGGTCCCTCATTCGATAACGTTTTAATCATTACGGACGTTCTTTTTTTTTTCTCGGGAGGTTTGTCTGAAAATGTGATTTCGGTTCGCATTTTTACCATGCGACTAGATATTAGTTGATTACGATTCAGAACAATAACGCCAATTACATTTACTGGACTACGGTCTTGATTAGTAAATGGGGGACGCACGTCCTTGACGAAAACTGAGTATAATCTTGCATAAAAGACTGTTTCGGACTTCGATATTTCAATTGTTCTCTGTAATTTTATACGAACTTATAGAGTTCTTTCAATTTTGTGGTACATTGCCATGATATATCAGATCCAGAACACAATCAGATCAATGATGTCACGTACCTTAAAAATGCACATCATTTGTTTGAAAAACAAACCTTAAAATTATTGCGAAAATAGCGTTTTTACTGTATTTTTAGGCTTTAAGTCCTTGCCAAATGCAAATTATCAGTCAAAAGTAAACTAACCCACATATTTCCTGAAAGGGAATTTACCAGGCTTTGAGATGACATGAAAGAAACTGCATGGTTTCTTAGATCATCCTGGCGTGTTCTAAAGTAAAGAGTGCCGTAAGGTGCGAAAATTGGCAGTTGTACATCGCTCAAATTCCTCCCCCATTTATATATATATATATATATATATATATATATATATATATATAATATACAACATAATATATATATGTACTATGTGTTACAAAAAAAAAAACCCTTTCCCACTTTTGATGCTTATTATCTCAAGAACAATATATCAGATAAAACTGTCATTGATATGAGTATAAATGGCTAAATAGTGAACACTTTGGTTGGAGGTGATTTGAATATGAAAACCAATATCAGTTTCATGAAATCCCTGATCAATTTCAAAGTAAGTTTCCAGATTTTGGTCAAATTTGAACTCCCTGTAAAAAACCTGAACTCAACACAGGAACTAATGATGTGCATATGAGTGTGTACTTACAATGATCCTGAACAATGGACCTGGATACCACCCGTTCAGATCTCGTCTCCAAGGCACATGAATGTTTATTAATCATTCATGATGGATTGCCCTGGGCGCTGCTAGTCTGAATCCCTGGCAAAGGGTGAACTGCATATAGCTGTGTTCAGACGGAGGCAGTTTTGGTCGGAGTAACTTCGGAGGATAGGTCGGAGTAGTGCCCGTTTGAACAAGGTTGTGGTAACTTCCTCCGATCGGAGGAACTTACCACGACCTCTTCCTCCGAACTAGATACTCCTGAGTTTTCTCAGGAGTATCTCGCTACCACGACTAGCTAGTCGAAGTAAATTGCCCGTGCGGACAAGCCCTCGGAGTGTAATTCTAACCTAGTTAATTGCGACGAAGAGGCTAGCAATCATACAGAAATTTCCATCAACAAGAATGGAGAAGACACATGCCACTGGTGAAAAAAAAAAATGCATGATCAACGTGCGCGACGCTACCACTTCCGGAAGTTACACCGACCCTCGTACATAAATTGGTCGGAGTTTCTTCCCACGACCGTCGTGCGGACACAAGGGTCGTGGTAAGATATGCATAAATTTGTGCTCCGACCAGAAATACGTCTGAACATGGCTAGTATGCGCTTGCATACATCACATTCCAGAGTGAATAAAGCCATGTTCAGACGTATTTCTAGTCGGAGTAAAAATTTATTTCACGGCAATTAAAATTCAAATTAATGCACATCTTACCACAACCCTAGTGGCCACACGACGGTCGTGGGAAGAAACTCCGACCAATTTATGTGCGAGGGTCGGTGTAACTTCCGGAAGTGGTAGCGCCGCATTTGTCGACCATGGGATTGTTTTTTTACCAGTGGCATTTGTCTTCTCCATTCTTGTTGACGGAAATTTCTGCATGAGCGCTAGCTTCTTCGTCGCAATCGACTGAGGTTAGAATTGCACTACACGCGCACTTGTAGTCGCAAAATGTCAACATTGCGATTTGACCCAGGAAGTTTTACCTAGGTCGTAAGGCATGTAAGTTCATAGATAGGGATTGTCCGTACGGGCAATTTACTCCTACCGGCTAGTCGTGGTAGCGAGATACTCCTGAGAAAACTCAGGAGTATCTCGTTCGGAGGAAGAGGTTGTGGTAAGTTCCTCCGATCGGAGGAAGTTACCACGACCTTGTTCAGACGGGCACTACTCCGACCTATCCTCCGAAGTTACTCCGACCGAGCTTCCTCCGACCCTTCCTCCGAAGTTACTCCGACCAAAACTGCCTCCGTCTGAACACAGCTTAAGGCTAGCTGTGCCAGTGGAATTCCTCATGAATAAATAATGGAGCATTCAAATCCTGGTCATTGTCCAGGACCATTGTCTGGTTGTCAACTACACACTCCCATACACACCAATTGACGTCTATGCAAAGTTGAAATTTTGTACAGAGGATTGAAAGGAGCGTAGCCAGGTATCCCACAGGCCGGGGGAAGTAGATGCAAATATGTCTTATGATATATGTTGGGTGACTAACTTATTTTTAAATCTGATCATTTCATTCACTTCAAGTTATTATCCTTGGAGTATTATGTACTACACTGGCTGCAACCGTCCTTGGAATGTTGCTGTATATTCGCCTACAAAAAGGGGGCTGGAAGACTACGGGAACGAGGTCAGTGTTATTCAGCCTGATTGTGCATTTTTTTTTTTCTGTTGGTGAAAAACAGTGGTTTTAACATACAGGTCATCAATCACACCACATTCAATATTCGCATATATAAATCATTCCACCAGACAAAGCTCTGTACTTCAAAATAACTTTTCCCATGTAAACTGGCATGTCCCGTGTAACTTGCCTCCTAATGTGACCATGATATTGCAAACCAAGTACTTTTAACACATCTACTTTTTAGAGAAATAAATCTGCCAATTTTCTCTAGTAGGTTACGAAATCAGCCATTCCATGTAACTAGACACCAGGACCTTAGATTTCCAAGTTTCGCCATGGCCGAGTAAAAATTAGCAAAATTCAAAGTTGAATAAGTTCTCAAAAACTGAAGTTTCCCGTACAGGTTCATAGTACACTGTATTTATCATGGAAACAGAAAACCCCTTTCCAATAACTTTTCAAGGTGTTATTGTACCACACTTCCGACTATTTACTAAGACTATTTATTGTATTTGCCTAAGATTTGAGAATGCTCCATTAAAATGGAAAAAAAAACAACAACAATAAAATAAAACAGCCTAAAGATCGCTTTGCGTTATCCATACTTTCATTGTTTTTGTTATACTTCAACAATCATATTTTATGGCGCATTAATTCACTCTCAGTTTAATTTTTTTTTTGAGATTTTGTTTATTCAAAATCTACTGACAAATTGTGACCGCGCGTCACATCAAAGAGTCATAATCCTATATTTTACGTGAGGACGCAAAAAAGGTGAAATTGGTCAACCGAGTCAATATTGAGATTTTCATATTTTCTGGAAGAGATATCCTTCTACTACATTAATCTTTAGCTTACGTGAATGGGAAAGTGTGTTTTTAGCGGTTTTTCTACAACCCTTTTTGGGGGAGAACAGAATGACCAGGACACGGTATGTCTTAAAGGCCCCTTTTCATTTCTTGCAATCCTTTGCACACGCTTCACTTTTAAGTCTAATAACTTGCTAGGTTGCTACTGCTTTGAAAGTTGAAATCAATCATGAACAGAATGTACTAATAGAACAGGCTCTATATCAGCTTAATCTGATAATCTCTTCATTGTTGTTGCTCCGAAGATTTACGTTATGTGTGTTTTCCCTCTCATGGCATAGCTTGCACGGCTTGGTAAAGATTAAGCGCTTGAGTACACACTGTACCTTTAATAGAGCCTGTTTTCTCAGATCACATGTTTTCAAACTGTTTCCCAGTATTTAGATCGGTTAAGGGAGTCATTTGAATCCAGATTTACATCATTTTAAAACTTAGAGTTTGCTCATTCAGAATCTACCCATCACTATAAAAACCCTGTTCGGCAACATTTTGTTGATTTTGTGATGCAGGGTCACAATTGATATAATGCTGGTGTCACGGAATTGGGAAATGTTTTCCGTGAAGTAACTCAACATACTGATTTTTTTTTTTCCACAGCTTGTAAATAATATACCTTTCTCTACATTTATTTTGACTCCCTGAAAACTCACTAAACATTTTAAGAAATATTTCTTTTAGTTCTGCTATATTTGTGGTAATAGAATTATGTGGTAACAGAATTTATAACAAACAACTAACTTACTTTAATGAAGATTTTCTATGTTAGGATACATGCAATACAAGCCATGCGTGCTGGAAATACACTTCTAGAATGAACACTGTTCTCATACAAGAACCACATGGACACGGCGTGCTATTATTGTATTCCCCGAACAGAGTTCGGAGGATACTATGGATTTGGCCTCGCGCGCCGCGTCCGCCGCGTCCGCCGCCGCCGCCGCCGCCGCCGCAGAGATTTCCTTGTGAGCGCACTACCAGCTGCGTTTCTTTTCCGATCATCTTCAAATTTGGCATAAAGGTGCATTATGATTAGACGAAGAAGCCTATTGTTTTTGGTAATGGCGCCCTTACTTGTTCCGTGTGTATACATGAAAAGGTAAATCCTATAAGGTCTGCTTGTGAGCGCTCTACTGGCTGCAGTTCTTCTTCGATCATCTTCAAACTTGGCATGAAGGTGTATTATGATTAGACAAAGACGCCTATTGTTTTTGGTGATGGCGCCCTCGCTTGTCCCGTCTTTATACATGAAAAGGTAGATCCAATAGGGTCTGCTTGTGAGCGCTCTACTGGCTGCAGCTCTTCTTCGATCATCTTCAAATTTGGCATGAAGGTGTATTATGGTCAGACAAAGACGCCTAATGTTTTTGGTGACGGCGCCCTCGCTTGTTCCGTCTATATACATGAAACGGTAAATCCTATAGGGTCTGCTTGTGAGCGCTCTACTGGCTGCAGTTCTTTTTCGATCATCTCCAAATTTGGCATGAAGGTGTGTTATGGTTAGACGAAGACGCTTATTGTTTTTGGTGATGGCGCGCTCGTTTGTTCCGTCTTTAGACATGAAAAGGTAAATTCAATAGGGTCTGCTTGTGAGCGCTCTACTGGCTGCAGTTCTTCAATCATCTTCAAATTTGGCATAAAGGTGTATTATGGTAAGATGAAGAGGCCTATTGTTTTGGTGATGGCGCCCTTCCTTGTTCCGTCTGTATACATGAAAAGGTAAATTCAATGGGGTCTGCTTGTGAGCGCTCTACTGGCTGCAGTTCTTTTTCGATCATTTATTTTCAAATTTGGCATGAAGGTGTATTATGGTAAGATGACGAAGCCTATTGTTTTTGGTGATGGGGCCCTCGCTTGTTCCGTCTGTATACATGAAAAGGTAAATCTAATAGCGTCTGCTTGTGAGCGCTTTACTGGCTGCAGTTCTTCTTCGATCATCTTCAGACTTGGCATGAAGATGTATTATGATTAGACAAAGACGCCTATTGTTTTTGGTGATGCCGCCCTCGCTTGTTCCGTCTGTATACATGAAAAGGTAAATCTAATAGGGTCTGCTTGTGAGCGCTTTACTGGCTGCAGTTCTTCTTCGATCATCTTCAAACTTGGCATGAATGTGTATTATCCGTAGACAAAGACGCCTATTGTTTTTTGGTGATGGCACCCTCGCTTGTTCCGTCTTTATACATGAAAAGGTAAATTCAATAGGGTCTGCTTGTGAGCGTTCTACTGGCTGCAGTTCTTCTTCGATCATGTTCAAATTTGGCATGAAGGTGTATTATGGTCAGACAAAGACGCCTAATGTTTTTGTTGACGGCGCCCTCGCTTGTTCCGTCTATATACATGAAAAGCTAAATTCAATAGGGTCTGCTTGTGAGCGCTCTACTGGCTGCAGTTCTGCAATCATCTTCAAATTTGGCATAAAGGTGTATTATGGTAAGATGAAGAGGCCTATTGTTTTTGGTGATGGCGCCCTTCCTTGTTCCGTCTGCATACATGAAGAGGTAAATTCAATGGGGTCTGCTTGTGAGCGCTCTACTGGCTGCAGTTCTTCCTCGATCATCTTCAAATTTGGCATGAAGGTGTATTATGGTAAGATGACGAGGCCTATTGTTTAAGGTGATAGCGCCCTCGCTTGTTCCGTCTGTATACATGAAAAGGTACATCTAATAGGGTCTGCTTGTGAGCGCTTTACTGGCTGCAGTTCTTCTTCGATCATCTTCAAACTTGGCATGAAGGTGTATTATGATCAGACAAAGACGCCTGTTGTTTTTGGTGATGGCGCCCTCGCTTGTTCCGTCTTTATACATGAAAAGGTAGATCCAATAGGGTCTGCTTGTGCGCGCTCTACTGGCTGCAGTTCTTCTTCGATCATCTACAAATTTGGAATGAAGGTGTATTATGGTTAGACAAAGACGCCTAATTTTTTTGGTGACGGCGCCCTCGCTTGTTCCGTCTGTATACATGAAAAGGTAAATCCTATAGGGTCTGCTTGTGAGCGCTTTACTGGCTGCAGTTCTTTTTCGATCATCTTCAAATTTGGCATGAAGGTGTATTATGGCTAGACAAAGACGCTTATTGTTTTTGGTGAAAGTGCCCTTGCTTGTTCCGTCTTTATACATGAAAAGGTAAATCCAATAGGGTCTGCTTGTGAGCACTCTGCTGGCTGAAGTTCTTCTTCGATCATTGCTTCGATCATTTTCAAACTTGGCATGAAGGTGTATTATGGTTACTATAGACGCAGACGCCTGTTGTATTTGGTGATGGCGCCCTCGCTTGTTCCGTCGTTATGAAAAGGTAAATCCAATAGGGTCTGCTTGTGAGCGCTCTACTGGCTGCAGGTCTTCTTCGATCATTTCTTCGATCATTTTCAAACTTGGCATGAAAGTTTATTATGGTTAGACGAAGACGCCTGTTGTTTTTGGTGATGGCGCCTTCGCTTGTTCCGTCTTTATACACGGAAAGGTAAATCCTATAGGGTCTGCTTGTGAGCGCTCTACTGGCTGAAGTTCTTCTTCGATCATTTCTTCGATCATTTTCAAACTTGGCATGAAGGTTTATTATGGTTAGACGAAGACGCCTGTTGTTTTTGGTGATGGTGCCCTCGCTTGTTCCGTCCTTACATGAAAAGGTAAATCCAATAGGGTCTGCTTGTGAGCGCTCTACTGGCTGCAGGTCTTCTTCGATCATTTCTTCGAATATTTTCAAACTTGGCATGAAGGTTTATTATGGTTAGACGAAGACGCCTGCTGTTTTTGGTGATGGTGCCCTCGCTTGTTCCGTCCTTACATGAAAAGGTAAATCCAATAGGGTCTGCTTGTGAGCGCTCTACTGGCTGCAGGTCTTCTTCGATCATTTCTTCGAATATTTTCAAACTTGGCATGAAGGTTTATTATGGTTAGACGAAGACGCCTGTTGTTTTTGGTGATGGTGCCCTCGCTTGTTCCGTCTTTATACACGGAAAGGTAAATCCTATAGGGTCTGCTTGTGAGCACTCTACTGGCTGAAGTTCTTCTTCGATCATTTCTTCGATCATTTTCAAACTTGGCATGAAGGTTTATTATGGTTAGACGAAGACGCCTGTTGTTTTTGGTGAAAGTGCCCTCGCTTGTTCCGTCCTTACATGAAAAGGTAAATCCAATAGGGTCTCTGCTTGTGAGCGCTCTACTGGCTGCAGGTCTTCTTTGATCATCTTTAAATTTGGCGTGAAGGTGTATTATGGTTAAAGAAAGACGCCTATTGTTTTTGGTGATGGCGCCCTCGCTTGTTCCGTCTTTATACATGAAAAGGTAAATCCAATAGGGTCTGCTTGTGAGCGCTCTACTGGCTGCAGTTCTTCTTCGATCATTTTCAAATTTGGCATGAAGGTGTATTATGGTGAGATGAAGAGGCCTATTGTTTATGGTGATGGCGCCCTCGCTTGTTCCGTCTTCATACATGAAAAGGTAAGTTCAATAGGGTCTGCTTGTGAGCGCTCTACTGGCTGCAGTTCTTCTTCTTCAAACTTGGCATGAAGGTGTATTGCGGTCAGCCAAAGACGCCTAATGTTTTTGGTGACGGCGCACAGTGGGCCAGAATGAGCTCAAAGTGCACTAAAATTATATTCCGTTGTTTCTTTCTACCCAAATTTGGTGTCTAAGGGTAATTGGGGCGTAGAATTGATTGAACATAATTTCAAAGTCATTTGACGTCACTGTGATGCTGTTTTTTTTTTATTGGCTACCAAAAATCTGTCTGTAAATGACGAATAAAGCGATGCAAATCTTAGGTTGTTATTTTTTTTCTTTAAAGATTAATTTATCTTTTCACATTCACTGACACTGCTTCTATACTACCATCGAATACACGATGCTTACATGTCATAGAAAGTGTATAAACATTCGGGTTTCGTTAAAGGAATCAAATTTTTGCTGAAAGTTCCATATTGCACACGTACTGCAAAATGATACTGTTGTCCGTATAAACTAGTTAGAATATAAGTTTATGATGTACGCTGTACGTTTGGGTGCATTTATTCACTTTATTCTAGCAGGACATAAATGTGCGATATAAAATCAACCTCCGACACAGTTCTTATCTCTCTACTTCATATATAACCTTAGGCCTATGTCATATCAATTCATACAAGCGCAAAAACCATTTTGTCTAATGTTAATGGAAAGATCACAAATTGTGAAGTCAGTAATCAGGAAAATGAAAGCTTATGACTTAGCAGCTAAGAATGAGTCTGCCGTGTATGAACGTTTACTTGGAAAAGCTAAAATAAAAAGATTTTTTTTTTTGAATGAAAATTCTATCGGAATCACTATCATATGAAATTATGAATTCATCCAAGTTCCACAATGATTTTTTTTTTTCTCATCAGTCGTCGGAAGCAAAGTTTTTTTTTTTTTTTTTTTGTGCTTCCGACAACCCACAAAGTGTATGGGATCACAGTCTGATGAATCCGACTTGTATTGGTCGCCTATCAGGTCAATGTCAGACATGTCAGGCATGATCCGATGAGGCAAGATCGTCTGATGAGGATCACGCGAGCAATGTCTGACATTGACCTGCAATCGGATTCACAAACTGCGATCCTTTACACTTTGCTGAGCGGCCGGAAAGCAACAGACTTTGCTTCCAACGAGTAACCGATGAGAATAAAATCTTTGTGTTTTGGTGTATAACGTTCTATCTGCATATGTCAAGAGTAGGATCGAAGTATTTAGGTGTCCATACAATATGTATCGCAGTGGGAATAGCTATGTTTACAGTAGTGGCTATGACAATTATGGACAATATGGCTATAGGCCTTGGCTATGTGCAATTATGTACTCTTTTATCTTCGGAGGAGGGGTCTTTTAGGTGCCGGACTAGCCCTATGCATGTATTTCATAACTCTGTTTGCCTCTTATTCAGTGTTATTCATTTTTCTGTGCCTTTAACATGCGAGAAAAAAATAAATAAAAATGCCGCCCTCATGCGGCCCCGTATGATATGACAGCATTCCTAAGCGGCTTCAAGGTCCAAAATAGACGTAATGTGTCGCGGAAAATCGGCTCTAACACAAAAAGTGGCAAAACATGGAAGCCAAATCTGGTATCAGCTTAAAGCTGAGACATCAGGTAATGTGGTGGTAATAGAATGTAGTTGGAAATCCGTATCAATCTAAACTTTTAATTAGGGTATATTAAAAAGACAAATAATTAGCCTGTTTTATATTTAGCGTAAAATATCCATGAACATTACGTTTCTTTGCATTTTTACGGCATTCATAACGTTAAATGAACTCTGAGAAATATGTGGGAGAAATTACAGGTTGATATCTCAAAAATTACATGTTGAAATTACGTATTTATCAAAGACGTTACAATTTGCTTTGAAACTCTCAAAATATTGTATTTTGCTACTTCAGGTAGGAAATATACCCCTTTAATGTACATACCTGATTTAAATATTTTAATGAATAACCCTCAAAGTATTGCCCTTCAAGAGCGCATGTCAAAAAATAAAAAAATCCCAATTGCCCAAAGTGACTTTTGGCGCACTTTGGTATCTCTCTGACCCACTGTGCGGCGCCCTCGCTTGTTCCCTCTTTATACATGAAAAGGTAAATCCTATAGGGTCTGCTTGTGAGCGCTCTACTGGCTGCAGTTCTTTTTCGATCATCTTTAAATTTGGCATGAAGGTGTGTTATGGTTAGAGGAAGACACTTATTGTTTTTAGTGATGGCGCCCTCGCTTGTTCCGTCTTTATACATGAAAAGGAAAATTCAATAGGGTCTGCTTGTGAGCGCTCTACTGGCTGCAGTTCTTCAATCATCTTCAAATTTGGCATTAAGGTGTATTATGGTAAAATGACGAGGCCTATTGTTTATGGTGATGGCGCCCTCGCTTGTTCCGTCTGTATACATGAAAATGTAAATCCAATAGGGTCTGCTTGTGAGCGCTCTACTGGCTGCAGTTCTTCTTCGATCATCTTCAAATTTGGCATGAAGGTGTATTATGATTAGACCAAGACGCCTATTGTTTTTGGTGATTGCGCCCTTGCTTGTTCCGTCTTTATACATGAAAAGGTAAATCCGATAGGGTCTGCTTTTGAGCGCTCTACTGGCTGCAGTTCTTCTTCGATCATCTTCAAATTTGGCATGAAGGTGTATTATGATTAGACAAAGACGCCTATTGTTTTTGGTGATTGCGCCCTTGCTTGTTCCGTCTTTATACATGAAAAGGTAAATCCGATAGGGTCTGCTTTTGAGCGCTCTACTGGCTGCAGTTCTTCTTCGATCATCTTCAAACTTGGCGTGAAGGTGTATTATGGTCAGACAAAGACGCCTAATGTTTTTGGTGATGGTGCCCTCGCTTGTTCCGTCTGTATACATGAAAAGGTAAATCCTATAGGGTCTGTTTATGAGCGCTCTACTGGCTGCAGTCCTTTTTCGATCATCTTCAAATCTGGCATGAAGGTGTATTATGGTTAGACGAAAACGCTTATTGTTTTGGTACTGGCGCCCTTGCTTGTTCCGTCTTTATACATGAAAAGGTAAATTCAATAGAGTCTGCTTGTGAGCACACTACTGGCTGAAGTTCTTCTTCGATCATTGCTTCGATCATTTTCAAACTTGGCATGAAGG
This sequence comes from Diadema antillarum, assembly GCF_040938485.1. Classification (NCBI taxonomy): domain Eukaryota; kingdom Metazoa; phylum Echinodermata; class Echinoidea; order Diadematoida; family Diadematidae; genus Diadema; species Diadema antillarum. The sequence goes on from NW_027271174.1 coordinate 1,189,146, forward strand.
TGTAGTATGGTTCCTAGTAGACGAAGACGCCTGTTGTTTTTGGTGATGGCGCCCTCGCTTGTTCCGTCGTTACATGAAAAAGTAAATCCAATAGGTTCTGCTTGTGAGCACTCTACTGGCTGCAGGTCTTCTTCGATCATTTTCAAACTTGGCATGAAGGTGTATTACGATAAGACGAAGAAGCCTATTTTTGGTGATGGCGCCCTCGCTTGTTCCGTCTTTGTACATGAAAAGGTAAATCCAATAGGGTCTGCTTGTGAGCGTTCTACTGGCTGCAGTTCTTCTTCGATCATTCTCAAATTTGGCATGAAGGTGTATTATGGTAAGATAAAGAGGCCTATTGTTTATGGTGATGGCGCCCTTGCTTGTCCATCTGTATACATGAAAATGTAATTCAATAGGGTCTGCTTGTGAGCCCTCTACTGGCTGCAGTTCTTCTTCGATCATCTTCAAACTCGGCATGAAGTGTATTACGATAAGACGAAGAAGCCTTTTTTGGTGATGGCGCCCTCGCTTGTTCCGTCTTTATACATGAAAAGGTAAATTCAATAGGGTCTGCTTGTGAGCGCTCTACTGGCTGCAGTTCTTCTTCGATCATTTTCAAATTTGGCATGAAGGTGTATTATGGTAAGATGAAGAGGCCTATCGTTTTTGGTGATGGCGCCGTCGCTTGTTCCGTCTGTATACATGAAAATGTAAATTTAATAGGGTCTGCTTGTGAGCGCTCTACTGGCTGCAGTTCTTCAATCATCTTCAAATTTGGCATGAAGGTGTATTGTGGTAAGGTGAAGAGGCCTATTGTTTTTGGTGATGGCGTCCTTGCTTGTTCCGTCTGTATACATGAAAAGGTAAATTCAATAGGGTCTGCTTGTGAGCGCTGTACTGGCTGCAGTTCTTCGATCATCTTCAAATTTGGCATGAAGGTGTATTATGGTAAGATGACGACGCCTATTGTTTATGGTGATGGCGCCCTCGTTTGTTCCGTCTGTATACATGAAAAGGTAAATTCAATAGGGTCTGCTTTGAGCGCTCTGCTGGCTGCAGTTCTTCGATCATCTTCAAACTTGGCTTGAAGGTGTATTACGATAAGACGAAGAAGCCTTTTTCTTGGTGATGGTGCCCTCGCTTGTTCCGTCTTTATACATGAAAAGGTAAATTCAATAGGGCCTGCTTGTGAGCGCTCTACTGGCGGCAGTTCTTCAATCATCTTCAAATTTGGCATGAAGGTGTATTGTGATAAGACAAAGATGAATATGGTTTTTGATGATGACGCCTTTGCTTGTTCCGTTTTTATACATGAAAAGGTAAATCCAATAGGGTCTTCTTCTTGATGCTGTGGGTTCGGGGGATACATGTGTTCGGCTACGCGACCCGCCGAGCGCGAACTTTCGCTAAAATTTCATATTGGAAGACATTTTTTGTTCAGTGTAGTGGTGAGGTACGGGCGGATGCGTTGAGATAAGTTGAACTAAGAAAAAAGAGGACATAGCATTGAGAGAGAGAGATAGAGATAGAGAAAAAGCACTAAGACATTAACGGGAGGCAATTAAAAAAATGTGTTAGGAAGGATAAAGTGTAGGGGAGGGGGAATACACAGTATGATGGTCTTAAATTGTCTTTTAATTTGGACCTGCATAATGGTGCCCAATGAATGTCACACCTCTGAATTTCTATAAAACCTAACTGATTACGGTAACGCAATTAGTCAGTAGACTGACCATTTATTGAACATATTCTATTTTCACCTTCAAATTCTTTTACTTGAATGGTAAGCTGTAAATGACTATTATCTTCTTTGATTTGTTTCTTTGATCCTTCCTCTTGTTTTGATTTCCATTCCTTTCTGGTCCAGAGCATAAGCTGATTATGTGACCGTGCATCACAAAACGAACAAAACGTCGCAAACACTGATTTCATGTGATGATTGAAAATAGGTGAAATGGATGAAAAAAGCCAATCTTGACTTTTTGATATTTTCTGAGAGAGCAAGTCTTCTTCTACATTATGCTTAAATGGGGGTCATAAAACGAACAGGAAAGTGTGTGTGTTTGTTTTTTTTTTTTGGAGTTAACCCAAACACTTTATTTTCTTTTAGAATAGTTTGATTAGGTGTGTATTTAGAGTCCCCTTGATTTGCTGATCAGACAGCGTTCATGATATGCATTGTACGAATTAATACAATAAGTGTATTTAAATGATGGCATTTAATAGGCAAATTGTTCAATGTAATCTACGTTAAAAAAAATCTACTTTTAACAAATAGCACTGATTAATATTATTCATCTCTCATATTGTCATACTTGAATTATGGTATTCTTGCGTTTGGAAATACATATCAAACATTCTTAGATAAATTACTTTTATTACAAAAGAAGTCACTCCGTATTATATGTCATACTGCGTTTTTGTCTCATACTGACCCGTTATTTTTTGAAAACAAAATATTGAAAATTAAGGATTTGTAGTTGTATAATCTAGGACAATTTATGTTTAATTATGATAAAAAGTCTTCCAAATATATTTGAAACAATGCTTCCAAGAAATCAGTCCGTTCACAAATACCCAACAAGGCGTTCGAATGAGTTTCATTTGCCCTTTTTCAGAACTGTGCTGGCTCAGAACACCTTTACGATGGGCAAAAGTATTGGAACTCACTTCCTAATAATATTGTAACAGCACGAACTTTGAATTCTTTCAAGAATAAATTGAAATTATTTTTATTGAAATCTTATAACATATTACCGGATTAGGTTTGTTTTTATTAACTCAATTAAGTTATAATTTTTCTTTCTTTTATATATGCAGTAATCATTACATATCAACTATTTTCTATCATTAGAGTAAAATAATCTGTCGAATATAAGTTCTCCTCAAATATGACAGTTATTGAACAATGCATAATTGTGTTTATTCTTTCCTTTTAATATGTCCGCTCTTTTGTATATTTTACTGGTATATGTACCCAATTCTTATATTCGCATTCAAGGGTGCGTCTTATTACTCCTATACATACTGGAATTCAGTTTGCTTGTGTGTTGCAGTTTCATGTTCTTGTTCTTGTTCTTGTTTCCCTTTTTTCTTTTTCTTTTTTTTCGTTCTTTCCTGTTATTTCATTTCATTTCAGTTGACATTGGTTTCTGTGATTTTGTTTCATATATTTGTTTGTAGTTTCAGGAAGTCATTATTCGTTTTTTATGCATTTCTGAGGGTCCAATATCGTACAAGCTCGGCTTTTTAGTGGGACCCTCCATTTCCATTCCCATCCGTGTAATATGCATGTGTATATACACCTTATAGATGCAATTATGTTGTTACTCATCACCACATGTATGTTGTTAATGTACGTTTTTTGAAGTTACTACAAATTTGATTTGTTTAGGCATTGTATATAAGTTCTCCTGTTTTTTTCATGGAAATGAAGAAATAAAGTGGAATTGAATTGGACTGTTTCAAGTCGATAAAGCACGCAAACAGGCTTAAAATTGCATCATTATACAACATCAAAATGCAGAAAGTTTTTATCGTGAGAGAGGCACCACCCCCATTCACATCCCCCCCCCTCTCTCTTTCTCTTTCGCACTCCGCTTACTGTCTCACAATGATAATCTACGTCATAATAAACTGATACCTCAAACAAATTGGAGTGTTTCAAGTCGATATTACACGCAAACACATTTGAACATGCATCAAATTGCACCTTTACAGCATCAAAATGGGCTCGGTCGCGTTCATGATTTTCAGTGTAACCAAACTTGGATGGTAGATGTCCCTCGGCGAGGTGAAGGTCATCACAAGGTCAAAGTTCACAGAAAGAGGTCAACAAACTTTAAGGTTCCAATGTTAAAGTTTTAGGGCGCGTTTCGATTGTGGCTCATAACTGTTGATCCCTAAGTCCGTTTGTGACCAAACTTGGACGGTGGATGTCCCTTGGGGAATTAAAGGTCATCACAAGGTCAAAGGTCACTGAAAGAGGTCAACAAGTTTTTAGGGCCCATTAACTTTTTATGGCGCGTTTCGATTATGGCTCATAACTTTGATCCCTTTGTCCGTTTTTGACCAAACTTGGATGGTAAATGTCCCTTGGGGAGTTGAAGGTCACCAGAAGCTCAAAGGTCATAGGCGGGTCAACGAACTCTGGGAGTTTAATAGAAAAATATTAATTTCTTGTACGCGAATGGGCGAGACACAATTTGGCACTTGCCTTGTTTATTGTTTTAATTTGAACACATGTCACTTTGGAGAATGCAGGTGTGACTCCAAAATCAAATTAAATCAGGACAGATTGCCCTCGTCAATATCTTCAGCTAAAACAGTGAAGAACATGCAAAACCTAAAGGTCGTGTCACACCTTTCCGAGCAAGATACACGGGATTGTTGCGGGTAGAGATTTTCCAGCACGCAGATTTATTTATTTATTTTTTTTCTGCGGGCGGACGAGAATATTTGCGAGTTTGGCAATTGTGTCTTACCTGCTAGAAAGTGCAACTTACCTTCTTCTTGCATGTATTTCTTGTCACCTGCGTAAGAGCTCTACAACCGATCCGTTTTCTGTTACGAGCGACTTACGGGTACTGCTAAGTAACTGAGTTGGGGTTGCCTGCGAGGTAACGCCGGTAAGGGTCTCCTACGGGAGTTCTGCGTGAACCTCAGCGGGCGAACTCCCGCGACTCACTCAGAACAAGTTTTGAGCATGCTCAAGGCCTTGTCATACCGTATCTAGGGAAGTTTTGCGGGTTCACTTGCGGGGAAACAAATTTGTTACCCAAAGCTCACCGCAGTTGGCCCGGACCTGACAGTATCACTAGCGCGTATCTCGCCCGTATAGATGCCCGAAGGTGTGGACGCAAGTCCGATTTACCGAAGTTTTGAGCATAACCCAAACTTCTTCTGGGTGAGTCGCGGGGATTGCCCGCAGATGTCCACGCAGAACGCCAGTAGGAGCATCACTTCGCAGGCAGCTCCCACGCACGTATTTCGCAGTCCCCGTATGCGGCCAAGAAAATTACATTCTGTGGGACGTCTGCCATTCCTTCAGAGGAATTCCTTCACTGGGTCGTCTGCCCCACGCTCCTGGCATACAGGTCACACGGAATGCACTCAATTAGTACTTAATTAGAAGGCGTCCAACAACTATTACCCGCAGCAAAGTTTTGAGCTTGGCCATTTTTTCCGGGTCCACGCAGAACACCGGTTGGATGCCAGTAGCTGCTGCTTTGCCTCTAGACACAAGCAGTTAACCCGCTTGAAGTACGTAAGTTGACCTTGGCATTCTACAAGCATCATACGGGTGTTTTTAACTGGCGAGGAACCGTGTCGAAATTGCGAGTATTTGTGTAGGTGGTCAGTTCAGATGGTCCCTTCAGGGTGATTCCTTCACAAAGTTGTCAGCCCTCACTCGCCACCCGTGCGCTGGCACGCAGATCACATGAAATGCACGTAAGTAGAACGTACAGTACGTAGCACGGGTGCAGCATGTAGGACTCATGGGGAAACTCGCCCAAATCCTTGTCCGCGCGAATGCGTGCTGGAAAATCACCATATGCAACATGCCCTCGTAGCTTGCCCGGAAAGGTGTGACAGGTCCTTTTTGGCTGCGGGTAAACAGGACCTGGCCAGGGTGCGCAACTCCGGCTAACTAATGGTGAGATACATGCTAGGTACTGTCATGGGCGGTCATCTGTGGGGACCTCCGGGTGGCAAAAATTGCTCTTCGCAAGTCGCAACCAAGGCTTGCCAGGAAAGCTGTAAGACTGCCTTTGGAAACCGACCTTTTCTGTCACGAGCTACATAAGGGGTGCTGGCGCTAAGGGCCTCCTACTGGCGTTCTACATGAACCTCTGCATTTGACCCGCTTGAAGTATGTAAGTTGCCCGTGGATCTATGCTTTTGCGCCGGGAGCGCGTGTCATCTCCATGACATTTTGTGGAAATTCCTTCACCGAGTTGTTAGCCTTCGCTCGCCTTCCATGTGCCTACACGCAAGTAAACGGAACGGGCCCAAGTAGAGCGTAAGTAGCACGGGTCCATCAGGTAAGACACATGTGAAACTCGCCCAACTCTTTTCCGCCTCCAAAAAATGTCCCGCGTGCTCAAAGTCCCCACGAAAAAATTCCAACGTGTCTTGCCCGGAAAGATGTGACTGGGCCAAAACTTAGCTGCGGGTAAAGATGACATGCGTGCGCAACTTCGGGTAACTATGGTTGAGATACGTGCTAGGTATTGTTATGTGCGGGTCATCTGCAAAAATTGATATTCGCAACTCGCACGCAAGGCTTGCCCGGAAAGGTGTGACACGGCCTTACAGTAAATCTTATAACCACGCCGTGTTTACTGATGACGGCCGTAACTACTTTTTTTTTTTTTCCGCCACGTAATATTTACTCTTCTGTTACAGTGTATTTTTTTCTTTTTATCAAACTGAAAGATAATGTTAGCAATACGTATATTGATAAAAATGAATAATGTTCGAAAGGTAGTTTTGTACTGTAATCACATATTTAAATACACATTTACAAAGAAAATAAGTTAATGTCCTATAAGTCAGAGGAATCTATGCAAAGCTAGATTTCTGTCATTTGTGTATAAAGGTGATGATTTTCAAAAGATTGCAATTTGTGCTAGTAACATTTGCAGTCCTTTTAAGGACCAAAAGCAGAGTGTTTAAGAACCAAAAGCAGAGTGTTAAAAACATGGAACAGCAATTTATCAGTACTTTCCTCTTTATCAGTACTTTCCAACGTTTCACAATATGAGTGGCTCATTTCCACAAAAGTTGATGTCCAAAACTCTTGGAAAGCTTTAGCTGTATGAAATTATCTTTAGCTGGAGGAGGATTTTTTTTTTTCTGTTGTGGATATTGGGTTGTTTTGCAGGTTTGATAGTAAATGCATTAGGTTAGAAGCTGACGACAGCGATCATCCTCTGTCATTCATTAGATTATCCATGTTGAATCAGCACAATGGTTCTCGGTGATGTGTTACTTTTCGATTCACAAGTGACCGCGCCCACAACTGTTGATCCTCGTGATTGGGCCGGATGCATAAACGCTAGCAATTGCTTGTGCTAGCCTCGTACTCGAATCCGTATGCATACAAACAAGCAATTGCTTGCTGCCCGCAAGCAATTGCTTAGAGACCAAGCGTTTGTTCAAAAACGTATGCATAAAACATACCTTTTGCTTCTTCTTGCTAGCAATTGCTTACAATTTTCCAAGCTCTGCAAAATGAACTTGAGCTTTTGCTTAACTTGGACGTTCCTTTTTAAGTATCATTTTCACATTCTTACAAGAAAGACCACCCTTGTGCAGGAGTAGTATAAATCTACAAGAAATAACTTTTTAACAGTAATAGAAACTTGTTTATGTCAACAACGGGAAAGTCCAATGGTCAGGACGCAAAATGTGATGAAAAACATGTACATGTAGATGTCTGACTTCGGTGGAGAGCAAGGAGACCTCTCTCCACGTGAGTTCTTGCAGATCCTGGCTATCTCTATGTGCAGTGATGGGAATCAGCCAGTACGTGTGTGTGTGTATAGCTGTGTGTGTGTGTCTGTGTACGCATGAGTGCCATTTCAAGCTCTGTCGCTATGTCAGGAAATGTTTCGCACACACACGCCTTTGCAAATACATGCTGTCACACTCGCCTTTGTTCTTGTGTTGGCACAGGCGTGACGTTCCTTTTGTTGAAAACACAAGCAATTGCTTGTGCAGGACAGGCAAAAGGTGTGGGCACAAGCAAAATGTTATGCGTATGGATGTAAGCGATTGCTTGAGCTATACCTTTTGCTAGACGAGCTTGTGCTTTTTCTTGAAGCAATTGCTTACAAGCAATTGCTTGTTTTATGCATTCGACCCACTGTCTTTGTCCAGGAATGGGAATCAGCTTCAGGGACCCAGGGCAGTCTTGACAGCGAGCAAGAGAGTAGTGAATACGACTCTGAAGGAGTACACTGATTGAGATCTGGGCGAATTTGACGAGAAGGGATAGTTCATTGCTGGATACGGCGACAAAAAAAAAGTAGAGGGAAGGAACATTCTCCACGTTTGCCTGACAGGCTCCGGCATCAGGGTCAAAGGGAGGCCCATATTACGCTAAACTCTCTTGTTAGTTCGAGGAATGCACTTCATGTTTCTCTGAACGACTGACGAAGGGCATCATCTGTAGGGACAAAGTGATTAATATTGTATAGGTTCTCCCGATAATGCAAGGGAGGTAACGTAAAAACGGCAGTGGGACATTGTGAATTACATTTATCCACTGAGAGGCCGGACCTGCTACAGGGATTGGAGTATAGAGTTCACAGGCAATCGACCGACAGCAGAAGTCGTCATGAATTTATAGCCAAGACCTCACTGGATGGTTTATGACCGAACTTGAATTTAAAAGCAGAGGTGCCTCTGCTGTTAAATGTAACAATACTTCAAGCGTTGTCAAGTGTATTTTAGAACTAGTACACATTTGATTCATGTTTGTTTCTGCTTCTGTTCTACATGTACCTGATGATTCTTTTTTTTGTGTGTGTGTGTGTGTCACTTGCCGCTTTCACACTGACAAAGGATCGCGAATTTAAAGACTGCGAAGTCCGTCACACTCTGAACATTACATCAAGCCCACGTCCAGGAGATGAAATCAAAAAGATTTCAATCCTTGTTTTGTGTCACACCCCGCCACTGAGATTCCGTATAATGGATTTACAATAAAGCTTGCATAACAAATATAGTGCATCATATAACAAAAAAATCGGAAGCCGTAGGATGTGATTATCAACTTCCTTTTTTTAGCCTGGATAGGAATTTCATCTATCTTGGCCCAAATTGTATTACCGTAATGCAAAGCAAAAAGTTCAGTTATTGTTTATCTTTTTTATGTGGATCCCATTGTCATTTGAGATTTTGGTGACAAAATCATTTTGAACCACTCTGAAACAGTGTTATATTTGACAGTATGTCATTGGGAGCTTATGGACAGACGAAGGTGATAAAAAGTGAACCGGCGCTACTTGAACAAGGAGGGAAAAGCTCAAAGTGTGTGGTACATAACATAAACTGACATTTTTGAAAACTACTTGGTAAATATCAACTAGTAGTACCAACATCACACCAAAGCTGGTTTTGTTTTATCACAATAGGGTATTATGTGAATGTCAAACAGATATTTGATAATGAAAATACATCTTCTTGCTGTTTGATTTTCTTTCTTCAACAAGAAGTATAACCATCATGAAACAGGGCAGAAGACGAAGGCTCTGCTGTATCATTTTGTCCTTTGTGTGTAGATCTCGCTGCAACTTGGACTTTGGTGACGTTCAACTTTTGATTCGTTTTGGGAATGCACCACACTAATGCACTGAAAAAGTGAAAAAACAGTATCTTGTAAATACGATGGTAGTACAAATGTACCAACATGTCACTAAACTAGTTTTGCTTTTTAAGGGTATCCTATTTGAACAGTTTGATATGAACATATTATGTCAAACAGTATGATAATCAATGGCTGAAATGCCTGTATTATTATTGTAAATATATATCTCTATTCTATTCTAGCTGCATGGTAAAAGAATGTACAAACTAACATCATCGTGCATACAATGTTCATACCACAACTTCCCATGGGATTTGTCGTGTGAACAGATAGATTCAATAACTTTAAAGGATAAGTTCGCCTTCATATACATGTGGCTTGAGTAAATGCAACAATATTTTCAGAAAACGTCAGTGAAAGTTTGGGGAAAATCGGACTATCTATTCACAAATTATGATTTTTTTTTAAAGTCTATGCGCAGACATTGCTGGATGAGAAGACTACTACAGTGTATGATGTCACATGACTTTGTACAACGATATAAGGAAAATAATTATAAAGATAATTTCACAAAATGAAAAAAAGATACCCATTTCCTACACTTGTCACTGACGTATGTTAGGGGTAGTATTATTCAGCTTGCCTTCTGAAAGAGGCAAGTCAAGCTTTCTTTTATTATGCGAGAAAAAAGTGAGAATATGTTGATTCTTCTTATGTTTTCTTTATATCGCTGTACATGTGACATAACAAGTTACATCACAATATGTATATATATATATATATATCAAGCCAAGAATGTCGAGGACATTTTCTAAAACATGCGCTTAATTTCCTCGCCAGGATATAGCGTTTTAATGCCATTTTAGGTTTTAATCTCATATCAATCCAAGAATGTCGATGACATGTAGTTAATGAGAAATATACCAGCTCGTAATTCCACTTGAAAATTAGCAGAAAAAGGTCATTTGTACCAAAGGGTGTTTTGGTTTGTAAGTTATTGAGATAAGCATCTGTGATACAATGATTATTCATATGATTCTTATCTAAATGGTGCTTGCCAGGACATCATACTGATAGCAGAAATGGTGTTTCGTAATGTTTTGATTGATTGAATCATGTTTTTATTCAGGAAAACAGGCTGTTATTGCATTCAATACATAAACAATGAAATGTATGCCTGCTAAATTGACAGCTGATGGAGTATGCTGATCACCTGATCTCAACGCAAGCTCTTTGTTTGAACATGAATTCCATAAATTTTTACGTCGGGCGAGCTTATGCATTATGCTGCTTTAAAAACGAGCGAAGTGCCTAACAAACTGCAAAAAAAAAAAGTACCAATATGTACATGTACCAATGTGTGCATGAGATAATTACGAACTGGCTTATTGTAAAAAAAAAAAAATTAAAAAAATGAAACATACTGTCATTAATCTTGAATTATTGTTATTATGATTATACAGGGCATCCTTGATGTCTATGTGTGCCCGAATGTCACAAATTAATCTGATGCATGTAGTATATGTATATTATAAGGAGTGGCGTGTAAGCGCTTGTTGCTGAATTTCTGTGCATTTCAGGTGTTGCTACAACTTATTGTTTTGATATTCTAGAAAAAAGAAAAAAATGCATTATAACAATTGAATTTGTGGTTTAAGTTGTATTCTGAGTTTTGAATAACATGGTATAAGGACGTTTGTTGCCACAAGGAGAAAACCTCGGAAATGTTAATATCATACCGATGGTGAAACATTCATACTTGTGAAGCGTGAATGTGAAGCGAACATCTCTGAACTGATGCTTACAAGAAATAGGGGTGTTCACGGTGTTTTTGGATTCCTGACGTTCCGTGAAAGGTTCTTTTTTTTTTCCATGCAGGTAGGGTACTATACAAATAATGATATATTTTTCCTGGATATGTTAAACTCTGTCAGTATCGCACAACACTTGATACATGCAGCGCATACAGCTTACAGAAAGTGGCACAGGTCCGGATTGCGGAGGTTATGAGCACTTTGGCGGTCAGGAGATTTTGGAATAGCAGTTCTCAGTGCTTGCATGCTGTGTCTTCAGCATGGGTATAGCTATGTTGTGAATAAAACCATAGCCCATGAACGTTAACTTCCATACGACTGGCTAATAGTAATGTGAACTGAGTAATGCCTGTTCGACATGGTGGCAGCCAGGAAGGGACCTGTGTTATGGATTTGAGCTGACAACATTAAGAACGATCGAGTTGTTCCGTTCAGGCCATGTGGACCATACGATGATGAAGACAATGGGAAACTAGGAAATCACCCATAGAAACAACAACAAGATTCTGAATGGTATTTGAGAACTACAACTTTTTACGGTGGTGCAACAGTGGTAATAGTTTGGGTTTGACACTGTTATCTGATAAGTTTGCTAATACAGTTATGTAATTCTAATGTTAACTTGAGAAGTGTAACTCAACGGAATTTGTTTTGGTTATCAACACTTAAAAAATCAATTTCTTGTATCAGAATAAGTAACAATCGATTGTACAATATCTGCAATATATATGACTCACAGAATGGAGTCTCAAAGCCACATGGATCTTAATATATGCGAAACATATTGAACATAGATATTTAAGATAACTCTGTGTATGGTATATTGAAAACTCTGTGTATGGTATATTGAAATATCGTATATCCCCAGTATGATTGCTTATATCCATGCTCAAGTAAACACTCTATACCGTATATACATGTGCATGTATTTCGCATGGATAGTAGTAAAGGCTTTATTACAATATAATTTAGTTCAGACTTGCAGTTATTGTATGAATGCTATTCCCGTATCAACACTCATGTTCAATGTTCAGTGTATGGCTTATGTGATTACGTTTTCATACATGCATGTACTAGGTGTTTCAAAAAACAATTTCCCACTTTTGATTTTTAATAATTCAAAAACTATATATCAGATAACACTGCCATTGATATGAATGATAGCTGAATAATGTACAATTTGGTTGAAGGTAGTTTAAATATGAAAGCATAAATAAGTTTCATGAAATCCATGATTAATTTCACAGTTAGTTTCCAGACTTTGCTCTATTTTCAAGCCTCTGTACAAAATTTCACTTTGCACAGGGGTCAATGGGTGTGTATGGGAGTGTGTGGTTAACACCCTGACAATGGTCCTGAACAATGGCCAGGGTTTGATTGCTTCATTATTCATTCATGAGAAATTCCACTATCACAACTAGTCTTTATTCAGCCTCTGGCAGTATCTGTGTAAAGTCAAACGCCTGTCGATACTGTCGTTGAGTCGCGTCAGTGCTCTCCCTACTTTTGAAAAACAAAATTACAATGAATACCTTCTGTTCTATCATAAACGTGGTCATAGGCGTACCCAGGATTTTTTAGAGGGGGGTGTTCAGTGGCGTACCGTGGGTCAAGACATTGGGGGGGGGGGGGTGCACCTCATGGAAGCAATATCAGAATTGCATAACTGTACAATTAAATGCGAGCGAGCGAAGCGAGCGAGCTTGAAAATTGTGACATTTTACAGTCCCCAAACTGCCGTTTGTAGCTATATACAGCTGTATAGTAATATATGTATATATATGCTTTGGAAATTAAGGGGGTTGCACCGGGTGCAACTTCTGGCAGTTGCTGGCAGTAACATCAGGAGAATGGCATAACGATTAAATGCGAGCGAGCGAAGCGAGCGAGCTTGAAAATTTTGACATTTTAAGTCCCCAAACTGCCGTTGGCAGCTATATTTTTTCGCTTTAGAAATTAAGGGGAGGGTGCGCACCGGGCGCAACTGCTGGTAATTACTGACAGCAACATCAGGAGAATTGCATAACGATTAAATGCGAGCGAGCGAAGCGAGCGAGCTTATAAATTTTGACATTTTACAGTCCCAAAACTGCCGTTTGCAGCTATATTTTTTCGCCTTAGAAATTAAGGGGAGGGGCGCACCGGGCGCAACTGCTGGCTATTACTGACAGCAACATCAGGAGAATTGCACAACGATAAAATGCGAGCGAGCTTGAAAATTTTGACATTTTACAGTCCCCAAACTGCCGTTTGCAGCTATATTTTTTCGGTTTAGAAATTAAGGGGAGGGGGCGCACCGGGCGCAACTGCTGGTAATTACTGACAGCAACATCAGGGTCCCGTTGCATAAAACTTTTTTAGCAACCTTAAAAAATTCTGGTTGGGATTTGCCCAACCTGAATTTTTTAAGGTTGCTAATCTAAGAATGTAAAATCCGTTGCATAAAAACTCTGGTTGGGAGCTTCCAACCGGAATTTTGTGATTTCAACCGGAAAAAAATCCGGTTGGAGTTTGATGCAACGGGCCCCAGGAGAATTGCATAACGATTAAATGCGAGCGAGCGAAGCGAGCGAGCTTTAAAATTTTGACATTTTAAGTCCCCAAACTGCCGTAATATGTATGTATATATATATATATATATATATATATATATATATATTATATATATATATTTGCTTTGGAAATTAAGGGGGTTGCACCGGGTGCAACTGCTGGCAGTTGCTGGCAGTAACATCAGGAGAATGGCATAACGATTAAATGCGAGCGAGCGAAGCGAGCGAGCTTGAAAATTTTGACATTTTAAGTCCCCAAACTGCCGTTGGCAGCTATATTTTTTCGCTTTAGAAATTAAGGGGAGGGGGCGCACCGGGCGCAACTGCTGGTAATTACTGACAGCAACATCAGGAGAATTGCATAACGATTAAATGCGAGCGAGCGAAGCGAGCGAGCTTGAAAATTTTGACATTTTACAGTCCCAAAACTGCCGTTTGTAGCTATATTTTTTTCGCTTTGGAAATTCGGGGGGGGGGGGCGCACCGGGCGCAACTGCTGGCAATTACTGGCAGTAACATCAGGAGAATGGCATATAACGGTTAAATGCGAGCGAGCGAAGCGAGCGAGCTTGAAAATTTTGACATTTTAAGTCCCCAAACTGCCGTAATATATATATATATATATATATATATTTGCTTCGGAAATTAAGGGGGTTGCACCGGGTGCAACTGCTGGCAGTTGCTGGCAGTAACATCAGGAGAATGGCATAACGATTAAATGCAAGCGAGCGAAGCGAGCGAGCTTGAAAAGTTTGACATTTTACAGTCCCAAAACTGCCGTTTGTAGCTATATTTTTTCGCTTTGGAAATTAAGGGGAGGGGGCGCACCGGGCGCAACTACTGGCAATTACTGGCAGTAACATCAGGAGAATGACATATAACGGTTAAATGCGAGCGAGCGAAGCGAGCGAGCTTGAAAATTTTGACATTTTACCGTCCAAAAACTGTCGTTTGTAGCCTACATGTATATATTTATTTCGCATTGGAAGGAGGGGGGCGCACCGTCCAAAAACTGTCTTTTGTAGCTACATGTATAATATATATTGAATTGAATTGAATTGATAAGGTTTCTTGTTCCTGAAATTAGCAGCCCAGAGGCTGAAATACATTTAGTTTACAGAGTACATGTACAGTGTGTACACGTATATAGATAAAAACCACAGTGCTTCACAAATAACATTTGAAGGTTGTTTACAATAAACATATTGAGAAATTATACATAAGATCATACAACTGTTAATCTAAAACAACAAAATCTTACATACATGTATACAGTACAACAACGGAGAAAAAAAACTACTCAATACAATCACTTTCTTTTACAACTCTGGATTATGAATATTTATAAAAACCCTTAATCTAAGCAACAACAACAAAAATACATATGCAGGGGTGTACAAAAATGAGGAGACGTTATTGCACAGCAATTAAAAAACTTTTCACCAACCACTAAAATTACCAAAAAAATTGAAAAAAAATCAATGAAATTATTAAACACCAAAAACACCTAACATAATATAATTCATCAAATGTTACATTTTCTTTTTACTATATTATATCATAACAGAATTTATATAATAATTTCACTTCATTTCTTTCCACATACATGTATTACCAAAAAAAAAAATCATATGATTACATGTATACAATAGATTCAAAATTGCACTTTCATATTCCTCGTAATATAATTATAGTTGTACTGGTACAGTGTATATACCAAGATATCCATATACCATCATACGTCATAAAAAGTGAAAGAAATGTACCTTAAGATGCAGTCTGATAAAAAGGGTGGGAGGGAGAAGTGAAGCCTAAAAGGCTTCTAGACGAACAAAAGTAACCTTTTCATAAAGCAGTGACTGGTTTTGTAGTTAAAAAGGGAAAAGAGTATGAAAAAAAAGAGAGAACAGCAAACAAATGTGGAAGAAAATTGGGAACATCAAATCTTGCAGCTTTCACATACAAATATAAAACAATTACGATTTTTTTTCGCATTGGAGGGAGGGGGCGCCCGGTGCGCCCCCTGGATTCACCACTGGTAGTCAAGGGTGTCGGTTTATGTTCGTGATTGGGGGAGGTATGACCAGCGAGGGGGCGTCGAAGTGACCAAGCGGGAGAAGGATGTCCAACATCTGCACTTTACATAGAGCATGCCCTAATTTGTTTGTGTTTGTGAGTGTGTGTGTTTCATATAGATGGAAAAGTTAGGAAATAGCCAAGGGCAAGTCTTATCATTGGCAATGCAAGGCATTTTAATATAGACTAGAATGTGAAGCAACACTGCAAAATCAATGATCAAGCTTTGATAGCAAATGTGTACAACCTATCAAACATTGCGCAACATTGCAGCGACTCTTTTTGCCATTCTGATATTCTGGGTACACTGCGCACATCCTGCTTGTATTCAAAATGCCAACCAGGAATCACGCTGAATCACAATCTTTTGTCGTCTCCGGGCTTTTTGAACAATGTTATACCTCTTTAATTATATGGTTAAAAGAAATCTTAGAAAAATATCTTTTTTTTTTCTTGATCATCGTTTCATGTCGATTTCAAAAGCAGTTTACTAACCCTTGAGTTACCATTTTCGTAGGTTTTTTTTCTTTCTTTTTTCTTTTTTTTTCTTTTTTTTTCTTTTTTTAAATCAGCGGATTGGGGGGGGGGGGCACGTGCCCCATGCCCCCGTAGTTACGCCACTGTTCCTAGACCTAGATATCTAATGAATTTTAGGCGCAATAAAGTCATCCAACCACAATTTATACTCTCAAAAAAAAAAATCGAGTGAAAATTTTCACTCTAAAAGGAGTGAATACAAAAAAGAGTGAATTTCGAGTAAAATTGGAGTAAATTTTGAGTGAAAATGCTCATTTTCACTCATTTTGGAGTGACGTCAGGGATTACTCGAAGATTTTGGAGTGATCCCTGACGTCACTCCAAAATGAGTGAAAATGAGCATTTTCACTCAAAATTCACTCCAATTTCACTCGAAATTCACTCTTTTTTGTATTCACTCTTTTTAGAGTGAAAATTTTCACTCGATTTCTTTTAGAGAATAATCTCACACTCAGTTATCTTTCAGTTTTAACTTTCAGCCATTGAAAAAATTCATATCTACTATTACTAAAGATTACCAAGTCCATGTGCTATTACTAATTACATTGAGTAGCAAGTAACTTGCTACTCCCAGAGCTTCCAGAGCTTGCTGCTTCCAGTAGGCTACTATACTGACTGTACTTGGTAGTCAGTGGCGTATCTAGGGAAAACGGCGCCCGTGGCAAGCGCGAAAATTGCCCCCCTAATTTCTGAAAAAGTGTTCAACCCCAACCCCATCCCGGTAAGGACTTAAAAAAGTCCTTATGATATGCTTTTTGAAGCACTTGAGAGGGTTCTTTTGAGGGTGATTTAAATGTATAAATAGGCAACCTTAAATTTTGATATATTTTGGCGAGCGAACGCAGCAAGCGAGCCGAAAATCTGTATATTTCAGCTTTATACATAACATGGAATTTTTGTCATTTTTGGTTATTAAATCTTCGAATTACAATTCTAATCATAGTGACGGCCTTATAGATAACGATTTGTACCAACAGTGTCCAACCCCATCCCGGTAGGGACGTAAAAAAAGTCCACATGATGTGCTTTTTCAAGCACTTATAGAAGGGGTCTTTTGAGGGTGTTTTAAATGTAATAGATATTGAAGAATTTTGGCGAGCGAGTGCAGCGAGCGAACCGAAAATTTTTGTATTTCAGCTTACAAAACATGGAATTCTTGTCATTTTTTGTTATTAAATCTTCGAATGACAATTCTAATCAAGATATAGTGACAGTCTTATAGATAACGATTTATACCAACAGTGTTCAACCCCAATCCCATCCCGGTAGGGACTTTAAAAAAGTCCACTTGATATGCTTTTTCGAGCACTTAAAAGGGTTTTTTGAGGGTGATATAAAATCTGATAAATTTTGATAAATTTTGGCGAGCGAGCGCAGCGAGCGAGCCGACAATTTTTGTATTTCACCTTACAAAACATGGAATTCTTGTCAATTTTTGGTTATTAAATCTTACAATTCTAATCAAGATATAGTGACGGCTTCATAGATAACGATTTATGCCAACAAACTTAGGACTTGGAAAAATACTCTGAATTACTACGAGTGAGTGAGCCGAAATTTTTATATTTCCACGTCATCATTACGTTTTGTTCTTCTTATTTTTATTTTTTGGGGAAATAAAAGTGGTAAAGACAGCTTTTGTTTCATTTGTCAACATCTAAGCATTGCTGAAGAGGGGTGTTGAATAGCTCAAGCACCTCCCTTTTGCCCAAGGGGGTGTTTGGACACCTTAAACACCCCCCTTTAGGCAAAGGGGGTGTTTGAACACCCAAAACACCCCCCCCCCCCCAGGTACGCCCTTGAACGTGGTGACAGGAAGCAAAGAAAATCAATTAGAGTATATATACACTTGTGTATATGGAGCCTTAAATAAATCTACTGTGAAACAAATCGCCTCAATGATAAATGCTGCTGAACTCTTTACCAAAAATGATCTCTTTTTATCGAAAAAGCGAAAAATTTGTCAGACTATTTAATTAGTAGACAGCTGTAGTAAAATGAGGAACTTTAGATTATTTATGCTTATTTATATCCCAAATTTAGTGATATGTGAAGCAAAATTTGAAAATGATTGCCAGCTGGAATGAAATATGGTGTTTTCAAGCACTTTACCGTGCATGAATTCAGACTAGCAGTACCCAGGGCAATCCACATGAATTATTGATTAAGCATTCATGTGCCAGGGAGCGCGAGACTGACGCCTAGTCAACAGGTGGTTCAGGCATGTCCATTGTCCAGGACTTCAGGGCCATTGTCAGCACACACTCACATACACATCACTGGTTCCTGTGCGAAGTTCAATTTTTGTACAGAGGGTTAAGATTTGACCAAAATCTGAAACCTTACTTCAAAATCAATCTTAGATTTAATGAAACTGATTAATGCTTTCACGTGCAAATTACCTCCAACCAAATTGTACACTATCCAGCTATTACTGATATCAATGACAGTTTTATCGAATGAATAGTTTTTGAATTACTTATGATCAAAAGTGGGAAATGTTTTTTGAAACACCTAGTATAATCATGTTGCAAAAGGTTATAGAGGATTTTTTTTTTGTTGAAATCCAATCTAAAGTCCGAGGTGAAAATGCATGGTAGAAAAGAAAATAGTTGATGTGCATTTGTGAAATATCTTGAATGTCAATTTTCTCTCTATATGAAATAAGGGACGTCGAGCAATGATTACGACATCCGTCAATTGCTAGTGACTATGCTAACTCACCGCTTTGTTAAAACAGTACCCCGGGTCGATTCACGGATCACGAAGCAATGTTTTGTGTAATCACACCCTCCCCGACTTTAGAGTATAGGGGAAAAAGAAAGAAAAATGAAGAAGAAGAAGGGCACGGTTTACGAGGGGCGACTGAAAGGTTTTGAGCCTAACATAGAAAGGATTAAGATATGAAAGCAAAATTTAGTCCATGAAGTCTTCATTATATCTTAATCCTACCAACAAAATTTCTTGGTCGTAACAATTTTTGTCCTTATTTTACAGGTTCTTGAACTTTCTGTATGAGGTGATTCATAAAAAATGGACAAAATGATCACAAAAGGTGTCTTGTTTCACCAGGACATGCTCCAGCGCATTCATCAGCGGTTGCAATGGCAACCATTCATGACTGTGGGTTCCAACTAGTTCCGCACCCACCATATTCACCAGATCTAGCCCCATCGGACTTCCAAACCTCAAAAAAGGTTTGCATGGACGACGCTTCACCACTGATGAGGAGGTCATTGATGCTGTTGACTCCTACCTGGAGGACCAACCAAAGAACTTCTACTGCAGT
Organism: Diadema antillarum; assembly: GCF_040938485.1. NCBI lineage: Eukaryota > Metazoa > Echinodermata > Echinoidea > Diadematoida > Diadematidae > Diadema > Diadema antillarum. Next base: position 1,208,715 of record NW_027271174.1, read on the forward strand.
GGAATAGAGGCACTACGTCACCGCTAGAGGAAGTGTGTGGACTCACAAGGGAACTATGTAGAAAAATAGAGCAATAAAGTACTTCTGCCTTTTACCATCTCTTGAAGGCTCAAAACTTTTCAGTCGCCCCTCGTATCATAACGATCGAATGTTGGGTTGAAGTTGTATACTGAGTTTTAAAAAGCATGGTATTGGGACGTTCCGTGCCAGAAGGAAAAGACCTCGGGAATGTTAATGTCATGAAGATGGTGAAACATTCGTACATGTGAAGCGTCTGAAGGGAACTCTCTAAACTGATGTTTGCAAGAAATAGGAGTGTTCACATTCAGTGTTTAGGAATTCATGACGCTCCATGAAGTGTTTTTTTCCTTCTTCTTGTAGTTAGCGTACTACATCATGACATGTTTTTCCTGGATACATGTATGTTAAACTCTGTCTGAATGCAGAAGATTTGATACATGCAGTGCATAAAGCGTATAGGGAGTGGCGCAGGTCCGGATTACGGAGGTTTTGAGCACTTTGGCGTTCAGGAGATTTTCGAATGACAGTCCTCCTCAGAACTTGAATGCTGTGCTATGGCTATTGTGTAATGGCTATTTTTATGTCGTAAATAAAGCCGTAATCCTCGAACATTGACTCACCTACGACTGGCTAATATGAGAAAATAGTAACTCTTGTTCGACATGGTGTCAGCCAGAAAGGAGCCTGTGCTATGATGGACTTATACTAGTCATGGATCAACCTTACTGACAACATTAAGAACGAGGTTGTTTCGTTCAAGCCATGATGACCACCATGATGAAGTCAGTGAGAATGGCGAAAGTACCAATAGGAGCAACAACAAGACTTTGACTCGAATGGTGTTCGAGCAATTCACTTTCTACAGTGGTTTAATAGTGGTAATAGTTTGGGTTAGACACTGTATCTGATTAGTTGTATATACAATTATGTAATTCTAATGTTAAATTGGAAAGTGTAACTCACAGGAATTAGTTTTGGTTATCAACACCGTTAAAAAAAAATAATCAATTTTGGTATCAGAATATGTAACAAGCGATTGTAGAATATCTGTAATATATGACGCGCTATGTCGTTTATGTTCATGTATTTCGCATGGTTAGTAGTAAATGCGTTATTACAGTTTCATTGTTCACTGTTCAGACTTGCAGTTCTTGCACGAATGTAACTCCAGCACACTTGTGTTTAATGTTCAGTGAATGACTGATGTGCTTGCATTTTCATGTCCATGTATGTATAATCATAATTATGTTGGCAAAGGTTATAGAGGATTTTTTTTTTTTTTTTGGGGGGGGGGGATCCAGTCTAAAGTCCGAGGCGTATTTGTGAAATATCTTGAATACACATTTTCTCTCTATATGAAATAAGGGACGACATAATATTGTTGATAGCGATAATTGATATCATTATGACATCCCTCAATGGCTAGTGGCTGTGCTAACTCACCGCTTTGTTCAAAACAGGAACCCGGTTCGATTCCCGGGTCCCATTATGAAAGCAATGTTTTGTGTAACACACCGTCCCCGACTTTAAAGTACAGGGGGAAAGAGAAAGAAAGAAAAAAGAAGGACACAGTTTAAATGAGGAATGTCTGTATAATTCTGATGGGACATCCTTATGTCACACTGTGCTCGAATGCCACAAGATTTGATGCATGTGGTATAGGTAAACTGTATTATATGGGAAGTTGCGTATTATGCGCTTGCTGCTAAAGTTCGAGCATTTAACAGGTGTTACAAACACTTGTTATTTGAATAACCCAGAAAAAGAAAAATGTGTATAATAACTATTGAATGTTGGGTTTAAGTTGTATACTGTGTGTTGTATAGCATGGTATTAGGACGTTTGGTGCCAGAAGGAAAAGACCTCGGGAATGTTAATGTCATGAAGATGGTGAAACATTCGTACATGTGAAGCGTGTTAACCAACCTCTCTGAACTGATGTTTGCAAGAAATGGGAGTGTTCACATTCAGTGTTTAGGAATTCCTCACGTTCCATGAAGCGTTTGTTTTTCCTTCTTCTTGCAGTTAGCGTACTAAACATAATGATATGTTTTTGTTTTTGTTTTCTTGGATGTGTTCAACTCCGTCTGAATGCACAAGATTGATACTTGCAGTGCATACAGCTTATAGGTAATAGCACAGGTCCGGATTGCGGAGGTTTTCAGCACTTTAGCGGTCAGGAGATTTTGGAATGGCAGTCCTCCTCAGTGATTGCATGCCATGTGATCAGTATGGCTATTGCTACGTCGTGAATAAAACAATAATCCATGAACGTTAACTCACCTAGGACTGGCAAATATGTGAACCAGAAACGCCTGTTCGACATGGTGTCAGCCAGAAAGGGACCTGTGCTATGATGGATTTTTACAGTCATTGATCATCCTAAATGACAACATTAAGAACGAGGTTGTTTCGTTCAGGCCATGATGACCAGCCTGATGAAGCAACTACAAGACTTTGACTAGTGTTCAACTAATGTTCGAAAACTACAACTTTGTATACAGTAGTAGTTTAACAGTGGCAATACTTTGGGTTAAACACTGCATCTTATTAGTTTGTAAATGCAATTATGCATTTTTTATGTTAACATGAAAGGTGTAACTCACTGGTATTGTCTTGGTTATCAACACTCTTTTATATCATGTATTTCTGGTATCAGAATAAGTAATATCGATTGTACAATATCTGCAGTATCTTGTATGACTCACAGAATGGAGTTCACGCCACATGGATTTCAATGTCTGACGAAACATTGATGTGCATATTTTGTTAAATATCTTGAATACAATCACTCTTCTTACATGAAATGAGGGATGTAGTTAATAGCAATGATAAGTATTATCATGTCATCCCTCAATTGCTACCAAGTGTGCTAGCTCACCGCCTTGTTAAAACAGGACCCTGATTCGACTCCCGGGTCCCACTGAGAAAGGTTGTGTGTAATCATACCGCCCCCTTAATAAGGCAAAAACAATCTGTCCCTCGGATAGGACACAAAATCGAGGTCCCGTGTGTGAGAGAGTCACAACTCATGCACGTAAAAAAATCCCACTTCATTTATTCATCGCAAAGAGCAGGGTGTTTAACCCGGTGAAGTGGTCCCGCCTTACATCTGACTGGACCCCATGGAAGACCAGCTATTGCAGCTGAATATGGGCTATCCAGCCATCTTCTCGGATGGAAAAATGAAACAAAGAAACAATGAAGCACAGGTGCAGTTCATTCAATTACTCATGCGCTCTACCTTATACGCGCAACCATGGTTACGCGTAGCGGTATACAGGACATTTTGGAATGACAGTTCCTGACCTCCTCGGAGCTTGTTCTGCTGACTCTTTGGAAGACTTCCAACTTTCAAGTGGACTCTAAAGCGCTTTTGATAATGGTGTTCGGTGTGCATTAATTCTTTGTGAGCTAGATTACAGTAGACCTGCTACATTTGAATATTACTCAGAAAATGTTTTGCCCAATTGGTGTTATTCTCTCTCCCAATAAATCCATTGAAAGAGATGATATTGGAGTACAGCCAAACCATTGGCTATCGATTGATTTAAATGTTGAACTGGTTTTAGTATCCTAAAGTGGTATGACAAATCGTTACTGTTTCAAGTAAATGTCAAGCGAAAGGCACTTGATGCCGAATAACGGGAAAAAAAATGGGGAGGGGAATCAAAGTAATTATTTGGCACCTATAGGGTTTGTAGTTAATATGTTTTGGAATTCCGTATTCTTGTTTATGCATTGAACTGAGATTCACAGATCAAGTGCACTTTTACAAGTAATAACCATTAAAAAAAAAAATCTAAATAGCCCAATTTCTGGCTATATGGAGAGAGAGAAAAGTAATGTTGTTGCTTTAATAATTATAACCCAACTTTAATGACCTTTTATCAAGTAAAGATTAATCCCTTTCTGGAATGTTTTGAAGTGCAAGAAGATGAATGGTTCCCCTAAATGAATGACAAATGGTGTAGGCACAAAGTTTGTGTATTCAGTGCGAATAGAGTCTTGCTGATTACGGCTAATTAAGCCATACTCCTAGGAAGATAAAGTGGTAGTCATTATCCAGAGGGAATACGGCAAAATACGGCAATAAATTATGCACCAGGTGTATAATTCAAATCTCATCAACAGCCAGACAATTTAGAATTATTTGTTCACAAATGTATCTTATAGGGATGGCGGTCCTAAGGATTTGTTTTTTTTTTTCACTTCTCTTTAAAGAAGAGTAAACGGTAAAGCTTTTTACCGGTTTTCTTTTTCTTTCCGCAAGGAAATCCACCACTCTCTCCGTAGGCGATATATATATATATATATATATATATATATATATATACATATTTATATATATATATATATATATATTTTTTTTTTTTTTTTTGGGGGGGGGAATCATTTCTCAAGGCAGTGCAAGCAATCGTGCAAGAGCCTGCAAAAGTGGCGATGGTCAACTCATTGGCTGGAGGCGGCACATTAAAAAAAAAAACCCGCATACGACACATACGGCACGATTTGAGGAATGTTGTTGAAAAAAAAATCAGGTTCCCGCGATATCTGAGCCATAACATCTGAGCCATAACTATACAGTGCACCTCCCACGATCTTTTTTTTTTTTCTTCAACTGAGATGGGGGGGGGGGGGGGGAAGTCTCACTATAAGTGAGCGTACACATAACGAACAGAACACGGTGTTATTTACGGTTGGAAGTCAGTGACGACTGACCTTCATCCACCACTCCCTCATTGGCATATCCCATACAACCCATACATTTCACCAACCTTTGTCCGAGGATGATGTGTGATGGGACAATCACTTGATTAGTTTTTGAGCGAAATAGGACAGAGGTCAAAGATCAAAGATCAAGGTCAAATCCTAAAATGTATCTTTTTACGTGATAACTCAAAAGTGGATGAAGCAGCTTTCCCCAAACTTGGTCCAAGGATGATGTATGATGGGGCAATCAGTTGAGCAGATTTTAGTGACATTTGCAAGAGGTCTAAGGTCAAAAGGTCAAGGTCAAATGCTAAAAGTTTTGCTATTTCCTCCATATCCATGCAATGCCCAAAGGTATTTTCTTGAAGCTTAGTGCAGACATGTACTACTGCATAAAGATTCTCCTGAGAGAGTGTCATGTCATAAGGTCAAAGGTCAAAGGTTAGGTGAAAATGTAACAATTTCACTTTTCTCGCAAATGGTTCAATGTATCTTCATGGGACTTGGTACGGACGCATACTGACTGGCAGGGATTATGTATGGCATGTAGGGGCCATGGGTCAATAGTCATGGGGTCAAAGGTCAAGATCATCTCCTCAAGATTTTACTTTTTTCCTCATATACTAGTATATGCGATGCTTGCATTATTATTTTAAAAACTTTATATATACATGTATTACCTAATGGAGATTATCTGGGAAATTTATAGCGAGAAGGTCACAGGTTAAGGGTCAAAGACCAGGTTTAAATGCAAAAAAAATACATATATTTTATACTGTAATTACACTCTTTCTTCCTACCTTGAAAATTACTCAATGCATAAAATTATAAAAGGGTTGGTCAGAAGTCAAGTAAAAATCCTCAATTCCCCAAATACATGTACCTGCATTTTTAGATAATTATAGCAAACCTGGTTCAAGGAAAGTGAACATTCAAGATATTTCTGACAAACCTGTCATTTCAGTATTTTGCCAGTTATGTGAAACTGTCATCACACATTGTGAAGACATTACACCATACACCTATTTGGAGAATCATACATTATGGCGGAGGCATCAGTTGCCGTAGCGACATTTCTAGTTTTGTTCTTGTTTTTTTCAATCGAAAGTTACTCGCTTTTTATGTGATTTGAAAGTTTGTTGTTTGAAAGAAGTTCAGTAGACATATCAACAATAACGTGTGTTTTTTTTCCAATTCGTGAGGATTTCCTCACATTTTAACAACCACAAAGCTTGCCTAAGAGATGGTCTACCTAGGAACGTCTCAGCAAATTCCTGCGTATGAAACTTAATGGGAGGGAGCAGGTACATTACATGCTTCGTTACTAAACTGCAGGTACAGAAAAATCCATAGATTGTAATAGATTACAGAAAAGGTCTATTCCATAAATTTGTCATCCATAGGTGTTTTTTTTTCAATATGAAATTATGAAGATTAGACATTTCCAAGAGAATTGTTCAAGCAATTCAAAAATGTAAAGTAGAAAAGAACTAAAACCAGTCATTATCATAAGAGTGATTTCAGTGAAGTCATTAAAACAACTTCTCTTGAATTACTTGTGTATGCAATTTTCAATCTGGTTCTATTTCAACGAAAAACAAAATAAATCAACTCACTACATCACTTATGGAGGTCATGAATTAACTTTTTTTCATAATAGGGAAGAGAGTGTGAGGTTCAAAAGTTGTCTTCTTACTTTAAATGTATGTATATCAATGTAGGGTCTACCTCGGAAACGAAAAGAAAAAAAAACCAGTTTTAATCTTACAAAGAGAAAAAAAGACTTTTAATTTCAATAAACTAAGATTTCAAGGTATAGCAAGTTTTAGTTGCCTTTCAAATATGTTACTTGATACCTTTTGTCTAATTACCTTGCATAATGAAAAACAAATGTGTGTTCGGACGTGCATCTTTTATTGTACGTCCGAAACCATTCGTATGAACAACTGAAACAGTTCTCATGAAGTCATGGACTTCTTGCTTTGCTCCAGAGCCGTTTGAAAACAATATTATTGAAATCAAGATTTCAAAGTGCAGAAAAAAAACCAACAACACAAAGGTAATTATATCGATGTTACGGCAAAGACATTCATTAAAGCCGTGTTTACTGGGAAGCTATGATCAAAACAACAGTTTATTAATGCAAGCCAAGCACAAAAGGAAAGTTCACACGAATCATGAGACGCATGCTTGAAGCCAAACGAAATCAACAAAAACCACACGACAACTATTGCAATGCTTTTCTATCTCTTTTTTGGAGGGATTATGAATGTAAGGTTCAAGTGGGATAAAGCGGAAATGTAACTCATTGTATCGTCGCGTGCAGAAGTTCGGTACGGGACTATTTCGATGACATAGGCAGTGAAACATTTTGGGCAGGTGATTACAGTTATAGTTAAACATGAACTGAAAAATCTGAAGTGAATACAAATCTTGTCTTTTCAAAATCGAATGTTCCTTTAGCAGAACATCAGTATGTGGTTGGGTAATTAAGGTTAAAACAATATTGTGAGCGCCTTCCTTTGTAAGAGTTTACCTAAAAATTTGTGATACGTACTTGCCCCTAGCAAGGGTTCCATCTAAGTGTGGCAATATTAAACTTGAATAAAGTGTCATTAATGTAAATGAAGGAAAACTTTATCATAACTTTTCTCTACACCTTCATTGCACTAATAATTTTGCAAATGGTGATTTAAACACCAAGAAACACCGAGTGGAAACGTATGAAATGAACTTGTATATTGTTTGCAATGCTATCGAAAGACTTGATCAAAGCGTAAAGTCATCTTTTTTTTCAAGGTTAGATGACAATTTAGTGTTTTTGCAAAAAAAAAAAAAGATAAATGCAATGTAGTGTTTGTAGATTAGTTGTAGAATATCACGAGCAAGAAAGGTTTTTTTTTTTCGGCAACATCTTGTATATTTAGCTTGTGAGGATGCCAAATAACATTGTTTTCTATGATACAAAGGAATATTGTGTAACTTTCTTGTTTATTTTGTGATTTTTAGTTATTGTTAGGTCTTTTTATAGCCTGTAGTAGTAGACCTAACAACAGCTTATGAGAGAAATCTCTATTTAGAGAATTTGATTTTGAAATGTATTGCAAGAGCATGTGTACATTTGTCTAAACGGAATGTTAATGTTTAGCACGTCATACAGTTTTTGTTTTTTGGTGCATTAGGGTCCTATATCATCTCTTTAACAACAAAACCGAGAAGTTTGTGTGTGTTTGTTTTTTGTTTCCGTGCTGCTATACACTGATTCTCATTGGTTTTTCTTCAAGTATTATAACGATTGTTAGCATCCATGCATCTTTCTGTTTGTAAAAATGAATGCTTTGTTTCTGTCTCGGATGGATTGCATAAGATGGAAGATAAAACGGGGTCATCCCACGAGACCGACATTATGTCCATTCAAACAGCCCATGCGTTACACGGCTTAGGAGTCATACAGCCCATTAATTACACACAACGCAAAAAATAAAGGCTCACGAGACCGACACTAAGCAAAGAAAGCCCACGAGACGGACACAAACAATAACGGCTCGCGAGACCGACAGTACGCAAAAGAGGCCCACAAGACGACAATAGGCACAGAAAGCCCATGAGACTGACACTAGGCAAAGCAGGATTACGAGATCGACAATAGGCAAAAAAAAAAAAAGTCCACGAGACCGACACTAGACAAAAAAGCTTACGCGATCGACAGGATGACCAGCACCATCTACAAGTTAATTACCAATCGTACCCCAACAGGATGTTCCATGAAGGGAGGGGGGGGGGGGGGGGGGGGGGGGGTTACATACTGGCTGGTGCAATTTCGTCACGCTATCGAGCGAGAGATTGTAACAGCACAATGTGACCGTGCATCACAAAACGCACAAAAAGTCGCACACACTGATTTTGCGTGGGGACTGAAAATGGGTGAAATGGGTCAACCTAGCCGATCTTGACTTTTTAATATTTTCTGAAAGAGCAAGTCTTTTTTTTTTACGTTGTGTTAAAATTTGGGATCATAAAACAGTCAGGGAAACGTGTTTTTTAGCAGTTTATCTCGGAGAGTTTTTAGCAGAATACTGTGATTAGATTTGTCTTTAGAGTCCAATTTTCGTTTTTCTGAGAAACTTTGGACACACTTCACTTTCAACTAAAATAACTTTTAAAAAGATGGCGCTACTGCCTTGAAAGTTGGCATTAATTATGGACAGAGTGTGTTGATAAGGTATGCTTAATTCCAGTTCAATTTGATAATCCCTACATTGTTGTTACTCCGGTGGTTTACTTCCTGTTGTTTGTCACCTTCATTGCACAGGCAGCACGGCTTGGTAAAGATTAAGCGCTTGAATACACATCGTATTTCAGAGCCTCTTTTCTCAGTTTACACTTTTCCTGAGTGTGTGCTTTCTTTCCAATATTTATATAGGTTAATAGTCAGGTCGCTTAGTGAAATTACCGTTACACGGCGGATAAAAGCATCAAATTTGGTATACGGATTCCTTTAAGACTATTAAACAATAATAGAGTAGGAGCCCTCTGGAATTTTTCGATCTTTAGGGTGAAAATGCTGAATTTTGATATTTCTTTATAATATGATATATATACTGTATTGCGTAAGTAGTCAGGTCGCTTATAATAGTGAAATTACCGTTACACGGCGGATAAAAGCATCAAATTTGGCATACGGATTCCTTTAAGACTATTAAACAATATTAGAGTAGGAGCCCTCTGGAATTTTTCGATTTCTAGGGTGAAAATGCTGAATTGTGATATTTCTTTATAATATGACATTGCGTAAGTAATAGTAGGGTCGCTTAGTGAAAATTACCATTACACGGCGGATAAAAGCATCATTTTTTTTTTCACACGGATTCCTTTAGGACTATTAAACAATATTTAAGTAGGAGCCCTCCGGGATTTTTGGAGAAAAACACTAAAAAGATCAAATTTCAAAATGGCCGATACTTAAGTGGCAAAACCCTCACTTTTCATGTCATATGGGTGATATGATGACAATATATTACATTTGTTTTTGTATTTCTGGTTTGCTTTAGAACCTTGGCTTGAACATTGCGTTAGGAGCATTATATTCTTGTGTAATGTAAAGTCTCTGAACTGCTGGGGGACGGGTAGGGCAAAAGGGGCAGGACCCCCCTCCTTAAAAAAAGAAGAGGTTGTTCGTTTGTTGTTTTCCGTGCTTTTTTTCTCGTTTTGCTCCATACACGGGGGATAAAAGCATAAAATTTGGCGCACGGATTCCTTGAGGACTAGGAAACAATATTAGACTAACCACACACACACACACACACACACACACACACACACACGATCAAATTTCAAAATGGCCGACACAATGGCAAACCCCTCACTTTTCATGTGATATTACTTATATAGAATCGTCGATATGATGACAATATTGGTATATATCTTTATTTTTGGTTTGGCTTAAAACCTGAATTTGGAGATTGCGGTAGGAGCATTGTTTATATTCTTGCGTAATGTAAAGTCTCTGAATGGCTGGGGGAGGGGGTAGGGCAAAGGGGCGGCCCTCAACTAAAAAAGTGGTGGTTCGCTTGCTTGTTCTGTTGCGTACTTTCTGTTTTTTGCCGTCTTGCTTTAAACACGGTGGAAAAAAGCATCAAATTTGGCGCACGGATTCCTCATTATGTAGAGTGAGAGTCCTCCTGCAATTTTTAAGAAAAACACACACACACACACACACACACACACACACACACACGAAATCAAATTCCAAAATAAATCAATTCACAACAGATCTGAACTTATATGTTATCACATTCCCTTATTCAGGTCGCTTAATGTCAACATTTGGGCTTACCGTTAGTTAGAGCGGATAAAAGCACCAAATTTGGAGAGGTGATCCCCTATAGAACCTACTCATTGATATTAGAATAGGAGCCCTCTGGAATTTTTCGAATTTTAGGGTGAAAATGCTGAATTTTAATATGCCTTTATGATATTATATATATACTGTATTGCGTAAGTAGGGGAATGTGATAACAAACAAGTTCAGATCTGTTGTGAATTGATTTATCTGTCATGGAACTGAAAATATAAACCCAAACTTGAGACCGTCACCATGATTAACATCAAAACATCTGAAACATGGAGTTGGTAGAATTAATTACTGATCAAATATTATGTACCTATATTATATACTAATCAAATATAATGTATATAGTTTAAACAGACAGAAGATAGTTTCTAGAAAAAAACAGTTTTTCTACTCAGTGGCGGATATGGGTGCGTGGAGGCGCACTGGGCACGCCCCTTCTATTCTTTGTTAAAACAAAGAAATAAAAAGTTAACATGGAGGGGGGCATGCGCCCCCTTTAATTTTGCAAAGGCGCCCCTCCCCCTCATGGAATTCCTGGATCCACCGGGTCCCTTGCTACTCCCATGCTCTGAGACTCTAAGAATCATTTTACACTGAAATAATTTTTCAGTGCAGGAAGATTTATTTGTGGATACAGTGCACTCCCGTTATGACGAACGCGGTAAAAATTTTCGTAACTAAGTAAAAATCAGGTCCCAAAACTCTCATCTATCTCTCTATACATTACTGTTCTGTTTATAATAAATCGAATTGTCGATATAGCAGGGAAAAAAGCTGCCGGTCCCGACGACGTTTGCTATAACGGGGGGTGCATTCTCCTGCTACTACTTTCTTCTTGTGCCACTGATATGACCGTGTCTCAGTATACCAGAAAATTTCCCTTCTGAGATTATGGGTGAGCTTTATCTTTTACCAGGAACTTTACTGATGATTGTACCAAATGATGACAGAAAGATAGACACGATGTCTTGTCATAAAAAGTTGTGCTGGCCATAATATTTATTTGGGTTAAATATGTTTAAAGTTGCGTATGCATGCCTAAGGTGGCTTATTTTGCAGAATATTTCATTAGACGAAAGGAACTAACTGACTATCATAGTCGCTTTACCAGAAACTATATAATGTCTCCCCTCCCCCCCCCCCCAGGATTACATTTTTCATGTACATACGGTGCTTTCTGCTGTTACATTCCAAAGCAATACATACGAGTACATACTTAGAGATTAATTTTTACCAGAAATGTCTTCTCTGACAAATGCATGACAACATTACTCCATTCCACCATAAGTGAAATGATGCGATGGATATCAAAGTTTTTACAATCATTGGATTAAATTCCAATACTTTTGCTTTTAAGAATGTGATCCGTCATGGTATTCAAGTGCATGGGATCGTTGTGTGATTTGCCAACAAGACACGGCTCAACCCTTAAAGTGTCTCTTGAAGAGTTCAAGGGCAAGTGGTGACAAGACAGATTCCTACAAGTCATTCATGTCCAATGCTGAACAATTCCGAGCCATTAATGCAGTTCCAGTTGAACTCTGCTTTGGGAGTGAAGAAACTGTTGAAAGCTTTGTTACACACTCAGCTCAATTGCACAAATCTTATCATTTGAAATTCAATAATTCTACATTGGAGAAGACAGAGAAAAAGAGAGTTCACACCCCAAATGAAGATCAGAAAAGGCTCACTAAGCGCAGAGCATTATATTCAAAAATGTTTCTTCTGTGGGAAAGAAGGAGAGGCTGGAGGATGTCCTCCATGAAGTGTCAACATCCGACGCAGATAAAACTATCCGTGACATGATCACAGAGCTCAAAGTCACCTTACTAATGGCCAGTACAACTGCAATTGACATTCGCAAGGCAGGAGAGACGCCAGTAGATGAGAGGGCTCCTACTCTCAATTGTTTCATGATCTCAAGGAATCCGTGTGCCGAATTTGAAACTTTTTATCCGCCGTGTAAGAGAAAAAAGAAAGAAAAAAAAGCATTCAAAAGAACAAGCAAGCAGCATTTTTTACGGGGTCCCATCCCTTTTGCCCTACCCCCCCCCCCCCCGAGTTCAGACACTCATTACGCAAAAATGTAAACAATGCTCCTACCACAATGTCCAAATTAAGGTTCTAATCGCACCCGTATGGCATGAAAAGCGGGGAGTTTGCCATTTAAGTGCTGGCCCTTTAGGAATTTGATTTCGTGTGTGTGTGTGTGTGTGTGTGTGTGTGTGTGTGTGTGTGTGTTTTCCTTAAAAATTGCAGGAGGACTCTTACTCTAATGAGGAATCCGTGCGCCAAATTTGATGCTTTTATCGGCCGTGCATAAAGCAAGACGATAAAAGAGTACGCAACAGAACAAGCGAACCACCACTTTTTTAGTTGAGGGCCGCCCCCTTGCCCTAACCCTCCCCCAGCCGTTCAGAGACTTTACATTACGCAAGAATATAAACAATGCTTCTACCGCAATGTCCAAATTCAGGTTTTAAGCCAAACCAAAAATAAAGAAATATATTAATTTTGTCATCGTATCAACCATTCTATAAGTAATATCACATGAAAAGTGAGGGGTTTGCCATAAGTGTTGGCCATTTTGAAATTTGATCCTGTGTGTGTGTGTGTGTGTGTGTGTGTGTGTGTGTGTGTGTGGGCTCCAAATTTTATGGGTTTTTTTTTTCCCCGTGCATGGAGCAAAACGAGAGAAAAAAAAAGCACGCAAAACAATAAGCGAACAACCTCTTCTTCTTTTTTTTTTAAGGAGGGGGGGGGGGGGGTTCCCACCCCTTTTGCCCTACCCGTCCCCCAGCAGTTCAGAGACTTTACATTACACAAAAATATAATGCTCCTAACGCAATGTTCAAGCCAAGGCTCTAAAGCAAACCAAAAATACAAAAACAAATGTAATATATTGTCATCATATCACCCATATGACATGAAAAGTGAGGGTTTTGCCAATTAAGTGTCGGCCATTTTGAAATTTGATCTTTTCAGTGTTTTTCTCCAAAAATCCCGGAGGGCTCCTAGCATACTCTAGTATTGTTTAATAGTCCTAAAGGAATCCGTGTTAAAAAAAAAAATGATGCTTTTATCCGCCGTGTAATGGTAATTTCGCTAAGCGACCTGACTACTACTTACGCAATACAGTATATATGTGACCGTGCACCTCAAAACGAACATAAAGTCGCACACACTGATTTTGCGTGAGGACTGAAAATAAGTGAAATGGGTCAACCTAGCCGAACTTGACTTTTTCATATTTTCTGAAATAGCACGTCTTCTTTTACATTATGCTAAAATTTGGTATCATAAAACGGGCAGGAAAGTGTGTTTTTTTAGCAGTTTATCTCGAACATTTTTGGTAGAATAGTGTGATTAGGTGTGTCTTTAGAATCCCGTTTTCATTTCTGAAAAACCTTGTCCACACTCTTCACTTTCAACTCTAATAACTTTTGAAAAAATAGTGCTACTGCTTTGAAAGTTGGCATTAATTATGGACAGAATGTGTTAATGAGGCATATCTAATTTTAGTTTAATCTGATAATCCCTTCATTGTTGTTACTCTGGTGGTTTACTTCCTAATTTTGTCCCATTCATCGCACAGCCAGCATGGTTTGGTAAAGATTATTGAAGCGCTTGAATAGACACTGTACTTCAGAGCCTCTTTTCTCAGTTCTCACTTTTCCTGAGTTTGTGCTTTCTTTCCAATATTTAGATAGGTTAGGAGAGTCCATTTGATTTGAGTTATACATCACTTTAAAGCTTAAAGTCTGCTCTTTCAGAATATGGTCTTAACTAAAAATTCATGTCTGGCGACTTTTTGTTTGTTTTGAGGTGCAGGGTCACATATATCATATTATAAAGAAATATCAAAATTCAGCATTTTCACCCTTAAAATCAAAAATTCTAGAGGGCTCCTACTCTAATATCAATGAGTAGGTCCTAGGGGATCACCTCTCCAAATTTGGTGCTTTTATCCGCTCTGTAACGGTAAGCCCAAATTTTGACATTATGCGACCTGACTATAAGAGAATCCATTTGAATTGAGTTATACATCATTTTAAAGCTTAGGGTCGGGTCTTTCAGAATCTGCCCTTTACTTAAAATCTATGTCTGGCGACTTTTTGTGTGTTTTGTGGTGCAGGGTCACATATCAACTACATCAAATATGTTTTTACTACACATATGACACTTGGGGGGGGGGGCAGTTCAGTCACGCTACGTGGAGCGACATTGTTACCAATTATGTTTATTTTTACATGAAATTGTGCTCTTCATTTGACCCCTACAAAGAAAATGAAGGAAAAGAACGATATATGGTTTAATTTTAGATGTCATCGTGCTATTTTCTTTATAGGCTTTCCTCATTTCTAGCTAGACGGTGGTCAGGATGTAAGTTTTCTTTTCGCCCTTTTCTTTCTGGCTTCACTAGTTAAGTAGGCCTTATTAGATTATTAGATTCTATCCTCCTCCTTACACCCGCCTGCTTAGAGTTCAACTTTGTTTTATTTTTCTATGTAACTATAATGTATGATAGTCCACAGATGAAAACATCTCATATCATTTCATTGTGTTTGTAGAGTTATTTTCCTGAAAACGGTACATTTTTCATGACGCAGAATAGCTGATCTGTCCAAATCCTTAGACGATTACATTATTTTCTATGCATTCATAATAAATCAAACTTTTGTAGATTACTACTCCCCCTCCCTATCATGTACAGCAGGTATGCACAGCAACGTTGACCAATGTGTGAAATGTTTTCTTATAAACCTTTTCACAACTGAGTATTTTTTTTTTATTTGGTTGATCTGAATGTCCATATTATTTTGTTTTATTATGTTTGTTTTGCTTTGTGTAAGTGGGTATATACCGGTATGTGTTTTACCGGTTGCAGAAAGGGAAACAAGGATGTCTTGGCATTTTCGAAATTAATGTTAAAACATCTCATGTACTTTTACTGAATTTTGTTTATTTTTCACAAACAGTTCAAAGGGTATAAGGGAGGGTGATTGGCGAGGTAATCCTCCAGCAACTCTCATTTTCCATCTGTTATTTCTTCCTTATGTCATTATCTGGGCACCGTGTAAATTTGATTTGCGTGTGGCGCTGTTCGTCGTGTCGGTCTCGTTGACCTAGTGTCAGTTGGTCGCGTGATCTTTTTTTTTTCTTTCTTTCTTTTTACGTAGTGTTTGCATAGTGTCGGTCTCGTGAGACTTTCGTGTGTAATGTCAAAATCATGGGCTGTATAACTCTTGGGCTTAATTTACTTGATGTCGAGCTCTTGGGCTTTATTTATTCAGTGTCGAATTCGTGGGCTGTATAACTCGTGGGCAATATGACTTGCGAGCTGTATGACTCGCGGGCTGTATGACTTGTGAGCTGTATGACTTGTGGGCTGTATTGTGTTGGTGTCGGTCTCGTGACGTGCACCCGATAAAACGCACCATAAGTGTGATGTGCCCCTATTCCGGAAAGGTTTAATGAACAAAGATTGGAGAGTGGAATTGATATGGAACCTTTGCTGCTGACTGCTTTGATACCTATCATCGTATTTGATTCACTTCTTTCTTATTATGTTTCAACATTTCAATTAAAATTGTTGTTAATCAACTTAAAAGCTCTGCTCTAGTGTGTTCATATTGTCATCTTGCAGTACTGCGTTTGATTGACAGAGTGTCAGTGAGTATCAGTTTACACTGAGTTATTATTGTCCCCAACATAATCACGACTAATTTGGATTGATAGACTCATTGATTGATATTGATTGGATAATGGATAAATTGATTGGCTGCTATCGATACGGTAATGCTCTTGACCAGCTGATATCAACGAAATGTTGGAAAAATCTAACACTCCGAATGAAGTTGAAAAAATAGCAACATATATACACTGGATACATTATATACAATTTTTGTTTAATATATTATGTGACCGTGCACTCCAAAACAAACAAAAAGTCGCACTCCTTGATTTTACGTGAACAGATGAAATGGGTCAACTATGTCAATCTTGAGTTGTTCATATTTTCTGAAAGAGCTGTCTTTTTTCTACATTATTTTTTAGTTTGGGATCATAACACGAATGGGAAAGTTTTCAGCAGTTTTTCTACATCCCCTTTTTGGGGAAGAGTATTAGTCAGGTCGCTTAATGTCAAAATTTGGGCTTACCGTTACAGAGAGGATAAAAGCACCAAATTTGGAGAGGTGATCCCTTAGGACCTAGTCATTGATATTAGAGAAGGAGCCCTCTGAAATTTTTCGATTTTTAGGGTGAAAAAGCTGAATTTTGATATTTCTGTATAATGTAATATAATAGGCCTATACTGTATTGCGTAAGTAATAGTCAGGTCGCTTAGCGAAATTACCATTACACGGCAGATAAAAGCATCAACAATTTTTTTTTTTACGGATTCCTTGAGGACTATTAAACAATATTAGAGTAGGAGCCCTCCAAGATTGGTAGAAAAACACTAAAAAGATCAAATTTCAAAATGGCCGACACTTAATTGGCTAAACCTTAACTTTTCATGTGATATGGGAGATACGATGACAATATATTACATTTGTTTTTGTATTTTTGGTTTGCTTTAGAACCTTGGCTTTAACATTGCGTTAGGAGCATTATATTCTTGTATAATGTAAAGTCTCTGAAGTGCTGGGGGAGGGGTAGGGCAAAATGGGTGGACCCCCCCCCCCCCCTCCCCCTTTTTATAAACAAAATGGTTGTGCGCTTGTTCTTTTGCGTGCTTTTTTTTTTCTCGTTTTGCTCTATACGCGGGGGATAAAAACATAAAATTTGGCGCACGGATTCCTTGAGGACTAGAAAACAATATCAGACTAAACACACACACACACACACACATACACACACACACACACAAGATCAAATTTCAAAATGGCCGAACTTATGGCAAACCCTTCACTTTTCATGAGACATTACTTATAGATAGGTGATACGATGACAATATTAGTACATATCTTTATTTTTGGTTTGGCTTAAAACCTGAATTTGGACATTGCGGTAGGAGCATTGTTTATAGTCTTGCATAATGTAAAGTCTCTGAACGGCTGGGGGAAGGGTAGGGCAAAGGGGGCGGCCCTCAACTTAAAAAGTGGTGGTTCGCTTGTTCTGTTGCGTACTTTCTTATCGTCTTGCTTTATACACGGCGAATATAAGCATCAGATTTGGCGCACGGATTCCTCATTAGAGTAAGAGTCCTGCAATTTTTAAGGAAAACACACACACACACACACACACACACAAAATCAAATTCCAAAATAAATCAATTCGCAACAGATCTGAACTTGATTATGTTATCACATTCCCTTAGTCAGGTTGCTTAATGTCAACATTTGGGCTTACCGTTAGTTAGAGCGGATAAAAGCACCAAATTTGGAAAGGTGACCCCGATAGGACCTACTCATTGATATTAGAATAGGAGCCCTCTGGAATTTTCGGATTTTTTGCGTGAAAATGCTGAATTTTAATATTTCTTTATAATATGATATTTTTACTGTATTGCGTAAGTAAGGGAATGTGATAACATATAAGTTCAGATCTGTTGTGAATTGATTTATTTGTCATAGAACTGAAAACATAAAACCAAACTTGAGACCACGATTAACATCAAAGTATCTGAAACATGGAGTTGGTAGAACTAATTACAGATCAAATGTTATATACATAATATATTATATACTAATCAAATATAATGTATACAGTTTAAACAGACAGAAGATAGTTTCTAAAATAAACAGTTTTCCTACTCAGTGGCGGATCTGAGTGCATGGAGGCGCACCGGGCAAACCCCTTCTATTCTTTGTTAAAACAAAGAAATAAAAAGAAAAAAAATGGAGGGGGAGGGCATGCGCCCCTTTAATTTTGTAAAGGCGCCCTCCCCCTCACGGAATTCCTGGATCCACCCCTGCTACTCCCATGCTCTGAGACTCATTTTACACTGAAATAATTGTTCAGTGCAGTAAGATTTATTGTGGATACAGTGCACTCCCGTTATGACGAACGCGGTAAGAATTTTCGTAACAACTAAGTAAAAATCAGGTCCCAAAACTCTTTTTTTTTGCCCTTATACCTCTCCCCCAGTAAACACAAGAATATAATGCTCTTAACGCAATGTTCAAGCCAAGGTTCTAAAGCAAACCAAAAATACAAAAACAAATGTAATATACTGCCATCGTATCACCCATATGACATGAAAAGTGAAGGTTTTGTGAATTAAGTGTCGGCCATTTTGAAATTTAATCTTTTTAGTTTATTTCTACAAAAATCCCGGAGGGCTCCTACTCTAATATATTGTTTAATAGTCCTCAAGGAATCCGTGTGAAAAAAAAAAATGATGCTTTTATCCGCCGTGTTATGGTAATTTCACTAGCGACCTGACTATCACTTACGCAATACAGTATATCATAATTATTATAAAGAAATATCAAAATTCAGCTTTTTCACCCTGAAAATCGAAAAATTCCAGAGAGTTCCTACTCTAATATTGTTTAATAGTCCTAGGGAATCCGTGTGAAGTAAAACTATGCTTTTATCGGCCGTGTAAAGGTAATCTCACCGTCCTAAGCGACCTGACTAATCATATTATAAAGAAATATCAAAATTAAGCATTTTCACCCTAAAAATCGAAAAATTCCAGAGGGCTCCTTCTCTAATATTGTTTAATAATCCTAAAGGAATCCGTGCGAAAAAGAAAATATGCTTTTATCCGCCGTGTTATGGCAATTTCACTAGCCGACCTGACTATTACTTACGCAATACAGTATATCATATTATAAAGAAATATCAAAATTCAGCATTTTCATCCTAAAAATCGAAAAATTCCAGAGGGCTCCTACTCTAATATTGTTTAATAGTCCTCAAGGAATCCGTGTGAAAAAAAAAATGATGCTTTTATCTGCCGTGAATTGGTAAATTCACTAAGCGACCTGACTATTACTTACGCAATACAGTATATATATCATATTATAAAGAAATATCAAAATTAAGCATTTTCACCCTAAAAATCAAAAAATTCCAAAGGGCTCTTACTCTAATGTTGTTTAATAGTCCTAAAGGAATCCATATGAAAAAAAATTATGCTTTTATCCGTCGTGTAATGGTAATTTCATTAAGCGACCTGACAATTACTTACGCAATACAGTATCATAATTATTATAAAGAAATATCAAAATTTAGCATTTTCACCCTAAAAATCGAAAAATTCAAGAGGGCTCCTACTCTAATATTGTTTAATAGTCCTAAAGGAATCTGTATGCCAAATTTGATGCTTTTATCCGCTGTGTAACGGTAATTTCACTAAGCGCCCTGACTATATGGAATGATTAGGTATGTGTTAGAGGCCCCTTTTCATTTCTTGAAATCCTTTGTACACTCTTCACTTTCAAGTCTAATAACTTTTGAAAGGATAACGCTACTGCTTTGTAAGTTGACATTAATCATGGACAGAATGTGTTGGTAGAACATGCGCGGTCATATATATATATATATATATATATATATATATATATATATACATATGTATTATGTATTTATCTATACATAAATATGTATAGGTACATTATTTAAAACAATCATACATACCATTAACGTCATTTTTAGCATACACTGTCTGCCAATTCATACGGATAAGCCTTGATTGGAATTTGCATATAATTTCCTCAGTTATTATTTTTCTTATATTATACTTTAGGGTTTGCATTCAAACTTTAACAGTTATGATGATCTATGATTGTAAGAATACCAACATGATCACTCACTTCACCCATAATAATACCGAGTTTATTATTTTTTTTAGGGGGGAGAGGGGGGTCGTTTGTAAAAATGTTATAAATCAATGTTGCAGTATTTGCGGTAGTTCTGGTTGGTTTTGATATGGTTGGTTTTTGCTCATAAATAAAAAAAGAATAAATGTGAGTAAAAAGAAGAGCTCAGTTAAGATCAACATTAAAATCCCGAGTAAAATAACATATTTTTCTTTCACGAGCTATCTTTGCAAGAAATGCCTCCCATAAATGCATAAATTGAGTGACACACCGTCCTGGAGGTCTAAACACTATAGCAAAAATTACATTGTTATAATTTCACTGTATTTCGGCAACTATTGTTTCAATATAATCATTAAAAGTGTCCAGGTTCTCCCGTCTCTTATATGAAATACAACTATGTGCTAGACATGCAACTCTTCCTCCTTGCTTGTTTTCCTACCTGATCCATTGAAATTTGTATCCTGGTATTTTAACTGATACGCGGTTGGACAGCAAAATATCTGTTAATGCTATGAAAGAGAAAGAATTAGATATTCTGGCAAAAACGGGGTTTCAAATCGTCAAAACTTGTCAAAAACTTCGACATTTGAAACTCACAATAGATAAAACTTTCTGATTACTTACAAACACATCATTGACAGCATTATCATACTAGTGGGGTAAGATGCAATTTACGTTCTCTATAAGGAGCTTATTCCTGTCAAACATGGGATTTGCATTTTCAAATATTTCTTGAAAAGAGTTAATACATTCTTGATTTATGATCATCAGAAATTTGCCTTCTAGAAGTGACACATGTAGAAGTGACGATAGGGGAACATTGACATCAAATAAGTCTAAACATATATTTCGGGTCTTAATCTCTACTTGCCAAACATACACACACACACACACACACACAAACACACAAATAAAACAAAAGTAATGAATATATAACAAATGGAGACAGTCAAACATAACAGGTATACAGAATGAACAAAAGTGTCTTGAAAACCAGTCAGTGTGCAAACATGGGGGGGGGGGTAATTATAATCTCACAAATATAGCACTACTATTCAGGGTCACATGTCCTTTCAAGGAAGAATGTAACTTCAATATGCTTTAGGTGACTATAAATAGATTATACATTATCATGTGTCATAGATCATGCTAAGCATACATGTCTTGAATTACCGTGACTGTATTTATTTTTCATTATGGATCACTTTTGTCACCTCGTTTCCTTTCAACAGCACAATTATTCGACCATCACTGCTACAGGCGTTTTCAACATTCTTGTTCGAGAGTTCCCGGTTCCTTTGCGTCATATCCTCGACAAAGACCATGTTTTTCCCCTTCGAATTCCTTCGGTGGGAAGTCATCTCCTGTCTCTTCCATGATGCTTTGAATGTCACTGTAATTACTCGGGAGATTCTGTCTCATCCTTTTGCATTCTCCGTGTCCCTACGAGGTGACTTCTCACGATTTCTGACTCCTGCGGATCTACTTGCAGGACATCCTTTGCCAACCCGACAATGATCTCATCTGTGTTTTCTACTCTTTTGTCAGGGTAGCGAAACAGACATAAACAGTTGCACCTGGAGTACTACCCTTGTTCATTCAGAGTATCCTGCTCTTATTCATTCAGAGAAATGTTGTCTCTCCAGTCTCTCTTTCAGACGTGCGTTCTCCGTGTTTTTTTCTTTTCTTGCGACTTGAAGATCATATATGTCACCCTTTTGTTTCTCTATCCCTCCCTAGAGCTTTGTCGGTCTTATATTCACCAATTATTCGATGGCCGAGAGGAACTGTTGATTTGTAAGGAGGTCTTTCATGATATCATGAATATCCTGAGGGACGATTGTGTAACTTTTTTCACCTTCATTGTCTTTGATCTGGTGGAGGGTGGAACAAGGGCAATTGCTCTGCACTGATCATGTTTGACCGATATCGCATTCGTATGGGATCAACAAACATGGAGTTAAGGTATTTAGTCCAAAATAATCCTCATCTTGTATTATTGATTCAAAAGATGCCTAACACAAGCTTGTTTGGTAAAAATAATGATAAAAAAAAATAATGTGTTACGCCCATTTTACCGGCAAATGTAAACTAAATGCTTGCGGAAGCAGTTGAAAGGCAATACTCCTGCAGAAAACAACAACAAGAACAAGAACAAACAAGACCAAACAGGACGAAACCTACTTGCTGTGCCAGACCTGATATCTCTTCACCAGTAGGCAATGGTTGGGAACGTTTTGACTCTGGCCTACAGCCTGTTCTGATAATTATTTCTAGCTTCTATCTTGCAAAGTTGCCTTGAGATGGCTTCACGTGAATAATACGAAAGCAATACAGAACGGCTTGATGCAAATGTCACAAAGGCAAGTCTACGAGTGTGCATGTCAGCAACTGTTACAGTCTGATGACACAATTTCTCGCATGAAATTCGGTTGAGTCATCTCGATTGCGATTGAGAAATAGACTCTCAGATTATGTTTCTTCCCTTACCGTAACATATAGGTGTTAATGACTGATCTGATAACAAAGTCATCCTTACTTTCTGTTTTTGAGATGCCATGATTTTCGTACAGTGTTCTTTTTGCTTGAGCCTACATTATAATCGCAGGTGAAATGTATGTATACTACTTGATTTTACACTCACCAGCAGATTGAAAGTGTATGAGAACGTATAAAAGAAATGACAAAATACAGGAAAAAAAAATGGAGAGTTGCACTAATCAAGAGAAATGTATTGATGTGATTGCCCGGTAACACACACACACACACACACACACACACACACACACATATATATATATATACATTTTTTTTTTTCATGATGCCACAATACACTTTCAGATCTTGATGTGATAACTATTATGATTCATATTATTATGTGTTGTAGAATATCGAAGCCTGACAAATGTAATTTAAAATTTAAAAATTGTCATTAAATTTTTTTTTCTGTATTTCTTTTTATTCCAGTACTTAATTTTCCCCAAACTCTATTGACACCATGTACACTTTATTTGTCCAATACCTTATCTATTCTTTACCGTGCCAATAAAGGTGCATTTTGATAGCAAGATTTTATTGTACGGAAAACATGTGAAGAAAATTGTCAAATATTTGCATAATTCATTATGAAAAGGAAATAAATGTGTTTTTATTGCTGTTGTGGGTTCTCGTATCTCCTTATTACACCAGGTATCGTGAACCGGTCTTGACAGAATGATAGCAATTTTCTAGTTTATGATTTAGTTTCATATTATATTGCGGAATTAGGAAAACGCGAGATAATTAAGAACTACACAACAAAATGTTTGATTTTATTTGATTTATTGGTTTCTGCATTATCACTGCTCACGCAGATACATACATATTTATTGTTGGTGCCGTACAATAGTGTATGTAAACATTATTTGTTAGCAAGGTAAGTTACTTCATTACATTTACAATATACAGCAATACAATGTCTTCATTATTTAACAATAATTATACAGAAAAAATATACTAAATAATTTTACGCAAAATGGCTCCGATAAATTCTAAGATGAAGGTCCACATTTTCTTCGGACCTCTTCATTATTGGATATCTCATCCATTTCAAAACCAACTTCGTCAAATAAACTTTTAATTCCTTTAAGAGTTGTTTGATCTCTCATATTTCAAAATGGGTTTGCTGTTGCGTCTATCTAAAAAAAAATAGTTAGAAGACTGAATCACAATCAAAACCACTAAGTACTGAGGATTAAGAACCAACACTTGCTGTCCGGCGGAAGCTTGGTGGTCTAGTGGAAATGACGCCTGTCCGGAGATCAAGAGGTTGTAGGTTCGAATCCTGCACGAGTATATGTACGTCCATGATTTTTGTTGTTGTTATAATGGCTACTACTAAAACACTGATGAATTCAATGTTTATTTACGTAGATGAAGGGCAATTTGTCAATTATTTGCAATGAAAACATCTTGACGATGGAATTTCAAGAATCTGAATGAGTTTTGTTTTTTTTTTTTGTTATGGAATGTGATATGTACAGGACATTGGAGCTCGACATCGTAAAAATCTTCAATCTCTACTAACATTCTGAAATAAAACTGTAACCATAATTCTAGATATTATGTCATTAACTGACCCCAGATATAATCAACGTATTTTGTGTGTGTGTGTGTGTGTGTGTGTGTGTGTGTGTTTGTGTGTGTGTGTGGTGTCGTGCTCACTCTTATTTGCGAAATGCACTTGGCTTGAAAGTCTCGCCTCGTATAATCGATATTATCACTCTATACAGTATCTATATCAAGAAGGTCATCGGAGGTTGATGTTTTCCGCTCGTCGAGCCAGATATTGAATCTTCTATCGGATTTCAGTAAAGAAAAATACATATGCTGGTGATTTTTCATTCCATTTCTGATCCTCCGATGCATCTCTTAAAAGTAAAATACATTGAAAATTTCTCGTATGACTCGTTGTCCGATTTCAGACCAACAAGACAATACAATTTTAGATGTAAACGATTACTTGTATGCGAAGAGAATTAATGAAATTCATACTGAATAATCAATGCAGTTAGATGGAACTCATTTTCCTAATAGTAACAGGCGTTTTCATTTGTTTTGAGCCGGTTTGATAAAATACTGATATGGTGTCAGACATAACGTTAATGGGAAAGTATGTGTGACAACCCTCCTCGAAATCCACAAAAAAGCGGCAAATTAGGATTCTTCTAGATGGACCAAAAAGTCGTTCGGTTGACTGGCTCAATAACATACTTCTTTATTGATTGTCAGATTTTATACAGTTAAAATGATTATTAGCAGTTTTTATCTGGACCACAATACATTCTTCGAATATACGCTGCCGCATTCACTGGAAATTGGAACATGTTTTCATTGATAATTCTAGACAATACCCCCTTGGTGGTCATACTGATCTTTTCTCCCTCTTCTATAAAACCGCACCTCATTACTGTTTTTTTTTTTCATTCGCTTTTTGTATAGGTTAGGATAATTTTAACAAGCTGGCCCCTGAATCATTCAAGTATCGATCATATTTCTGCTGCCCTCAGGTTATGACTTCGCATATTAAACTGTTTCAATTCGCGGTTTAAGTGAATTAAATACATATGTGTCTATCTATCTATCTATCTATCTATCTATCTGTCTACCTATCTATCTATCTATATCTATCTACAAAATGTGTATATAATTGTGTATAAACGAATAATGACAATTTAAGTTTTGCTCTATAAAATGAAATGAGCTAAAAGATAGCTATTTGGATTATGAAAATTATATGATTTTTTTTTTACCATTTTGACTTGCCATAACACGCAACCGCTGTTCGGGGATTCCCAACACCTTCTATCAGTCTATTACTGCGCGCGTTGAGCGAAGAACGTACTCTAACAATGCCGTTCATGATTAAGTCAGGTTGTGAACATGTCCACTATCTTTCTGAAATAATGTCTCAATCCGTATTGCTTTATATATAGTGGGGAAGCAGGGTCTAGTTGATCCTTACGAAAGTTGTTGAACGATGATTTTCAACAAATCAAAAAGGGACAGCGTTACAAGCTAGATATGGCATCAAAACATCCGAGAAACTCTCCACGCCAACTTTGATCACGCATGTACATCCTAGAACCCGTAATTCGGTCCAAGAAATTTTTTTTTTCTTATTGTTCGCAACCCACCTGTCTTTTCAAATTCGTGCAATTCTTCCGTCGAGATGTTTTCATTACAACTGATTGACAAATTGCCCTACATCTACGTAAATAAGCACTGAATTGATCAGTCTTTTAGTAGTAGTCATTGTAAAAATCATGGGCGTACATACTCGAGCAGGATTCGAACCTACAACCTCCTGATCACCGGACAGGCATCATCTCCACTAAATCACGTGTCGTTATAGTAAGATAATCAATATTGTTTATCTCATCAAAACCGTTCATCTCCAGTAAATGACTGGTATGTAGGTGAAAGGGATGTGTTTTGAGTTTTGTTGTTGTTGTTGTTGTTGCTGTGTGTGTGTGTGTGTGTGTGTGTGTGTGTGTTTTTTTTGGGGGGGAGCAGCAAATAGTACTGTTTCATGTTGAAGGTGTATTAAAGATAATATAAAGTTTTGGTGCCTCAAAAGTTTCCCTGAATTTCCTTGTCTTAGTTTGTATTTGAGGTTAAAGTATACCTTTCATATAACTAACACTGTGAGACTTACTCGCCCGAAAGTGCTCTCATGTCTTAGTAATCATGCAATTAACTGCGACCAGCAGCCCCATACGCATAGCGACCAGCAGTATACGCAGAGAGTAATGGGGCTTTGCATTGTAGCATTCGGGATCATGACAGATTTAGTATCGCGGGTAAATATCATATTAATAATCCCCCCCCCCCCCCAAAAAAAAAAAAAAATCTTCAAAGTTGAAGTATTGAAAACAGGCTTCGGGCAACGTTTGGTTCTGCCAATGGTCTGTTCTGTTCGAATTGATGACTAAATGTGACTCGGTCGAGAGGACCTAGGGAGAGCTTCACTGAATACTACGGCCAGCCACTCATCACATGCACACAATTCCAAATCAATGAACGGATAAGATGTTTGTGTGCGCATGCGCTGGCCGTAGTATTCAGTGTATGTAGCTCTCCCAAGGTCCTCTCGACCAAGTCACATTCAGTCATCAATTCGAACAGAAAGGGACTATTGCCAGAACCAAACGTTGCCCGATGCCTGTTTTCAATACTTCAACTTAAGTGGTAAGTCTTCAAATTGAAGAAATTTTTGGATTTTAAGTTGATATTACCCACGATACTAAATCTGCCATGATCCTGAATGCTACAATGCGAAGCCCCATTACGCTATGCGTATGGGGCTGCTGGTCGCAGTTAGCTACTGTCCTCGTGTCCGAAGGGTGCTGTGGCGGATCCTAAGGGTGGTATGGCGGGAGCGGGTTGTTCCAGTCAGCTGGTGTGTGGCAGAAGGGGTATATATTTCAAAGGAGAGGGATGCCAAAGGCATTGGCCAGTTTAGACCGATTTCGCTTCTCAATGTGGAAGGTAAGATCATCTTTAGTGTCTTAGCGAGGCGGTTGTCAGAATTTGTCATGAAGAACAAGTTTGTGGACACCACTATACAGAAGGCAGGGATCCCGGGTTTCCCTGGGTGCACGGAGCATGTCCAGATGATTTGGGAGTCAATCCAGAGTTGCAAACGTGAGAAGGAGGATGTGGATGTCATCTGGTTGGATCTTGCAAATGCATATGGATCAGTTCCTCACAGGTATCTCAGCTTTACTCTTGAGTTTTTCTGGGCCCCTAGGGTGATCCGGGAGATGGTGCAGAGCTACTACAGTCAGTTCAGGATGAGATTCACGACCCAGACTTACACAACAGAATGGCAAGCGCTAGAAATTGGCATCCCTATGGGGTGTCCAGTCTCGCCGCTACTGTTTGTCCTTGGGATGGAAGTGTTAACCCGGTGTGTGGCCCCGAGAATTGAAGGGTTGATGCTGGCTGCAGATGTGGTTGTGCCTTCGATTAGGGCTATCATGGATGATCTCACAATCGTGTCTGGTAACGAGACCCAGGTCAAAGATGGCCTCCATAGATTAGAGGAGTTGGTGGCCTGGACACGGATGAAGTCTAAGGCCAAGAAGAGCCGCTCAG
Source organism: Diadema antillarum (assembly GCF_040938485.1). NCBI lineage: Eukaryota > Metazoa > Echinodermata > Echinoidea > Diadematoida > Diadematidae > Diadema > Diadema antillarum. The sequence continues at coordinate 1,236,720 of NW_027271174.1, forward strand.
TGTCAGTGCGGAAGGGGAAGGTGGTCGCAAGGAGATTTCAGATTGGGGGAGAAGATATCCCTCAGGTCACTGATCAGGGGGTAAAGAGCCTTGGGCGGTGGTATGAGGGCAAGTTGAATGATAGGCACCGAGGAGTTAAGATCTATGAGAAAGTGGTGGAGTGGTTGAAGAGGGTGGACAGGACGCTCATCCCTGGGAATGAGAAGGTGTGGTGCTGCCAGTTTGGCTTGCTACCACGGATCATGTGGCAACTGCAGGTGTACGAGGTGGCAGTGTCCAGGGTTGAGAAGATGCAGCAGAAGATGAACTCGTACTACCGGAAGTGGTTAGGCGTTCCAAGAATGCTTACAGATCTGGCATTCTTTTGCAGATCAGGCAGGTTGCAATTGCCTATGACGTCAGTGGTGGAGGAGTTTAAAGCTGGCAAGGTTAGGCTAGTGATGATGATGCGGGAGTCAAAGGACCAGGCAACAGCAGGAGTCAGGCCACCGATCCGCACAGGGAGGAAGTGGAGGGCGGAGGGGGCTGCGGACGAGGCAGTGGCAATGGCGAAGTGGAAGGAGATGCAGGGTGCGGTTCAGGTGGGTCGGAAAGGGGTCGGGTTTCATCAAGGTGTTAGATGTTACAGCAAGCAAAGCAGGAAGGGTAGGAGGGAGTTGGTGGTGGAAGCGGTTAAGGAGAAGGAGGAGTATCGCTTTGCCAAGGCTGTACAGCAGGGAGTGCAGGGAGCATGACCTCGATGGGAAGGGGTGGAGCAGAGGAAGGTGTCATGGAATGACCTTTGGTCAATGACCTCTGGAGCTGTGGGCTTTATGATTAGTTCCACCTTTGATGGTTTGCCGTCTCCAGTAAATCTTCAGAGATGGGGCATTGTGGAGGATGGTGGATGCAGGGTTTGCAACAAGGCGAAGGGCTCACTAGAGCACACTTTGTCAGCATGTGGAGATCTATTACAGACCTATACATGGAGGCACAACCAGGTGTTGAAGGAGATGGCGGAGGTGGCGAGGGTGGCAGTGGAGACAAGGAAGAAGAATGGGCCGCGTAGGGTGAGGGGAATCCGGTTTGTGAAAGAGGGGGTGAGATGCAGTGTGAGAAGGAAGGGTCAGAGGGATGATGGTGGGGGAATCTTAGCAGCGGGGGATGATTGGGAGGTGCGGGTGGATGAGGGAAACCGTACAGTGCCAGAGGAGGTGGTAGTAACTGCTCTTCGGCCGGACATGGTGCTGGTGGCTAGGTCTGTGCACAGGTTAGCAATGGTGGAGCTGACTGTGTCATGGGAGACAAGGATGGATGAGGCAAGGGAAAGAAACTTGGATAAGTATGCTGAGTTGAGGGAGGAGTGTGAGAAAAGGGGTGGAGAGCGGAGGTGCATACTGTGGAGGTGGGGTGCAGGGGATATGCTGGACGATCGGTAAGGAGGTGGGTCAGAGGGATGGGAATAGGTGGTAGGGACGAGGAAAGGTCAATCAGGAGAATTTGTGGGGCAGCAGAGACAGGATCTGCATAGATAGTAGGGAAGGCTTGGGGGTGGTGGGAATAGGGGGGTGTAGAGAGAGTGTTTCTGGAGTGGGGAGAGGTGGTTGATGCCAAGCGTTTTCCTTTTTTTTGGGGGGGGGGGGTCTTTTTTGTGACGTTTTGCTTTGTTTTGTTTTTGTTATGTTTTATTTTATCTTTGAAATGCCTTGGGGGTGCTGTCAAGGGGATCCCAATGCAGCACCGGCCAGCCAGGGGGAGGTGTACAGCACTTAAATGGCCGAAACACTGGTGATCCCTGGTGTGCTGCTGACGACCCCGGAGTTAACATCTGTCCGTTTATTATCTTGCTGCATGCGTATGGGGCTGCACGCTGCTGGTCGCAGTTATCATGCAATAACGGTTTCGTTCAATACGTGTGCTACCTCGTCGCCGTACGGCGGCGGCTCTGGTACGAAACCATTATCGCATGATTACTAAGGCATGAGAGCACTTTGGGGCGAGTAAGTCTCACAGTGTTAGTTATATGAAAGGTACTTTAACCTGAAAGACAAACTAAGACAAGGAAATTCAGGGAAACTTTTGAGGTAACAAAACTTTATATGTGACCCTGCACCTCAAAACAAACAAAAAGTCGCCAGACATGAAATTTTAGTTAAGACCATATTCCAAAAGAGCAGACTTTAAGCTTTAAAATGATGTATAATTCAAATCAAATGGACTCTCCTAACCTATCTAAATATTGGAAAGAAAGCACAAACTCAGGAAAAGTGTGAACTGACAAAAAGAGGCTCTGAAGTACAGTGTCTATTCAAGCGCTTAATCTTTACCAAACCGTGCTGGCTGTGCGATGAATGGGACAAAAAACAGGAAGTAAACCACCAGAGTAACAACAACGAAGGGATTATCAGATTAACCTGAAATTTAGCATGCCTCATTAACACATTCTGTCCATAAATAATGCCAATTTTCAAAGCAGTAGCACTATCTTTTCAAAAGTTACTAGAGTTGAAAGTGAAGAGTGTGGACAAGGTTTTTCAGAAATGAAAAAGGGATTCTAAAGACACACTTAATCACACTATTCTACCAAAAAAGTTCGAAATAAACTGCTAAAAAAACACACTTTCCTGCCCGTTTTATGATACCAAATTTTAGCATAATGTAAGAGAAGACCCGCTCTTTCAGAAAATATGAAAAAGTCAAGTTCGGCTATATAGGTTGACCTATTTCACTTATTTTCAGTCCTCACGCAAAATGTGTGTGTGCGACTTTATGTTCGTTTTGAGGTGCACGGTCACATATTATCTTTAAAGGTAGGGAATCCCATTTGCATGCCTTAAATGAAGAGTTGTATAAATACAGTGGAATGTTGAAGAGAGTATCATTTCAGAAACTCCCATAAAGTATTGAAAGTGGAAGGTAACATTTAGTACATTTTTATTGACCGTTAGATTTTGAATTGAATTTTTTTCGGGGCTCACCGTAAATTCCAATACATTACTAGGCTAGCTTTGCAGACCCATGCACTGCATGTGTGTCCATCATGTATATTTTGTGAAAAAAGTTCATCAAAACTTACAAACATTTCTATATACATTCTTGCCACACACTGTATATGTTATTACATCAGCTTTTATACTTTTAGATTTGTGTTTATAGATAAAAAATACAGAAGACCGCAACAAAAAGGCTTAAGTGTGGCTGACACACAGAACTACTGAGTAGTTGAGTTTTGTGCATTATTCAAATTGTAGATAACTGTTGACTTCCAAATTTCTCAGCAGTGGCCTAAACAAGTCCCCTGAGGTTCATATTGAATGTTTTGCTGCATTTTGGGAGGTGTGTAAAAGGTATCCCCTACCTTTAAGTAAGGATCTACACGTTTTTAAGTATCAGATAAATATACCTGGTGAAGTTGTTACATTCTAATGACTTGCCTCTTCTATTAAATATCATTGGGTTGTAACAACTTACCCAAATGAATTTTCAGTTTAGGTTTTTGTCTTTTCCTTACAGGTAATATGCCATGTGGTTTTCTGTTCTTCAGCTTGTGCACACTAATAAAAAGAAGGATAAGAAATATTTATTTTATATAAACTCTATCACTCTTAAATCAATTAATTTTGTGACTTGCCTGTCAGCATTATGCTATGTGGAAAAATTATTCGGTTGTATGATCTGTACTATGTATCACTGTTCGAATATTTTGATGAGACGTAAGTTTGCATTGTAGCGAAGAGTAAATTGAATCTATCCGATTATTTACGATTGATATTTTAAAAGTATATATCTTTGTTTTAATGTGTACCCTCGCATCAAGTTTGATAGACACGCACAAGAATGCACGCATACTCACAGACAGACAAGCAAACAGACAAATAAAATACGCATACGTATGCACTATTAATGTTTACACCCTTAGGTACATTTTTCATTTTGAGTAGCATATTTACTTTTTCCGATTTGTTCATTCTTTCTGAATTATTACGAATGACTTCATGTGCTCTCATAAATTACTCTAACGTCCGGGGAAGTTGTTACGAAATGTTATGTTGATTATGTCTATAAAAGGCTATTGGTTGTGCAGCTGTGCTTTACTGACTTAGTTTATAGCGTTTCCAATTGTAGAGAGTTTAAGTTGCGGCTCTCATAAGGGAAAAAAATATCTCTGTTTGCCTAAAACACCCCATGGATGCAATCATTAATTTGAAACAACCAGTTTCGGTTTCCCCAATGTCCTACTCTGCATACTTGACACTTACCCAGCTTGTATTTAGGGAACACTGATAATAAAGAGCCCAAGTAGGCCTATACAGTTTTTTTTTATTTTTACATCAGTTGGAAAAAAAAGAATACAGCAGTTGTGCTCTTTCATTTCCAGTAATGTACGGATAAAAACAACAACAACAACAACGGAGTACTCTAAGTAATGTAGCCTCATTCTAAAAGATAAGAAAAAAAAGGTTTACACATTTGAAATGTGAGAGTTGCTCAGACTTAAGTGGACTTGGTTTCAGTTTCATCTTATTAAAAAAAAATCACCTTTATATTTAGCATTTGCACATGCACTTGACACATTGAAGCAGGTTCATGAATTGTAGTTTCGAGTGACCTAGATGAAGCACAGCTTGTCGAACAATTCAGGTCACAAATAATATAGAACTACAAGGTACATGTAGATATTAATCCTATAAAGCCCAAGGGGAGGGGGGACACATTTTGCCCCTCCCACAGATTTGTTTGCCACTCCTACACCCTTGGCCCGATTTCAACAAAATCTGGTGGCTTTTCCTAGATTTTCATTGCAAACATTTTTATACAAAACTTAGATATGACCGATATTGCTGGTTGCCATGGCAACCGTAAACTGACGACCATGTTAGTCAGATATTGCATGATTTTCTGTTCCAATTTCAGTTAACAATATACTAACGGAAAAAAATGGTGCTTTTTATGGCTGTGATTTGCTGTAGTACCAACGTGTGAAGTAATTACGGTTGTGAATAACCCTGAAATGCTCTTCTTATTATTTACTTTACTTTTTATATGACATAGGCATGAGACAATAGATATAATAGAAATAATCGAAAACACGGCATTGTTAAAAGACTACCTTTTTATTTTGTGTTATCTTCACACAAGCTATCCCTGCAATATCAATGGTTTATCATTTTATCAATCTGCAAACTTTGGAAATACGAAATGTGATACCAGTATATGTACCCATTCGATGCAATTTATGATAGTTTTCATATAATATCTTTTGTAATTAATAGCTGATATGAAAATTCGAGCGGGAAGTAAAGGCCCTGTCACACCTTTTCGGATATTCATACGGGCTTGTTGCGAGTAGGGATTTTCCAGCACGCAGGTGATTTTTCTTTTTTTTTCCGGCAGACAATGATATGTTGGCGAGTTTCGTAATTGCGTCTTTAGTTATAATGCTAGACGCGTACTATTTACCTGCTACTTGCGTGTATGACAGCATGACAGCATGACAGCGTGACGAGCAGACGTGTAACTGAGTGAGCTCCCGAAACTCAAGGTCAGGAGTATAACTTGATATTTTCATTTTTATAGAAGAGTTATGAATGGAGCGTCCATATAGCTTAAGACCTACTACAACGAAATCGTCAATGCAAAACCTGCAAAAACAGAAGAAAATGGCTTCAACTTATCATTCTACAAGATCACCTGCTGCAGGTGGCCGCAAACCCTCCACAGTTGGCCGAGAACCTACCATGCCTACCCCGGAGACCCCGGCCCAGCCGAGAGGTAACTACCCGTCGCAGCAAAATCGGAGCCATAGCCCAAGCCAAATTCCCGGCAACGAGGATCACGTGACCCAATTACCTGCGAGTGATGATCATGTGGTGCTGCAGTCCACCAATTGCAGCTCGCCAAGCCCTTCCACTGACGCCACATCTCCCGGCATGATTAGTCATGATAGTGTCATCACCGAAATGCGCCAACTATTTTCCCAACTTTCGACGGACATGAACTCGAGATTTGACTCCATTAATCTGGATTTGAACACGATGAAGTTGGAGCTCAAAGAAACAAGAAGAGCTGTGCAGGACATGGAAACAACTGTAAGTTTCAATTCTGACAAAATTATGCTGCTAGAAAAAGAAACCCTACCTAAAATCAGAGAGGAGACTGCTCGCAAAAATGACGAATTTGAAGACAAACTTCTACAACTGGAAATGCACCACAGAAAGCAAAACCTACTGATTTATGGAGTTGGAGAAGGCGCTAAGGAAGACATCTATGCTACTGTGTATGAGGTTCTGGCCTACTTTCTCCAAATTCCGCTCGGCGAAGCATCCAAAATACCGCTGGTAAATGCCCACCGTCTCCCATCTCCTCAGAGAGGCATCGGCAAAGAATCAGCACCCCGACCCATCATTATACGGTTTGTCTGCATGGCAGATCGTGATCGTCTGCTTGGTGCTTTCGAGCATCCCCACCGCCGTCGTCCTCAGCAACCACCACAAGCCGAACCCGCACACCAGGTAAATGAGCCCCCGCATCGCCCCCAGCAAACCCCAGAGAAAGGTTGCTACGATCGTGTCACTATCAGGTCGGATCTGCCACCACCGATGAAACGCGAACGCGGTCGCCTAGCAACGCTAGCCTACAAGATTCGCAAGGAAAAACAACTGTCCACCAGGATTCGCATTAATGGGACCAAACTCATTCTTCGGACCCGAAAACCGGCACGAAATGGTTCCCCCCTGTCAAGCTGGATCAATTGGGAAAATTAATTCCACAACAGAGGCCTATTGCTCATGATAGTTGTTAAGCGCCCGTGCAGCACCCCCATCCACCCCATTCAAAGGCCCACCAGTGATCGCTCTAGAGTAGAACCAAATCAGCTCCGCTCATCATTATACGATTATTTCAACTGCCTTGACCCTCCTGGTGTCTATGGAATGATGTTCACTGCTCCAGACACCGCAACATCCACCAGCCCTGCCTCCGAGGTTTCCAGCGCCAGCTCATACAACACTTCCGGGACCGCTTTGTCGTTGGTTATCGTGAGAAATGCCAGTATCCTATTCATCTCTCCAGGGAAGCGTCAAATAAATAAATCAGGTTCTCTCTTTTTTTCTGTTGTTGTTTTTTCCCTTTTCCCTTTTTACCGCCTGAAATCGACTACTCTGCACAACGATGAGTGAGAGCCCCGCATGCCCCACCGATCTCCATCGCCAGAAATCTAGCAACTATGTGCCTGAGAGCCTCGGCCATACGGAGCCGTTGTAACCTAACTGCTCAGTCCCTACCTCTTATCAACCAAGATTCTTCCATATCCAGTCTACGAGTAGTACCATGACATGCGGTAATTGGAAGGCAACCGATACCTCCATCCAAGCCATCAGAATGTAAGGAACAATCAACCCTCCTTCTCATTTTGTAATGTATACATGATTTATTTTACATACTTTTTACACGTATTTCCAATGACGATTGTTATTGCCTGTTGAACAACTGAATACATTCACTGATATGACTCAGATTTGTGGTAATCTAGATGTGTTTCGATTGATTGTTTGTTTGGGGTTTTTTCTCTTCTTTCAGAAACTCAATAACTCCCCACAAATTTCATTAGTGCATCTTGCTTCTCGTAACGGATGTTAGTAGTTTCTAGTTGTTCCATCACTCAATGGACCAGTGTCATATGTAATATCTTGTATAAATATATCTACATTGAATGGAACAATTTAATATTATAATCAGTGCATGCCCTTTAGCGGGCCCATAGAACCCGGCATAGTGCTGTCCATAAGAAGAAATTTCTAGAAGTTTTAACCAAAAGGAAAAGATATGCAACTGCTCTTTAAGGCCTCAAAAAGAAATAGTTTGAGTGCAGATCAGAAAACACAACACATCTATTGAGTGTTTCCGGCAGTTCTAACATTTGAGATTGATTACGCAACCCTGCTTTTGGATAACCCCTTACCAGTTTTGAGCGAATATTATCAGAGGTTTTTTTTTTTTTTTTTTTTTTTTAATCTTCTTCTTCTTTCTTTCATGTGACACTGCAGTTAATAATGGTTAGTTATTCCAGATTTGGCTATCCATGTAAACGATAGTGATTATTTATGTCATTAAAATGTTCAGTATCGTTTTGTGACCCAATTCATTGATATGATTTTGGTGTGATAAATACTCGGAGTAGAGCCTCAACTATAATTATTGAAACCTCATCCATGATTTGTTTTGTATAAGGTTCTGTAATTCCATACTAGAGTTTGCCGAGCCACAGTATAATTACCTGCAATATTTTATATTATTTAATGTAATGTTTGTTCTGAGTTATACTCATGCATGGGTTGCATGGGTACGTTTTCACCTTATAACGCACAAAACAAAAAAATACTGAAAAACCCCGATTGGTAGACATTATTCGGATTTATGCATTACTCCTCTCCTGAAGTTTTTTTTTTCTTTTCCTCTTCATTTCTTTTCGTGACAACTGACATAGGGCATTATCTGGGCCTTGCTTTATGTGTCACCAACTATATGCATGCTGAATTCCGTCTCTCATTTTGAATAATAGTGTGTGTCAAATGTGTTCTAAAAGGATTTTGAGGGGTGACTGGCCACAGGTTTGGCATGTTGTTTACGAGCAGCATGCCCTCTCATTTACACCTGCACGGATATGAACTGTTGTCCCAATTTTTTAGTATCTAAGAATCTGAGTCTCTAAGTCAAATCAATGATTTTGTTTTTGTTTTTTTCATTGTGAAAGACACTGTATTCCCTCACGCTAATACTTTGAAATTGTTGCTGAGCAGGTGTAGTGTACTGCATGATTCCCGGCAGTCTTATTATGTTGGTTGCTGTAACATTCTTTTACAATGAATGGGTCAAATGAATTATACTCAGTACATGCCACTTTAGTGGGCCCATAGAACCATAGAACCAAATGCTGAGTAGTGCAGTCGACAAGAAGAAATATCTAGAAGTTCTAATGAAAAGCAAAATACATGCAACTGTTATTTAAGGCCTCAACAAGACATCTATCAAAACACATCTATCGAGTGTTTCCGATAGTTCAAACATTTGAGAATGATTATGCAACCCTGCTTTTGGTAATTTTTTTACTGGTTTTGTTTTACCAGAGGGCGTTTTTCTTCTTTTTTTCTTCTTTCTTTCACGCTACACTCAAGCCAATAATCGCTGGTTATCCCATATTTGACTATCCCTGCAAACGATAGTGATCATTCATGTCACTGAAACGTTCAGTATCGTTTTATGACCCAATCTATTAATATGATTTTGGTGTGATAAGTATTTGGAGTTGCGTTTCAAGTAGTTTATTGGAACCCCATCTATGATTCGCTTTGTATAAGGCTCTGTAATTCCATAATAGATTTTGGCGAGCCTCAGTATAATTACCCACAATATTTTATCTTTGCTAATGTAATGCCTGTCCTGCGATATAGTCGTTCATGGGCTGGATGGGTACGTTTTATCTGGGCCTTGCCCGATTTGACATCAACTATATGCATGCTGAATTCCGTCTCTCAATCTGAATAATAGTCTGTGTCAAATGCGTCTATAAAAGATTTTGAGGGGTGACTGGCCACAGGTTTGGCATGTTGTTTACGAGCAGCATGCCCTCTCATTTACACCTGCACGGATATGAACTGTTGTCCCAATTTTTTAGTATCTAAGAATCTGAGTCTCTAAGTCAAATCAATGATTTTGTTTTTGTTTTTTGTTTTTCATTGTGAAAGACACTGTATTCCCTCACGCTAATACTTTGAAATTGTTGCTGAGCAGGTGTAGTGTACTGCATGGTTCCCGGCAGTCTTATTATGTTGGTTGCTGTAACATTCTTTTACAATGAATGGGTCTAATGAATTGTACTCAGTACATGCCACTTTAGTGGGCCCATAGAACCATAGAACCAAATACTGAGTAGTACAGTCCACAAGAAGAAAAATCTAGAAGTTTTAACGAAAAGCAAAATACATGCAACTGTTATTTAAGGCCTCAACAAGACATCTATCAAAACACATCTATCGAGTGTTTCCGATAGTTCAAACATTTGAGAATGATTATGCAACCCTGCTTTTGGTAAATTTTTTAATGGTTTTGTATTACCAGAGGGCTTTTTTCTTCTTTCTTTCACGCTACACTCAAGCCAATAATCGCTGGTTATCCCATATTTGACTATCCCTGCAAACGATAGTGATCATTCATGTCACTAAAACGTTCAGTATCGTTTTATGACCCAATCTATTAATATGATTTTGGTGTGATAAGTATTTGGAGTTGCGTTTCAAGTAGTTTATTGGAACCCCATCTATGATTCGCTTTGTATAAGGCTCTGTAATTCCATAATAGATTTTGGCGAGCCTCAGTATAATTACCCACAATATTTTATCTTTGCTAATGTAATGCCTGTCCTGCGATACAGTCGTTCATGGGCTGGATGGGTACGTTTTATCTGGGCCTTGCCCGATTTGACATCAACTATATGCATGCTGAATTCCGTCTCTCAATCTGAATAATAGTCTGTGTCAAATGCGTCTATAAAAGATTTTGAGGGGTGACTGGCCACAGGTTTGGCATGTTGTTTACGAGCAGCATGCCCTCTCATTTACACCTGCACGGATATGAACTGTTGTCCCAATTTTTTAGTATCTAAGAATCTGAGTCTCTAAGTCAAATCAATGATTTTGTTTTTGTTTTTTGTTTTTCATTGTGAAAGACACTGTATTCCCTCACGCTAATACTTTGAAATTGTTGCTGAGCAGGTGTAGTGTACTGCATGGTTCCCGGCAGTCTTATTATGTTGGTTGCTGTAACATTCTTTTACAATGAATGGGTCTAATGAATTGTACTCAGTACATGCCACTTTAGTGGGCCCATAGAACCATAGAACCAAATACTGAGTAGTACAGTCCACAAGAAGAAAAATCTAGAAGTTTTAACGAAAAGCAAAATACATGCAACTGTTATTTAAGGCCTCAACAAGACATCTATCAAAACACATCTATCGAGTGTTTCCGATAGTTCAAACATTTGAGAATGATTATGCAACCCTGCTTTTGGTAAATTTTTTAATGGTTTTGTATTACCAGAGGGCTTTTTTCTTCTTTCTTTCACGCTACACTCAAGCCAATAATCGCTGGTTATCCCATATTTGACTATCCCTGCAAACGATAGTGATCATTCATGTCACTAAAACGTTCAGTATCGTTTTGTGACCCAATCTATTAATATGATTTTGGTGTGATAAGTATTTGGAGTTGCGTTTCAAGTAGTTTATTGGAACCCCATCTATGATTCGCTTTGTATAAGGCTCTGTAATTCCATAATAGATTTTGGCGAGCCTCAGTATAATTACCCACAATGTTTTATCTTTGTTAATGTAATGCCTGTCCTGCGATACAGTCGTTCATGGGCTGGATGGGTACGTTTTACCTGGGCCTTGCCCGATATGACATCAACTATATGCATGCTGAATCCGGTCTCTCAATCTGAATAATAATCTGTGTCAAATGCGTCTATAAAAGATTTTGAGGGGTGACTGGCCACAGGTTTGGCATGTTGTTTACGAGCAGCATGCCCTCTCATTTGCACCTGCACTGATATGAACAGTTGTCTCAATTTTTTAGTATCTAAGAATCTGAATCCGCAAGTTAAATTGCTGTTTTGTTTTGTGTGTGTGTGTGTTTTTTTTTTATTATTTTGAAAGTCTCTGTATCCCCTCACGCTTATACTTTGAAATACTTTACTTAGCAGGTGTGATATACTGCATGGTTCCCGGCAGTCTGATAACGCTGGTTGCTGTAATATTCTTTTCATGTACAATTCAATTCAATGAAATGAGTTGACACCTCAGGGCCTCATTTCAATGCGTAGCCTGTATGGTTCATCCAGGTCATGACTAACGTTATACCCATTCCTTCTCAAGCCACAGCTGCCTTGTTTTCATCTTCACTTTCATTTTTCAATTTATTTAACAAACAAAAAAATATCCCTTTTCAGCTCCCCCCCCCCCCCTTACGTGGTTTTCTGTGATGGTGTGTTCGCCTCGTGCTGGGGGTTGCTGATGGGTATAAGAGGAGTAGTGGCAATGCTACTGTGGCGGCTGTGCTCCTATACTGTATGGAGTCCATGGGGCATACAATGATCTTTGTATTTCAACTGAATTTTAGCTAAAACATAGCACAATGTACTAGTATTCTGTGCACTCGACCCGTTGTGCGCTCTGTACGATAGGTGCACCTCCCTGGTGGGTGCGCTTCCCGCTATGGTGTCGTTTTTTGTTTTTGTTGCTTGTTTTCCCCCCTTTCGCGACTTTGGCGAGTGGGACGTCCCAATCCTGTGGACGCTGCTTATGATGATCAATGATTGAGCAAAAAAGTCAATACCATTTTTTTGTTTCACTGATCTCATCTCGCTCTCATTCTCTCTGCAAACTTGAAATGAATACAAAAAATAAACACTTATGTATCAATGGAATAATCTTCTATTACGTTATGCAGATAATTTGTTTCATTCTCTTTAATTTAACTTTAATTGATGTGTTGTAATGGTAGGGATGGGGTTGAAGAAAGCTTACTATGAGGTGATATCCGGGAAAGCTGATAGTATCAATCAGTTATACGCTTATTGTCTAAACTCTCTTATGAGATGTTCTGTATTTGTTTTTTTTTTGTTTTTCCTTGTTCTTCTCTGATTTCTTTTCCATTTTTCTCCTTCATGACATTCCCAGTGAACAAATATTCAGAATTGATTTCTACATCGTAGTTTGTCTATCATGACTTGTGAAGATATGACACTTATTGTTTTATTATGGCCAATAGGCACTTACTGTTAATATCAGAAACTACAGTGTAGGTGCATACAGTAAACATCAAAGTTCTATTCATGTCTCCCTTCGTCTCTCTCCTTCTCTCCTGATCCCCAAATAACCTATAAAAATTCATATTGATAGTTTGAATTATGCACGTGAATATATCTCGTATGAAAATGATATTTTTTGAATATCAAGGGAGCCCCCTCACTCAAATGCAGTCTGTTGTTAAATCCATGCTGATATTATTGCTTATGCCTCGTTTTGTATTGGCAGAGCAGACACAGGCCACGGACGTGTGTGCCCAATTTGATATCATCGGCTATGTCTTGTCTGCGTCCTTGTTGTTTCTCGTGTCTTGTTTGTGTCTCATGTCTATGCTTCATGTGTGTGTTTCTTGTATGTGTTTCATGTTTGTGTATATGCGTTTCTCTTTCTCTTCTTCCAGGTCTGTACATTCCTACATAACTACAATCTCCAGGTCTAGGTCTAAGTGGAACTTTTGTCGATTTCGGTGTGATTTTCTTTATACTTATGGCTAATCCAACATTTGTTTTCAACTCTGTGAACGATGATGAATTTTATGATACAGTTGGGCGCTCTTTTACGTCCGCGCAGGAAAACAAAACTTCCACCTTATATGAAGCATACATATCGAACAAACTTAATGCTTCAGCACAAGAATTTGAATATAATTTTGATCCTGAAGATCCTGTGCAAAGTTCATCATGTGTTTATCTGACTGTAAATCAGTATGAACAATATGTTATGAATAGTGATGATGACAATCTTTTGTTAGCTCATTTGAATATACGAAGCATAAGTAGAAATTTTGATAAGTTGCGATTATTTTTAGAAAACTCTGGTAATATCTGTTCTGTTATAGGTCTGACCGAAACATGGTTGACTCCCAATATAAGTCATTTATTTTCTATATCCGGCTTTGATTTCGTGTACAGAAATAGAAAAGAAAGAATGGGTGGTGGCGTGGGTTTATACATCCCCAACAAATTTTAATATTCTATCCACGAAGAATTGAATGTCATGACTGATGTAGTTGAATCTCTTTTTGTTGAAATGGTAAACCCGAATGGGAAAAACATACTGATTGGAGTTGTTTATAGACCCCCTGGATCGAATCCGAATGATTTTTTGTTGTATGTACAAAATCTAATGCAGAACTCTATCTTTATAAATAAACATGTATATTTAATGGGTGATTTCAATATTGATCTTATGAAATGTAACTCCCAACATATTTCGCAAGAATTTGTAGAAACCTTAATGTCTGTTTCTTTATTACCGTTAATTTCTAAGCCGACCCGTGTTACTGACCGATCTGCCACTTTGATTGATAATATTTTTTGTAATATTCTCCCAATTCCCGAGTCTGGTATTGTTTTATCTGACATCTCTGATCATTATCCAATCTTTACACAAGTGCCAATTAAGTTATCTCCTAGGCAAAATAATTATCAGAGACGTCGTAAGATTACGGCCAATAATCTTATTAATTTGCAAAATAGTTTAAAAGATATTGATTGGTTTTTTCTATACAACAATACCGATCTTGATTTGTGTTATGATTATTTTATGAAAACTATCGCTTCTAAAATTGATGAACATATTCCGTTTTGCACAAGGAAAAGTTCTTATAAAAGAACTCCAAGACTCCCGTGGATAACCCATCACTTTTAAGATCGATTAATAGAAAAAATAATTTGTTTTATAAATACAGGAGCAACCCTACGGATAAAAACAGACAAAAATATGTGACTTACAAAAACACGCTTACTAATTTATAGCGTTTACAAAAGAGAAAATTTTATGTCAACCAGATAATGAAATATAAAAATGATATTAAGAATACTTGGAAAACAAAAAAAGATGTTATGAATACATCTAATGATGCATCTAGTATTTCAGAAGTACGATGGGGTAATACCTCAAGCAATGTACCTGCTGGTATGGCCGAAATTTTTAATGATTTTTTTTGCATTGATTGGGAAAAATTTATCACAAAGTATCCCTTCATCTAATAAAGTGTTTTCTGATTTTTTAGATATACCTAATCCTAAAACTATATTTTTGGACCCTACGTATAATGAAGAAGTTATTGATATTATTAATAATTTGAAAGAAGGGAAAAGCCCAGGTTGTGATGGAATCGATAATTATTTGTTGAAAAATATAATTCTTCAAATAATAGATCTTTAGTACATATTATTAATCTATCACTTAGTACTGGGCTTGTACCAAGTCAAATGAAGACTGCCAAAGTTATACCTATATATAAGAAAGGGGAGAAAAATGATGTCAATAATTACAGACCAATATCGTTATTAACTTCAATTTCTAAAATTTTGGAAAGAATAGTATATATCCGAACTGTAAAATTTTTCAATATGAGTAATATATTTACGAATTTTCAATTTGGATTCAGAGAAAATCACAACACCACCCACGCTTTACTTACCTTTGTGGAAAAGATTACACATGCACTTGATACATTTTCGCATACAATAGGCATCTTCCTGGACTTCTCAAAGGCTTTTGATACGATTAATCACGGTATACTTCTTTCTAAGTTATCCCATTATGGTATTCGCGGAAAAGCCTTGCAATGGTTTACGAGTTATTTATCTGACAGATTTCAATATGTACATGTGAACAGTTTTGATTCTTCTATGAAGAAAATAGAATGTGGTGTTCCGCAAGGAAGTTTGTTAGGCCCACTGTTATTTATAGTTTACATTAATGATTTTTATAGATCTTCAGATAAACTCTCTTTCATATTATTCGCGGATGATTGCAATCTTTTTTATTCCCACCCTGACCCTAATACTTTGATTAGTACAGTGAATGATGAATTGAAGAATGTCTCACAATGGATATATGCAAATAAATTGTCACTGAATATTGAAAAGACAAAGTATATGTTTTTCAGTAATTCTTTAGATAGATTACCAGGTAATGTTATATTTGACACTACTCCCTAGAAGAGGTTTCGTCTATTAAATTCTTAGGTGTTTGTGTTGATAATAAGTTATCATGGAAGTGTCACATAAACAATATTTGTAAAGTAATTGCACGTAACATAGGCATAATGAATAGATTGAAATATTATCTTCCTTCTTCGGCTTTGATTACGCTTTATTCAAGTTTGGTATTGCCGTACTTGAATTACGGAATTCTTGCTTGGGGGAATACATATTCGACATTGTTAGATAAACTTTTTCTTCTGCAAAAGATGGCGCTCAGAATCGTTCTTAACCTTCATATCCGAGCACATACTGACAAGCTTTTCCTTGAGCACAAAATTCTGAAAATAAAAGAGTTGTATTTGTTTCAACTTGGTCAATTTATGTTTAATTACAACTGCAATCATCTACCCAAAATATTTTATTCTTTATTTCACCGTAACAGCCACGTACATAATTATCCCACTAGACAATCTAAAGAATTTCATCTTCCCTTAGTTAGAACTGTACACACTCAAAATACATTTGTTTATACCGGACCCAGATTTTGGAATAGCTTAGATAATGATCTAAAAGAATCTGTGAAGTTAATTACATTTAAGTATAAACTCAAAAAATATTTGTTTTCTAAATATACCATTTAATTCTGTTCAATGAAAAAACCCGTCACGTTTCATTTTTCCTTGAGATTTTGTAGTGTGTCCACAGACCTTTTCCATCCCTCTCCTTTTCCTTCTCTGTTCTTCCCTGCTCCTTTTTCCTCGTTCTTCGTTGTCCAGTATCTGTCTGAGTGCATTTCCTCAAATTCTGTTATTTCTGTGTATTGTGTTATTGTTGTTGTTGTCGTCGTTATGTTTTTTGTGGCCGATTGCATATCTTCCTTTCCGTTCAATTTTCCTGGCACACCTGGCCCCATAGTGTCTGTGCCACAAATGTGATATGTTATATAGTTTATACGTTTGCATCCTAAAATCCTAGTAAGTATTGTTTATAGTATCAACATCATTATATCAATGAGTAAAATGTACAATAGTATATAGAAGAATTTAAAATGAATATGTCTTATTGGTATAACAAATTGGTGCTGTTGTTGTTTTGTTCCAGTGTTCCACGTTTTACAAGCGTGGCTTTTTTTAGTGGAACACTGTTTTCCATCATTGTGATTATTTACTATTTTTGTTGCCATGACAAAGTGCATTGTTTCTTTTTTACGACATCATTCGTGTATAATTTATATTGTATTGAAAAAAAATCCTTTATCGGACGAGTGTAAGAGAAATGAAAAAAAAAATTGTATCACTTTGGATTATGTCAACTTTTTCTTTTCTTTTCTTTGTGATGATGGAAATAAATAAACTATTGAATTGAATTGAATTGAATTGTATTCCGGACTTTCCAACAGTTGGTCCGCACTTGACCGTACTGCCCTGCTTTGGCAAAAAGCAATCAAATGATATTTTTACGGATATGACTTTTTATTGATTTGGCATATTTGAGCCATGCTCCATTTAACTGAAAAATCCAAAAGTTACAATTTTGGCCCATTTCTGAGATAGTCGGGTGGCAAAAGGAAGCAAGTGCACAAAATTGCATGAAAATGGCAAAAGGAACCAGGTTACAACCTCATATGATATGATTGTCAATTGCTTCCTTTTGCCAAATTATTTATATTTGCATACAATCTAAAATACTTCGGCAGAAGGAAGCAAGTGATATTCTTATGATAATTATGATTGTCACTTGCCTCGTTTTGCCATTTTTTAATATTTGCTACAAATTTATAATACTTTGGCAAAAGGAACCAAGTAACATACTCATGATATGATTGTCACATGCTTCCTTTTGCCAGCACCTCGCAGGCAACTCCGACGCAGGTACTTCGCAGCTGTAACGCATTTACTTCGTAGTCGCCGTATGCGGCCAAGATAATGACATTCTGTGGGACTTCTGTCATTCCTTCATAAGGATTCCTTCACAGAGTTGTCAGCCCTCACTCGCCACCCATGCGCCTATTAGCACGCAGGTCACACTGAAATGATGAGATTAAAACCGGAAAGCAAGAACATAAGTGTACGTAAAAATTCTTTTGTAACGCTCTTGTAAATATGTGCATGAATCAAGTTGAGCGCCGAACGTCGATGTGTAGGAATATAGGTCTATAGTTTCTCAAACAAATTTTCAGAAAGATAAGGGACAGTTTGACGTATAACCACAGGGGATATGTACGTACGCTGTGTCACATACTCCAGTACATCTGCATGCCCGTAGCAACAACACCTTGCACGCAGTGATTGCAGTGGATTGACGAGGGAAACATCAAACAGTAAGTCTACTTTATTTCGTGATATAGTAACTGCATTTTTGCGACTGTTTTATAAAACATCATATCCTATAAACATTATGATGACTTCTGCTAGTATTGTTGTTGTCAACCCCCCCCCCCCCCCATTGTTTCTGATGGACTTTACAGTTTCAAAACGTGAATCTTGATCTTGTCACTACTCGGATATGTACAGTAGTCAAACTTTGGCAGGCCGAGATAATTTCATAGGCAGACAGGAAATAACCCATTTAGTGCGGAGAGGGTTCACGCTGACACCCCGCTGGGGTTGGTCCTTATTAACTTTTAAAGCGAGGATCATCCCCAGCTTTAATCATCTATATATATCACCCACATCCTAATTCTCACGAGAACATGAAACGCACTTTGGAAATAATGAAAAACAACAAACATATAAAATGCTTAAAATGTAGAAAACAGAAATAAATTAGACGCATGCATTAGAAAGCTTTGCTGCGCTCCTGAATTGGAATTGATATTACACGTATTATAAACCACTAACAAATGTTTTAGAGCACAGGCTTGTATGACTGTGTTTTCAAGTCAAATTTTCGCTCACGCATTCGGTTTTTCGGAAATGTCCATGGGAAATGACACAAAACTGCACATCCACTCTCAATCTCTTTTTTCGTAAGGCGAAATGAAAAGCTTTCGAGAAGAAAAAGGTGATATTTTATCAGGCTAGATTCTATGAGCGTGATTAATTTGTCGCTTATCTTACATTTTCCCTACAATCGCTAAAAAGCTAGCTTTTGAGCATTTTACAACAACGTCGTCACGTCTAACATCAAAATCCCCAAACAAAGGTGGTTCCAACGTTTCCACGCGTTTAGTGCAGTACAGAGAGCTACATGCATTTACCGTGACTTGTCAACCTTTGTGTGTGTGTGTGTGTGTGTTTGTACACATATACATACACACACACACACACACACACAAGGTTGACAAGTCGCGGTAAATGCATGTAGCCCTTTGTACTGCACTAAACGCATAGGAACGTTCGAACCACCTTTGTCTGGGGATAGCGGGAGATGTTCGACGTCATTAATGCTCAAAAGCAAGCTCTTTAGCGTTTATCGGAAAGAGGCAAGACAAGCGACAGAATGTCTAAAGATTTTTTTATCGTTTATTTGAAACGTTTTATATACGTCGAAAACATTTCTAAAAGAAGACGTTCTGAAAACTTCCACTTGGTAGCAAGGAGTGCCGTACTATCTAAGTATGAATTTGTCATGCTTAGATAGTACGCCATAGAACCTACGCATACATTTGAACAATTTGGATAGAGATTCCATCCGTCTCTAACACCTCCCTGCGCATGGAGCTGTCGATGCTTGTCCTACGGCATGATGTGATTATATGAAATCATACGTCTTTTTTTTGTCGCTTGCTTTTGAGCATTTTACAATGACGTCAAACATCTCCAGCTATCCCCAGACAAAGGTGGTTCGAACGTTCCCACGCGTTTACTGCAGTACAAAGAGCTACGTGCATTTACTGCGACTTGTCAACCGTGTGTGTGTGTGTGTGTGTGTGTGTGTGTGTGTGTGTGTGTGTGGAATATGATAGAGCGTGAGAAGATAATCACAACCAGAATTTGTTTTAAGCACTGTTCATTTCTTTTCATTTTGATCATTCCAAATACATTTCCTCCGTGTGATGTCCTGCCCAACCCTATTTGCAAAGTTCAACTGGCTCAAAGTCTCATCTCGTTTATTTGCTCGAGCGTATGTTTGTATTAAAGGAGACCTCTGGATGATTTTCAGATTTTTACAGTTGGACAACTATAAATTAGTTATACTGAGGACAGTGTGTCAGAATTTGTGATAATTGGAATGAAGAAAAAGAATATTTTCAAAATGTAGAACAAATTGCACTGAACAAGGATGATGATATGGCAGAGTCACCATAAGAATGTATGAGTTGGGGCTCAAGGAAGCAGAACAAAAGAAGAAGGCATTCATAGATTATACACAGGTGAACTCGCAAGCAAGCGGTATTGCAATGGAATTACACTGCTACAATTCTGAAATATGTGAACCTCCTATGTCATCATCCTTGTTCAGTGTAATTTGTTAAAGGTTTTTCAAAGTATTGTTTCTCTGCTAAAGAACCACAATAAATTCCTCAAATCTATACATAGAGTTGTCGACTTATGTACTACATGATGTGAAATTATGAAAATCGTCTGGAATGTCCCTTTAAGGAACGGGATAAAATGCCTATGGTTGTCAAGCTGCACATTGGATCTTTTGTCCTATTTCAACGACACACACTCACGAGACAAACACACGTTTGCATGATTACATTGTTAGATGCTTACTGGAGTATGGCTAACATATTTTTTTTTTCTTAAAAGGGGGAGTCCATATGATTTCATATAATTACATCATGTCGTAGGACAAGCATCGATAGCTCCATGCAGGGAGATGTTAGAGAAGGAGTGGAATCTCTATCCGATTTGTTTAAAATTCATACTTAATTCTCATGGCACTCCTTGCTATCAATTGGAAGTTTTCTGAACATTCTTGAAACGTTCCAAGTTCTTATTTGGACGTTTTGTCTAAACATTTTCAGAACTTTTTCTTTAGGAATGTTTTCGACGTATCTAAATCGTTTCAAATCTGTAAACTTAAAAAAAAAAAACAGAATTTGATACACAGCCTTTCACAATTTTTAAGGACCATCTCAAAAAATGGACATTATAGACGTCAGAAGACCTTTTAAGAATATTCAGAACCTTTTGCGAACGTTCTGCAGACGTCCATAAATCCTTTTACAACCGTCTAGAACGTTTAAAAAAGGTTTTAAAATGCTTAAAATAAGTCCTATGACCCTTTCCAGCACATTTAGAAAACCCTTCATATCTTTCTTAATCATCCAGTATACTTTGTTTCACAGCAAACATTGTGTTAGTGTGTGTGTGTGTGTGTGTGTGTGTGTGTGTTTCCTTTTTCATTGGGCATTAAAGAAAAGTATGGTTATGAAATCATTCAGGTATAGAATCTGGGATTTTAAGTACTGTTTAACATTGGGAACAGTGATTAAAAACAATGTTCGAATGATCACATAACTATGATGCATAGGAAATTTTTGCAATAAAGCCTCAAACACAATAAGATGATATCATTGTTTTTCTTACTAAACCATACGTGTAGACGGTCAGTCTAGAAACAACACGAAACACTAATTATACTGATTAGCTTTTGTGACATTGGCTGTTTTTATCCCCCACTCACATTTTAGAACTATTTTAAAGCCCTTAAGATGGGTTTTTGTTTCTTCTGTTAATGTAAAATGATAATGCCTTTAATGTTCCCTAATTATAACACTATAATACTATCCTAACCTATTCCTAATTTCCTACCACGGATACCAACTATATCCTATCCCAAACTGATGTACATTTGTATCTCTATCACATTCTTTTATACACCGGCAAACATGTAATGCGTGAAGACATGTTTACTAAACTTGAATCACACATACCCGTAGTTAGGCCCAGCAAAATAATATGAAAATGCCTCTTCACAATACAATTTGAAATTGTGAATAATTGAACAATAACGTAGGTAGAAACACTCAACCTATCAACACAGTTCAGAAGATTGAAGTTTGAACCCAGCATAAATACTTTAGATTTTAATGTCTGTGGTTTATTTTGACTAATTTCCAAATAATCGGCCTGTGCGTGTTTCCGCGTGTTTAATTGAATCTTGCAGTTCAAGAAATGCATTTCTTTTTATTTTCCTTTTTTTTGCGTGTCTTATTTTCTACACGCTGAATAATTGTTGCCAAGAATCTTGAAAGGGACAGCAAACTGCTGTTCACTCGGTTTGTTGTGGTATGAGGAACGATGCATACCTGAATAGAAATGCTGTCTTTTGTCGAAGCAGGTCATTAACACACGCGCATAACTTTCCGGGGGGGGGGGGGGGGGGAGAACACGAAGCAAAGGAGACATTCCTGTTTCTTCTCCTTTTCCGATACATCCCTGATTTCAATAAACCAATTACAAACACTTTATGGAGTGTCAAATGTAATCAACCTGATATCGCCTTCACAGTATATTCAAGCAGAACACTTTTTTTTGAAACTTTCTGTGTTATGTGATGTTATTACTTTTCTTTATGAAAATAGAAATATTTTCATTCCTCCTTGTTGCAAATGAACAAGCTGTTGGTGTCAACGGTCAAACTAGAAATACATCTTTCTCGGACACTTCTCTTATGCTTGTCACTATTTTGTCGTAAATATAGGCATTTTTTTTTTGAGAGTGTTATCATGGCAACTGAAATCTTCGTATGAAATCTATCCCATGACAAAGGTTTCTGCTGCATTTGAACAGGAAACTTTTGAGTCTATAAACTCAGTCATTCTAGTCACATTTTATATTGTTAGATAAGAAATGACATAGAGTGTTATTCTAAAAAGTACCAAGCATACGGAAGTAGATATCAAAGAATGGACAAGCCTTTAATTAGAATTTCTATGAGAAATTTGATATTTATGGAGTTCGTACCATTAGATTTAGGTAGTATTTCATTGACAATATGTTAGTGGGGTGGCTTAGCTCGAAAATTCAAAGGAATTGTGCATTTTGTGATACAAGCACCAAATTTGGCACACATGTACATTAACATGTTGCAAACATTTTAAGATATTGGGCCACTCGGAATTCTGTCATTATGTCCGCCATATTGGATTTCAAAATGGCCGCCATTTGAAATCTACATTTGCGATTATCTCTGGGTCTAATGCTGCTATTGACTCGATTCTGGTGTCTAAATGTATGTTTTGGGGGGCAAGGAATCCAATGGTAACAATCTGCATTGCGTATTTTCACCAATGGGCCGCCATGTTGGATTTCAAAATGGCCGCCATTTGAAATCTACATTTGTCGTTATCTCTGGGTCTAATGTTGCTATTGACTCGATTCTGGTGTCTAAATGTATGGGTTTTTGTTTTGTTTTGTTTTTGTTTTTTGTTTTTGTTTTTTTTTTTTTGGGGGGGGGGTAAGGAATCCAATGGTAACGATCTGCATTGCGTGTTTTCACCAATGGGCCGCCATATTGGATTTTAAAATGGCCGCCATTTGAAATCTACATTTGCGATTATCTCTGGGTCTAATGCTGCTTATTGACTCGATTCTGGTGTCTAAATGTATGTTTTAGGGGGCAAGGAATCCAATGGTAACAATCTGCATTGTGTGTTTTCACCAATGGGCCGCCATATTGGATTTCAAAATGGCTGCCATTTGAAATCTACATTTGCGATTATCTCTGGGTCTAATTCTGCTATTGACTTGATTCTGGTGTCTAAATGTATGTTTTGGGGGCAAGGAATCCAATGGTAACAATTTACATTACGTATTTTCACCAAATGGGCCGCCATATTGGATTTCAAAATGTCTGCTTTTATACATGGCCGCTTCTCGATATACATTTGTCGTTATCTTTGAATCCAATGACATGATTCTGGTGGTGGTGGTGGTGGTGGTAGTAGTTGTAGGTGTAGTGGTAGCTGTAGTGGCAGTGATGATGCCAGAAATGTTACATTGTGTCATTTCAGGTTCATTGTGATGCATGCATGCCTATTGACCGATTCGGGTTCGTTGAGGGCAGCATACATTTTACGGCACAGGGCGCAGCCACAGTGGGCGTATCAGCCGACCCCCCCCCCCCCCCTGCTCTCCCCCACCCCGGGGCAACATGTTTATCACGCACTTGTAACAAAGGTTCGCGCACTAGCAAGCATTCGCGCACTCAGTACGAGACGCCCATTGGCTAAAGCAGTTTTTCATTCTGCGCGCGTGCTAATGTAGGGAGATGGGTGGGGGAGTGCGGAGGGGGGGGGGGGGAGGGTCGGCTGATACACCCACTATGGCTGCGCCCATGCCAAAAATACACATAGCGCGTCACAGAATCGGTCAATAGACTGACGGTGCTGGTTTTTGTTCAAGACGTACAGTTCCACCATGTCCAAGAGGTTCACACTAGCTCATGCTGAGCGAACTTCGCCATCAACATCACTGCATCTCACCACAACTGAATGGAAATTATGCCTCATATATCAAGAAGACAAGATGGAGACACTGACCAAACCTGACCAATCAAAGAGAAAATACATTGGTAGTGGATACAGTTCACTCGCAGAGAACTTTGAGAGCTTTGCAGGATCATTTCACCTGGAAAGACTCGATGATGGTCATGGCATTGAAGCTGCGATGGTTGAACACGGTGCACAATGTCACCAGACGTGCAGGCTCCAGTACAACAACACCAAACTACAGAGGGCACAAAAGAGAGCAATCAAGAAAGAAGGGTAGAGCGATGAGGAACAATCTTCATGGAAATGTGCCGGGCACATTCACATTCATTGAGTACGGAGATGGTCCTAGAAACTTTTGTGTGTCTGCTGTTTGCGGTCTACACTATTGGTTCCCATCCTGGAATTCTTCGATCACCCGAGCAACCTCCGGTCCTGCAACCATCCAGCGACGAAGGGCACTAGGGTTGTCAGTGAGCCCAACCGCGCCACCGTCTCCTTTGATGCAGGCATTATTCTGCTCATGTGCCTGGTCAATTGGGATTGAAGAGAACACCCTCTGTGTTTTCTGAACTGTGAAGTGGCCTTCACTGAATTTTCCGGCTACATCTGGGTGTTTGGTAGTGATTTTTGCCATGTCCTTTAGGTGGACTGGTATCCACCTAGCATAGGTTGGACCAGCTCTGTCAGAGCATCGAGGAACATCATCAACGATCCCTGCCTGAGAGAACGCACATACACTAGAACCAACTGTTCTAGTTCTAGCACAGTTGCCCAGTAGCTAAACTGGGTGATGTTGTCTCGTCTCTGGCGACACCAGTCTTCAAACGCATGAAGGTCCTCTTCGTCCCTGGTTTCTCCCAGACAGTCAATAGTGGTTGTAGGCATGGTGTTGCAGGATGTACAGTGCTGTTGCAGTCACTTGATGTGCTCTTCTTGTGCGCAAGACATTGAATGCTCGCTGGAATGAGTCTGCTGTCCCTGCTGTCACAATCGCAGTCTCAGTTTGTACAAGTGCTTGCACCCAATCACCCCCTTGCAGTCAGTCCCCCAGTGTTTTCAGTGCCACCATCTCTATGTGGAGACCACCAAACATCACTACTATGTGGTCTTCACCATAACTCTCTGGCCACTTCCACTGTATCTGCTTGGCCAAAGCAAACAGTAGCTGATCAAAGGTGACCACTGGTGTCTGTTCAGGATTCAGGTGTTCTACAGCATTTTTCACAACATCCATTGATTGCAGGATCATGGCCACAATGTGGGCACTTTCCAGGAAGAGAGGAAGCAGCGACATGGGGCAGATGACTCGAGCATCTGGTGGCTGTTGGCTGGCATGAAATGCAGACCAAGATGAGAGAGAGAGATGCTCAGGCCAACTTGTGACAGTCTGTCGTCCAATCCCTTCTTGCGGGTATGAGCATGAGACATCATCCCTATGTACCGGGTATGTTGGAAGTGGGGTCTCCTGTGCAACACTGTGCTTGACACAGGTGGATGATGTTTCTGGGACCTTCTCTGCACTCGATGAAAATGAATGTGCCCTGGTGCGTTTGCATAAAGATTGTTCCTCATCGCTCTGTCCTTCTTTCTTGATTGCTCTCTTTTGTGCCCTCTGTAGTTTGGTGTTGTTGTACTGGAGCCTGCACGTCTGGTGATATTGTGCACCGTGTTCAACCATCGCAGCTTCAATGCCATGACCATCATTGAGTCTTTCCAAGTGAAATGATCCTGGAAGCTCTCAAAGTTCACTGAATTTGACAAAGTTCTATGCGAGTGAACTTTACCCACTACCAATGTCTTTCCTCTTTGATTGTTCAGGTTTGGTCAGTGTCGCCATCTTGTCTTCTTAATATATGAGGCATAATTTCCAGTCAGTTGTGGTGAGTTGCGGTGATGTTGATAGTGAAGTTCGCTCAGCATGAGCTAATCTGAGCCTCTTTGACAAAAACAAAAAAAAACAGCACTGTCGGTCTATAGGCATGCATACATCACAATGAACCTGGAATGATACAATGTAACATTTCTGTTATCATCACCGCCACTACACCTACAACTACAACTACTGCCACCACCACCACCAAAATCAAGTCATTAGATCCTAAGATATCGACAAATGTAAATCGAGTAGCAGCCATTTTAAAATCCAATATGGCGGCCCATTGGTGAAAATACGCAATGCAGATTGTTACCATTGGATTCCTTGATCCCCAAAACATACATTTAGACATCAGAATCGAGTCAATAGCAGCATTAGACCAAGAGATAATTGCAAATGTAGATTTTAAATGGCGGCCATTTTGAAATCCAATATGGCGGCTCATTGGTAAAAATACGCAATGCGAATCATTACCATTGGATTCCTTGCCCCCCCCCCCAAAAAAAAAAAAAAAACCATACATTTAGACACCACAATCGAGTCAATAGCAGCATTCGGTCCAGAGATGATTGCACATGTATTTTAAATGGCGGCCATTTTGAAATCCAATATGGCGGTCCATTGGTGAAAATACGCAATGCAGATTGTTACCATTGGATTTCTTGCCCCCCAAAACATACATTTAGACACCAGAATCGAGTCAATAGCACCATTAGACCCAGAGATAATCGCAAATTTAGATTTCAAGTGGCGGCCATTTTGAAATCCAATATGGCGGACATAAAGAGAGAATTCCAAGTGGCCCAATATCTGAAAATGTTTGCAATATGTTAATGTACATTTGTGCCAAATTTGGTGCTTGTATCACAAAATGCACAAAAGGTTTGCTAAGCTGCCCCACTATGTGTGTTTGATCGAATATAGTTCTTTACCACGAAAAAAACAAACAAACAAACCCGAAGACATAAGAGAATGCTATTGTATGAATAATGTGAATCTAGTGTGGTACATGCTTATTTGAATATGGGCCTACATGCCTATTGAATGAAGGCCTATATGATCCCCCTCCTCCAACCCCCTCCCAAAAAAAGAGTTGTTACAGCGTCAATGACAAAAGACGCCCAATTTCAAGAGAACTCAATATTCAAATATGCTCAGAATACGTAAGTCTGTATGAGTTATATGCCCCAACGTCTGTGCTTTTAGACGACATGTACACCTTCTTCTTTTTTTTTAATATGCCATGCGTTTAGACGTTTTCATTACCTTTTAGCTTGCCGTAGGCATAAGACCTTTGATCCTGGGAATTCTCAAGCCCTTCCTGTGCTTGCGTCCCCCCCCCCCCCCCCCAAACAAGCGAAAAATAATCTCACGAATAGCCATTACGAAGGCAGCTCTAGGCCGTATCGTATTGTGTCTTTTGTGTTCGCACAGAGACGTTGCTCTTGTTGTGTATGTGTGTCCGTGTGTGTGTGTATGACTTTACGCGAGTTTTACACATTGCGAGTGTATTATGGGCCAGGCCAGATATTGGTACCACCTGAGGTGACAAAACCTTTTTGGTGTCATTCTGTTTGTCGGGCATAGATATGCTTATCAAGCTATGATAGCATTTCCAAATGAGCAGCTTAGTCATAATAAATTAATTTTTAACCAATCTGGTGTCGTTGTTATATCCCTGTACTTCTGAATCGAAACTAACCACGCCAATGTCGCTTTATTTCCATCCAACAATGAAAGATAATGCAAAAACAATGTACCAGTACACTACAATACATTACAATAAATAATATCGTAAATGAACAGAGTTATTTTTGTTAAAAACTGATTAATTTGTTGAGAGAGTAGTACAAAAACAGTAAAGAAAATCCCTTTTATCAGGAACTTTAGATATGATAACGGTACATTGTTTTTTTTTAGCAGTGTTTACCAGAATATTGATGTTAATCAGGCAAAAAAAAAAAATCATAAAGCACACACACACACACACACACACGGAAACAATTGTCACATAATGTAAAGACGCCATATTGTAACAAAACTTAAGAACACATTGATAGGACAATGAAGGTCTAAGAGACAAAAGAAAGGGGTGACAAGAAAGAAAGAGAGATCTGATGCCACGCAACTCCATCATCAGCTGGAAGTACGAATGGAAGTTGTCTCGGAGATCAAGGTGAGTTTTTCTGTTTTAAGATAACCGGCGAAATTTTGATGGTGTCATTTTTTAGAGCATCATATGCTGAATATATGTGCCAAATTTCAGAGGAATTGGTTTCAAAATCTTGAAATTATGAAAGGTCACACTCTGCCGGTCTTGGGTCAAAGAGAGTCAAAAAGTATTTGGTCTTGGTCGGGTTAATGGCTGAAATCTATGACTAAGCTACTACTCTGGAAATGCTAGCATAGCAAAATATAATCCTTATATGCCATTTCATATATGCCATTTCAAAATGCACAACTAGGACTTGCCACCACAGGTGGTACCAATAACCCATTTTTCGGGTCTTGGCCCATGGACTAATACGTGACAATTTTTTTCCGTGCCTGTGTTTTTTTTTGTGTGTGTTTTGTTGTCTGATTAACAACAATATTCTGGTAAACACTGCTAAAAAGAAAAAAAAAACAATATGCCGTTATCGTATATTATATTCCACATACTAAGAATGTTGCAATAGGATTGGTCCAGAGCTGATCACATGATGAAGCGTAATTTTGCCCATCACATCACCTGAGAAGAAAAGTTCGTTACACTCTATGTTGATAGGCCCTTTTGTTTCGCTGATCTCCACACAGTCCACACAGTCCTAACGCAAGACGAGTACGCGCGAAATAAAAGTGCGTTGCACTGTGGACTATCATGTGACCTAGGTCACTTGATAGTACACAGTGCAACGCACTTTTACTTAGGTGCAGCAGCTGTGCGCGATCAGCTACGCGCATCGCCCATGGTCTCTAAAGTAGTGCCGCGTACCGTACATAGACGTACGTAGGTACGTATTAGAAACGTGGCACATAGGGCCTACGTTGTTTAGCATCGCGTCGATCGTAGCTCAATTCAACAAAATGGCCGCAGAAATCCCCAGATTTGACCTGCTTAGCGAAGCTGAAATTGATGACTTGCTGCAGGACAGTGAAAGCAAGAATACGAAACGACAGTTGAAGTTTAGTCTCGGAATATTTAAGGATTTTTGTGGTGCTCTAGGGGACGTTGATTTCGACAGCTCGCGGACATCGACTTGAAAACGTTGGATCAGCTTCTTGGAAAGTTCTACGCGGGTGTGAAATCGCGTAGTGGCGAGTCGTACCGGAAAAAAATCCATGCAGGCCTTGCGGTATGGTTTGCAGAAGTATTTTCTGAATTTGCGAGACATCGACATTATCAAGGACACCAATTTTGCGAAATCGGGTCGTGTGTTTAAAACTGTTCTTCGGAAGCTCAAAGTGGAAGGAAAAGCTAGCGTAAAACATCACAAAACTGTTAGTGAAACCGACATGAACAAAATTCAAAACAGTCTGGACTTGGACACTCCGCGTGGATTACAGCGTAAAGTATTTGTGGATATTATGACCCATTTTGCTAACCGAGGAGAAGAAAATTTGCATGATATGAAGGCTGATGACTTTATTCTTAGTGAACAAAATGGTCACCGTTATTTTCGCATCGTCGACAAAGCTACAAAGAATCACCCTGACGACGACTCGAACAGCCAAGGAGGACGTATGTTCGAAATACCTGGGTCTGGGAGTAGTAGGTGCCCTGTGGAAACACTCCTGAAATACAAATCTAAACTAAATCCCAAATCGCCATTTCTTTGGCAAAAACCAAAAGGAGCTGGACGATATGGAGATGGACCTTGGTATGACAACATTCGAGTTGGAATTCACACTCTTGGAAGTATGATGAAGACGATTAGCAGGGAAGCAGGATGCTCGACTGACTACACTAATCACTGTCTAAGAGCAACATCCATTACCACTCTTGATCATGCCGGTTTTCCTTCAAGGGACATTATGACTGTTTCAGGGCATAGATCTGAAACAAGCATCAAACATTACGCGCAAACGAGCGACCAACAAAAAATGAAAATGAGTGAAACAATATCTAATGCACTTGGACATGCGCAACAAGAACCAGGTCCATCTCATCACGGCCAGCAAGACCAGCGATGCACACAAAACCAAACACAACAAACTGCTGAAGTTAGTAATAATAGTGGTAATATTGATGATGATATTGATGACTTTTTGGAAATTTCAAACAGTCAAGTGGAACGTTTGCTAGCTGCAGTGGATAACACAGAATTGTTCGTTGCTCAGCCTCCGGTTGAGAACAGAAATGTGCAAGTTCAGAACCAGAACAGAAATGCGACATTTCAGTTTAACAACTGCGTTGTGAACATTACAACTAGCGTTAGAATTCTAACGACCACGTTGGACATCGTTTTAGCAACAACATGATTGGTAAGTAAACTAGAACACATGTAAAATAATATTACGTAGATTCTAGATCCTTGTCGTATTGCTAGGTTACGTCGTTTATAGCCTACACAAGCCCCGAAACCCCCGAAAACCACGTATGAATACCACACTCTCAGCCCAATCACGGACCGTATCGCAGAGCGGATTAATATTTACAGTTGCTACAGTGTATCTCTCGTGTGTATCGGCAAGCGTATGCTCTTTTCAGAGCGATTTGCGCTCTCCGTGATTGGTTGCCGCCGGTACAGTGTATTCTGTACTTTATACCCCTAGCCCTAAGGCGAATGAAAGACAGCTACGGTTTCAGATGTAACGTTAGATTCTGGAATGAAATGGGAATATCTAGGACCCTAGATGTGGAATATAAAGCAAATAATCAACTTTTAGTTTCAGGCAATGAGACAAACTATCACTTCCTCGGCGATCTGAATGTGTACGCTATCTTTCCTCAGCTGCGCTTCGGAAAGATAGCTACATCTAGATCGCCTCGGAAGTGATAGTTTGTCCCATCACCTTCACCAACGTTGATTATTTGCTTATTATCTAAAGTTCCTAATTAAAGGGATTATTTATACTGTTTTTATACTACCCTGTCAACAAATACATGTATTTCAGTTTTAAAGAAATATCACTCTTTTCATTTACAATATTATTTATCATAATGTATTGTAGTGTACCGGTACATTGCTACATTGTGTACATATTTTTACTGTAAGTATACAAGTACTGTTTTACTCTGTTAAACTCACTTTGTTTTCTTAATACCATTTCTATCACTGAAGAAAGAGTGATGTATGTTATGTTATTTTTTATTGTCGAAAAACGGAATAAACTTGAATTTGAATTCGAATTTGAATATGAATTGTTTTTGCATTATCTTTCATTGTTGGATGGAAATAAAGCGACGTTGGCGTGGTATTAATGTTTTCACCGTAGCTTTTTCACCGGAAAATGATGAATAATTGAAAAATACGGCAACATTCACGAGGAATTGCTTTTCTTGTTGTTGTTAGATAGAGGGATTTACACTGTATCATAAGCTTTGGATATTCCCTTCGCTGCATGGAATAAAGACTAATCCAGGCCCGTAGCCAGGGGGGGGGGGGGGGGGGGGGGGTGCGTCGGGTGCGTACCCACCCCCCCCCCCAAATTCTGAAAGGTCAACTTTTTCATAATAACGGTTTTTAGCAATTCTCAAGATAACAATCCAAATAAATATAAAGACACATTATATGCTACGTAAATGTGGAAGAGTACGTTTAACAATGTTAAAAATAATTGTACGAAATCCTTTTGTTGTATGAACCATCGGATCGTCCCCATGCACACAAACACAAATGTTATGTATCAATTTGTGCGAGCTATTATTATATTGGCACTGCATGCCATGGCCCTTGGCGCGTGTGACTGGTGTTTTTTTTTTTTTTCCACTGGCCGCCCGAGTACGTGCGATTCGTGGATGACATTGAGGTTGACACTTGCATTTTTTCACAGGAACAGAGGTAAGTGGATGAAAATCTAATAGCCTCAAGTTTACATATATGATAAAAATTAAAGAAATTTCCTCGAAATTACTATAATCGAAAACCTGAGACATTTGTGACCCTGCACCTCAAAACAAACAAAAAGTCGCCAGACATGAATTTTTATTTAAGACCATATTCTAGAACGGCAGACTTTAAGCTTTAAAATGATGTATAACTCAAATCAAATGGACTCTCCTAACCTATCTAAATATTGGAAAGAAAGCACAAACTCAGGAAAAGTGTGAACTGAGAAAAGAGGCTCTGAA
This sequence comes from Diadema antillarum, assembly GCF_040938485.1. Taxonomy (NCBI): domain Eukaryota; kingdom Metazoa; phylum Echinodermata; class Echinoidea; order Diadematoida; family Diadematidae; genus Diadema; species Diadema antillarum. The sequence continues at coordinate 1,269,039 of NW_027271174.1, forward strand.
GTACAGTGTCTATTCAAGCGCTTAATCTTTATCAAACCGTGCTGGCTGTGCGATGAATGGGACAAAAAACAGGAAGTAAACCACCAGAGTAACAACAATGAAGGGATTATCAGATTAAACTGAAATTGAATATGCCTCATTAACACATTCTGTCCTTAATTAAAGCCAATTTTCAAAGCAGTAGCACTATCCTTTCAAAAAGTTATTAGAGTTGTAAGTGAAGAGTGTGGACAAGGTTTTTCAGAAATGAAAAAGGGATTCTAAAGACACACCTAATCACACTATTCTACCAAAAATGTTCGAGATAAACTGCTAAAAAAAAACTCACTTTCCTGCCCGTTTTATGATACCAAATTTTAGCATAATGTAAAAGAAGACCCGGTCTTTCAGAAAATATGAAAAAGTCAAGTTCGGCTAGGTTGACCCATTTCACTTATTTTCAGTCCTCACGCAAAATCAGTGTGTGCGACTTTATGTTCGTTTTGAGGTGCACGGTCACATTTTATATCTACGTCTCACAAAGATATAGTACATGTACATATAAGTACATGTTGGCATGATAATGCCTGGGGATAGATTATTATGTCAACTATTTTCCATTATGAATGCATGCTCCAATCAAATTGTGAAAAGGTGGTCATGAATTAGCATTTCTTACGAACGATCAGGAGAGACAAAACAAAATGAAAGGCCTGTCTTACTCCAGTTCTCTATTAGTTATACATTTTCTCATGTTGTGACAGTTCGATTGGTTCTCATTTTGAAGTGAGCCAAAACCTAAGAACATTCTCACTTATAATTTCCGAAGAGTATTATGCAGGCACGCAAACTCAATTTAGTTGTATTTCATTTAAATGTAATGGGTAAGAGGGTATGAGAGAGAATGCTGAGCTATGAAGTAAAATGGTAAAGTAAAAAGTTTGTCAGATAGTATTACAAAAGCCTGAATATTGCAAGAGCTGCGGGGTAAAAACAGTCAGGGAAAAACCCTATGTATGATAACATTGTGAGAGCGTTAGACTGCATTGTGACGCGTCGTTATTTAATTTACATTCTTTATTCATATTTTTCATAAAAAACACAGGTAATGAGCCGGATTGGGTTAAAATTCTCACTTACAGCTTTGTAGAAGTCTGAGTCAACAGTATCACACAGTATACTTCAAGACGTATTAGTACAAACGATTTCTTGAGCCTGCACCGTTTTAGGCTCTGTTCTGGATACGGCGGTAGAAACTCATTCTTTTTTGTTGTTTATTTAATCATTATTTACTAATCTCTTTTCTAACTTACAGGTAGCGGATTTCTTTGCAGGCCAAATTCGGAAATGTACTGTTGATTATTACATATACATTTTCTCATGTTGTGACAGTTCTATTGGTTCTCATTTTAAAGTGAGCCAAAACCTAAGAACATTCTCACTTATAATTTCCAAAGAGTATTATGCAGGCACGCAAACTCATTTTAGTTGTATTTCATTTAAATGTAATGGATAAGAGGGTATGAGAGAGAATGGAAAGTGCTGAGCTATGAAGTAAAATGGTAAAGTAAAAAGTTTGTCAGATAGTATTACAAAAGAAACTCATTCTTTTTTGTTTGTTTATTTTATCATTATTTACTTATCTCTCTTCTAACTTAAAGGTAATGGATCTCTTTGCAGCCCAAATTCGAAAATGCCTAGAGACAGCTAGTAACCAAATATGCTACTATAATTTAATAAATAAGAAATAACCATTCCAGTATGTATCTTAGTGTGCACAGTAAGACAGATCAAATCAAATAGGAAAACATTTGAGCACTAAGCCTGAGGTCTGAATTTGCACTCAACTTCTTCCAATGGCTAACGGATGTTTAATTTTTGAATTTCACTGACCTCCAAATTTCACAAAGAAAACCTTCTTAGCATGATGGTTAATATGACATTTGACGGATATTGGAGATGTTTGCGAATCGGATCTACTACCTTTAATATTATTAAATCTAAAATGATTATTTGAAAGTTCGGAAATGCTGGAAATATCCTACCACGAGGAGGCAAAATATAAATGGTTCACATTTACAATTCATTTTGTTTTAAAAATTTTCTTATTTATTTTCGTTTTTGACAAACTCGCATACCAACGGCTGATATACTGTATAGTAAAGTGAATGTTTCATCTTCCAAACAGCATCCAATGGGATGGAAAACTCCAACTGAAAGGTGGACACCGTGACCAAACTCGCTAAAGAAAACGCGTAATAGGGGTCGTTTTTTCTCACGGATTAGATGGAAAGTGTGATGTACGAGCGTATATAATCAAAGGGTATCAAAAAGGCCGAAATTTGGGAAAATGGTATATTGTTCAATCATAATGAAGTACTTCTTTAGGTTGCAGGAAACATTTAAGGAATATTTGTTTTTAAGGCCCGAAAAATCATATTATGATCATTACTCGTTTAGGGGCCATTTTGAAAGTCCATGTATGAGCATGGTGTCCACCTTTTAATTGTCGCTACCCCTCCAGGGACAGTATCAAAGGACCGTTTTGTTAATTAACGCAATCCCCCCTTCCTTTAAAAATCCTGGCTTCAGGCCTGCTTACGCGGGTATACAATAGAAAAAATAAAAGTTAAAACAACACCAAGAAAATCACTATTCTCTATTTTGCGGCGCGCGTACAAAGTCTCGAACACAATTAAACTTTGCAACTTCCTGGCAAAATGAGTTTTTACTATTTCCTAGATGAAATACCGTAACGCGATTGCATGCAACAGACAAAAATCCAAATTTCCTCGAGACTTTAAAACGTCATTAAAACAGTCAAAATGCACAATTTGCGGCGCGCTTCGCGCGCAAATTCTTATACAACTTTTGTAGTTCGGTCGTCCAAAGAATATATATATAATTGTGTGTGTGTGTGTGTGTGTGTGTGTGTGTGTGTGTCATCATTGGTATCGGTACCGAAGGTCCATTTTTTTAGTGACCGCACCCCCCCCCCCCTTTGAAAAATCCTGGCTACGGGCCTGTAATCGCAGCGCGTTTACAACAGAACACCTGTGGACATACAGACGACAGTGCTCTTCTTTGTATAACGGTTAGTTTATATTCAGAAGTATAGGGATATAAAAACGAGACCAAATTGGTTAAAAATACATTTATTCTGACTAAGCTACTCATTTGGAAATGCTATCATAGCTTGATAAGCATATCTATGCCCGACAAAAAAAAAAATGACACCAAAAAGGTTTTGCCACCTCAGGTGGTACCAATAACCCATTTTTTCGGGTCTTGGCCCATGGACTATTTAGTACTAAGTTTGTAGGCACAAACCCTATTGTATGTGTTGGACATAAAGGGGTCTGTGCCAAAATATGTCATTATGAATACATGTAATAATTATTTCCTCCAGTGTAGCAGCAGTTTCCAACTAGCGGCTACAGTACACGGCCCATGGGACACTATCAGTGGCCAATGCTTTATTTTTCAGTCTCATTTACGACCTGCAGGTTTGTTGTCTGCAAATTTTGCGTAGTACTCTTATGGGCGAAATGCAGGCTCCATTTGGTTTTGAGCTAACTACAAGTAATTCCTTTAGGGCGTATAATTATTTTGTGAACTATCGTGCTTGTTATTCACAGTGTCCAAGGCAGTGCCCACAGAGCCCCAAGCTTTCTCTCCCTCTCTCCTTCCTTTGTCGTTCTCGTTTTACCAGTAAAATAATTCAATTCAATTCAATTCAATTCAATCATAGTTTATTTCCAATCAACGAAAATCAAAACATAGTACAAAGCATATATGTCATGAAATGATATTGTTCAAACATTTGCAAAAGATTCATGTAGTATCCGAGATGAATTATATAACATATATATATATATATATATATATATATGCCTAGTTGGCACCTTAGGGAGACATATTGGGGGGAAGTGTCTTCATTAGGGAGACAACTGGTCATTAGGGAGACAATTTTCGTGTCTCCATTGCGTAAACTGCCATTGAACATGTATATAAAAATTTGCATATAAAACAAATGGAAATGTCTTCCAAATGACCCATCTAGGAGTATATATATATATATATATACAATTTAGGGGGAACAATACATATATATATATATATATATATATATATATATATACTTCGTAGTCGTGCGGAAAATAGATTCGATTATGGAAAATAGTAATCCACTAAAAAGCAAAGCTTGTGGGACGTGGATCGCTAGATGAATAATGAGTAAATGATATGTATTATTCGAGTTTTTTTATAGCTATTATATTTGATATAGATTATTTAAGTCATTTGTAAAAATAAACATGTAGTTACATTGAGATACGCAGGTCGGGGAAAAAAAAGAATAGAATATCAATGGCAATGGCCGGACGCGAATATTTTTTTTTTCGTACATGGAAACGCTATGGGACATGAATTATTCATAAGTTCAGCTGGAATTTTGAAGTGCGCAAGCTCATGCCGTCAATCCCTCGTTTGAGGCGAGTCCCCAACTGGGGTTCTCCAAAGTGGGGTGCGTATATTTGTCGTTTGGGAGTTGGGAGTCGAAGTACTTGTCCATTGCAAATAAACTTTCTGCTCAGACGTGACAAACCTGGAGGCCAAGCCAGGGTTTGATGACTCCAGCAGCTGTCGTATTACGTAAGAGCATGATAAGGATATCTGCCTGTGGCAGACCATTCAAAGTGAACTCAATTTTCTCTATCCTTTTGAAAGTTTTCAATTTTATATTCTATTGAGAAATTCTATGGTCATCCATTTTACATTTCGAACGAAAAAAATTGACCCGTAAATAACGAAAATACAGGAATAAGAAGGAGAGCATTACCAGTTTGCCGGTGCTGACAATGTGCTATTTGGCAGTGAGTTACAACGGGGAGGTGAGACTACCTCCCTGGTTACAATCAGCCTGCTGACTGGATCATTGAGAAAGCAGCTGTCGTATTACGTAAGAGCATGATAAGGATATCTGCCTGTGGCAGACCATTCAAAGTGAACTCAATTTTCTCTATCCTTTCTAAAGTTTTCAATTTTATATTCTATTGAGAAATTCTATGGTCATCCATTTTACATTTCGAACGAAAAAAATCGACCCGTAAATAACGAAAATAAATGAATAAGAAGGAGAGCATTGCCAGTTTGCCGGTGCTGACAATGTGCTATTTGGCAGTGAGTTACAACGGGGAGGTGAGACTACCTCCCTGGTTACAATCAGCCTGCTGAGAAAGAGAGAGAGAGAGGGAGAGAGAGAGGGGGGGGGGGGGAGATGGGGGAGGGAGAAGGAAAGAGACAAAATGGAATGACAATAGTTCCAGTCACTGCAGTACAGGCATGCTCTGTCTGCATACGCTGAATGTCTACACTCACACACACACACACACGTACACACACACACAGGCATCATGGAGCTACATAGCCCATGCCAAAACCAAAACAATCTCCTCCTCTCGCGGTGCCCCCCCCCCCCCCCCCCCCTCCTGTGGTGCTGTGGCGATGACTGATGCTTAGATTAGGCCAGGGTCAAGAAACAGCCCTAACAAAAAAGTCCTGTGGTACTCCCTGTGGTACTTGTCGGTACCACACAATGTACCACACACTTGTAATGTTACCACAGGAACTGTGTGGTACTGTACCACAGGCTTGTAGGGTACTCGCTGTAGTACTTGTCAGTACCACACAATGTACCACATAAATAAATGTTACCACAGGAACTGTGTGGTACTGTTTCACAGGCTCATGTGGTACTCCCTGTGGTACTGGTTGGTACCACACAATGTACCACACAATTATATGTTAACACAGGAACTGTGTGGTACTGTGTCACAGGATCGTGTGGTACTCTGGGATGTACCACAGGGCAGTACCACAGGACATTACCACAGGAAAGTTCCACAGGACAGTACCACAAGACAGTATACACACAAATAGTCCTGTGGTATTTTGGGATGTATACCACACAACAGTACCACAGGACAGTACCACATGAATTGTCCTGTGGTATTTTGGGACGTACCACAGGAGAGTACAACAGGAAAGTACCACAGGATAGTACCACAGGACAGTACCACACTTGTTCTGTGGTATTTTAGGACGTACCACAGGACAGTACCACAGGGCAGTTCCACAGGACAGTACCTCAGGAAAGTACCATAGGATAGTACCACAGGACAGTACCACAGGAATTGTCCTGTGGTATTTTGGGACGTACCACAGGGCAGTACCACAGGATAGTACCACAGGACAGTACCTCACGACTTGTCCTGCGGTATTTTGGGACGTACCACAGGACAGTACCACAGGGCAGTACCACAGGAAAGTACCACAGGATAGTACCACAGGACAGTACCACACGACTCGTCCTGTGGTATTTTGGGACGTACCACAGGACAGTACCACAGGGCAGTACCACAGGAAAGTACCACAGGACAGTACCACACGACTTGTCCTGTGGTATTTTGGGACGTACCACAGGGCAGTACCACAGGACAGTACCACAGGAAAGTACCACAGGATAGTACCACAGGACAGTACCACACGACTCGTCCTGTGGTATTTTGGGACGTACCACAGGACAGTACCACAGGGCAGTACCACAGGAAAGTACCACAGGGCAGTACCACAGGAAAGTACCACAGGACAGTACCACACGACTTGTCCTGTGGTATTTTGGGACATACCACAGGACAGTACCACAGGACAGTACCACAGGACAGTACCACAGGACAGTACCTCACGACTTGTCCTGTGGTATTTTGGGGCGTACCACAGGACAGTACCACAGGGCAGTACCACAGGACAATACCACAGGGCAGTACCACAGGACAGTACCACAGGAAAGTACCACAGGATAGTACCACACGACAGTACCACACGACTTGTCCTGTGGTATTTTGGGACGTACCACAGGGCAGTACCACAGGACAGTACCACAGGATAGTACCACACGACTTGTCCTGTGGTATTTTGGGACGTACCACAGGACAGTACCACAGGATAGTACCACAGGACAGTACCACACGACTTGTCCTGTGGTATTTTGGGACGTACCACAGGACAGTACCACAGGGCAGTACCACAGGACAATACCACAGGAAAGTACCACAGGATAGTACCACAGGACAGTACCACATGACTTATCCTGTGGTATTTTGGGACGTACCACAGGACAGTACCACACGAATTGTCCTGTGGAATTTTGGGACGTACCACAGGACAGTACGACAGGAATTCCTGTGGTAATTTTCGATGTATACCACAGGAGAGTACCACAGGAACTGTCCAAAATCCCACAGGAAAATCATAATATGGTGCTATTCCACACAGAAGTACCACACAGCAAATTAAATTCGTAAGTACCAAAAGGAAAATGCTACAGGATATTCCTCTTTTTTTTTCTTAACATTTAATACCAGAGGACTATCACATCAGGAGAATATCAAACAGCAGTACCACACAGGAGTACCACACAGGAAAATTGTAAGGCAGAATCAACTGAAATTTATAACAAAAATACAAACAAAAAAGCACATATTAATATTCCTCAATTAATTGATAGATGAGTTATGCTGTGAATTATAACGATTGATTTGCCATTACTTATCCTGTCCTATACTCCTACAGTATTACCTATTTAGTGAAAGTGCTGATGTAAAGCATGAGAAATTTCATAAGGACTTCTGTGGTACTCCTGTGGTACTCCTGTGGTACTCCTGTGGTACAAATTTTTACATAGCTCATGAATATTCATAAAAAGCACTCTAAATTTTAGAAAATACATATATGACTTTAAAAGTCAAAGTATTAATGATGGAACTTACTTTGAACTTTATGAAAGATTGTCTAATTATGTTATGTTATTCCCAATATCATAGATATTGTTATGAAAGTGTAATTTCATATCTTGATAATAAAGTATAATCGAGTTAGTAACCATGCCTTAATGCTTTACGGATAGACGGCCATATATATATATGTACTGAGAGGGTCGATGGCTACCTAGGAATAGAATATGACTATATAGATCTATTATAGGACTAGATTGGCACTTGGCCATTAGACTCTCGTTTGAGGTTATATGTTAGGAGTAGGACAGGTTATTAAGTAGGGCCATGTTTGTCCTAAAATCCATCACTCACCTATCAGAAATATTCACTGAAATGTGGCTAAAAGTCTCCCAGATTTTTTTTTTCGATCTATCCTGTGTGGTACTCTCCTGTGGTACCATGGAAATGCTGTGTGGTACTGCCCTGTGGTAATGATGTGTGGTAATGATCGACCTGTGGTACTGTCCTGTGGTACTGTCCCAAAATACCACAGGACAGTTCCTGTGGTACTGTTCTGTGGTACTAGTCCTGTGGTACTGCCCTGTGGTACGTCCCAAAATACCACAGGAATTCCTGTGGTACTGCCCTGTGGTACGTCCCAAAAATACCACAGGAATTCCTGTGGTACTGTCCTGTGGTACTGTTCTGTGGTACCGGTCCTGTGGTACTTTCCTGTGGTACTGCCCTGTGGTACGTCCCAAAATACCACAGGAATTCCTGTGGTACTGTCCTGTGGTATGTCCCAAAATACCACAGGACAATTCCTGTGGTACTGTCCTGTGGTACTGTCCTGTGGTACTTTCCTGTGGTACTGTCCTGTGGTACCGTCCTGTGGTAATTACCACAGGAGTACCACAGGACTTTTTCGTAAGGGAGGTGTTTTATATCTTTGATTTTAAGTCATTGATTGCCAAGATATGCACTGGCATTATTTACGGGGGTGTAGCCTCTTCAAACGAGAGATTTGCGTCATGTTGAGACTTGAGTAGCTCGGCCAATGTACACGAATGAATGGACTCGCATACTAGTACTGTACATACAGTGTACATTACATACAGTACATACGATTCGCAGTTCTTATGAGCGCCCTACGTAACCCCGCTGGTAATATGCGGGGAGCAGACAGCATCGTGACTGTCAGCGCAGCCGGGGCAGCGGCCGGCGTGGCGAGCATGAGCAGGGTTCGAAGAAAGTGTCGATTGTTGGAAGCAGGTACATACGCAGCTCGCGTGAAATGTGCAACTTTTCAAGCTACAACCTTAACCACAGCCACAGGCTTTATTGATGCCACATTACCACTATTGCGTACATGCATGAATGGCCAAATTAAAGCTCTTCCGAAACTTCTTGCACGGCCTCTCTTTTTTTTTTTTTTTGTCGATCGGGTACTTGTATTCGTAAATAAACCGCTACTACCAGTAGGCCTTCTTCGTATGGTACTTGGCTATGAAGCGGATGTGTATTCACAATCGACTTCTCATTGATGCCATACAGTGACTCGAGCATCGCGAGTGCACTTTCGAAATACAACGATAAGATCATGACCAATCCACATGTAAGCTAATAATAATACATGTAGATCGAACCAGGGGGTGGAATGTTAAGAAACCACCTCCCTGATCGAACTTCATTAGAGTCTAGTTCTGCGTTATCAAACCGATTACTAGTATATACATGTACATGTATATCATATGTGAGCGTGATTGTATCCGATGTACAGAGTGCTATGTGCGTGCAATATGACGTGTGTTGTATCGCAAGCGACAATGCAGTTTCCTGCAGCTAGTTAAGTTCACTGATCGGACGATTGTACGAACCTCGTGAGTGCAGTGACATGTTTACGCACGAACGTATGTACATGCGCAACACACACACACACACTCACACACACACACACTCACACACACTCATACACAGGTACTAGTAGCTATCTATGTAGTTAGCTCGCTGCATCGCACCTGATCGGGCGTTCCTTGTCCACAGGTTGGCCAAGCTATACAGTTTATGAAGTCCACGCGCATGCGCATTTCAGACTTTCAGCTCAACCTATGAATAATTCATGTCCTGTAGCGTTTCCATGCACGAAAAAAAATATTCGCTGCCCGGACACTGTTCACTGAACCACGTGTACCGGGAAAATATGACAAGAACAACACACTCGTACACACATTACCCACACACATATAAGACGCGGGACAGTACCGAGAGGAGAGAAGACGGTAACAATACAAGTCTACGAAGAACAAAAGACAGGAAAGGAAGAGGAGAGAAGAAAGAAGAGAGGTCTGCATACAGAACACGCCAAGTGCTGCGACATCAGGACAGGTGAAAGCTCAAGCATGAATTAAAATAATTTGAATTATCTAGAATTATAAGTGGAGAGTAGGTGTTTTCTAAATTTGCATTTAAATGTGACGAATTTGGGGGAATCTTTTAAACTATTATCTAGATTATTCCAAAGTCTGGGTCCGGCATAAAGAAATGTACTTTGGGCATGTGCGGTTCTCATTAATGGAAGATGAAATTCATCGGATCGTCGCGTGGGATAGCCATGTTCATGAATGTTTCGATGAAATAAGTCGTGAAATATTTCAGGTAAAAAAATACTGTTATAATTAAACATAAACTGGCCAAGTTGAAAGACATACACATTTTCTTTTCAGTATTTTATGGTGAAAAAACCCAAAGCATCTGTATGTTCTCGGGTATGTAGATTAAAAACAATTCTGAGCGATTTCTTTCGCAATAAAAAAAGAAATATCAAGTAATATCTGATTACCCCAAGCAAGAATCCCGTAGTTTAAATAAGGTAATATCAAACTAGAATAAAGAGTTAATAATGAAGATGAAGGAAGATAATATTTCAATCTCTTCATTACACCAATATTACGTAAAATAATTTTACATTTGTTATCAATATGATTCCTCCATGAAAGCTTAACCCGTTCCTTCCGCAATTCTCTGAGTGCCTTTAATGCCCCCAAACGAGATTCTTTTCGCCCATCGACAGAGAGGCACACAGGTTGGTAATCCAGCTGTGTGAAGGCAGTCAAGCGGTTCATTGTGTCCCCCTTTCTACGGTCAACTACATGTGCCCGTGAACAATGGAAATATCGATCGGGTGCGAGGTATGAATAGAGCGTGCGCTGATGAGCTCTCAGAATCTTTTGTTCTACACAAAACCAGGTACCTGAATGAGGTGACTGGGGTCAGCGAACCCGCATTTCTAACTTATCTCAGCCTTGATCATTATGTACATGTTCGTACGAGTTTACAGCACAACAAGCAAAAAACTAAATCAGGAAAAGGTACATAATACTGTAAAACCCTGGGTTTTTTTTTAACAGCAGGAGAACAAATCCTGATAGAATAAACTCTGATCTTTTTATCAAACCCACTTTTCTGAGCATTTTAACACAAAGAAACATGAATTTAGGCCACTGTCAAAGCAGGCACCCTTGTCTTCATTTTGGGAACCTGGTTTACCAGGTTCCCGTATACCAGTTGCTCCCAGGGGAACCTGGTAAACCAGGTTCCCGTAAGGAACGGGTTAATTGTTATCAACACAAACACCAAGAAATCTAAAGGAAGAAACTTCTTCTAGGGGAGTAGTATCAAATGTTATATTGCATGGGAGGCTATCTAAAGAGTTACTATAAGGTATACATTTTGTCTTTTGAATGTTTAGTGACAATTTATTTGCGTATATCCATTGTATGACCTTTTTCAGTTCTTCATTTACTGTTCTTGTTGAGATATTTAGGTCAGGGTGGGAAAAGAAAAGTTTAGAGTCATCCGCGAATAATATGAGTGATAGTTTCTCCGAGGATCTATGAAAATCATTGATATAAATAATGAATAACAGTGGGACTAATAAACTCCCTGTGGAACACCACATGTAATTGTTTTATTTTGAGAGAAAAAGCCGTTGACATGTACAAATGGGATCTTTTTGATAGGTAACTCGTGAACCACTCCAAGGCCTTTCCACGTATGCCATAATGGGATAATTTGGCGAGAAGTATTCCATGGTTAATCGTGTCAAAGGCCTTGGAGAAGTCCAAGAAGATACCTATTGTGTGTGAAAATGTTTCGAGTGCGTGTTTGACTTTGTCGATGAGGGCGAGTATAGTGCGTGTGTTGTGCTGTGATTTTCCCTAAATCCAAATTGAACGTTTGAAAATATGTCGCAGGTTTTAAGAAAACGTACTGTCCTGATATAAACTATTCTTTCGAGAATCTTAGAAATAGAAGGTAATAAAGATATGGGTCCATAGTTGTTCACATCATCCTTCTTCCCTTTGTTATAAATATGAATTAATTTCGCAATTATCATACTATTTGGCACATGGCCAGTTGTAAGCGATGAGTTGATAATGTGTACAATATTTTTATTTCTTAATTCTTATTCTCACCCCTTCCTTTTCCCCATCTCTTATGACCATAACAATAATGATTACAATGATAATAATGATAACAATAATAATGAAGGTTATTAACGCACCACATTTGTCACACACTGGCACTCTTGGCGCAGAAAGGTAATACCTCCCCTATAACATAGCTTCATTCAGGAAAAGATCACAAATGAAAGGAAGTCCACAGGTACTGAAACAACAAGGTTTTTAGTTCCCTCTATCCAAGGGTATAATGCACCCGTAAACATGCAAAATCGCGAGAGCAACCCCTTTTAGCGCATTGCGTGCACTTCTACACTATCTGCTTCCCAGCCCTTTACAATCAGAATCTTCACTCTTTTCCATTCACAAAAGGCGGTTCACTGCTTGCATGCATTCAGCGCAGTTTTATTTACATATTTTTCTTGTGAAATGTAAAAATGCATGATAGGACATCGGAACCTGATTTCCTCTATTTGTTTATTTATTAATTGATTACGGATTTATTTATTCATCTATTGATTAATTAATTAATTAATTTATTTATTTATTTATTTATTTATATTCATTTTCATTTATCAGTTAGTTATTTATTTATCATTTAGTTATTTATGTATTTATTTATCATTTATTTATTCATTGATTGATTCTTATTTATTTTCATTTGTTTATTCATTTATTTATTAATTTACTTTTTTTTAATTAATTAATTAATTTATTTATTTAATGTAGTTCTGAAATATCCTGTACTGCTGATATCAGAAGTGATCTCACGGCGTTGTTTTTTCCTACCCATATTGAGAAGTGCAATGGCTCAAAGTCTCTCTTCGCTGACCGGTAGGGGGTATTCATGTCTTGTCAGGTCAAGGGGTTAAATTTCGTCGAGTCTGACGTTGGGCCTTTTGTTTGATTTCGGGCAAATTCGGGCAAAACAAGACGTAATGTACACGAATACAGTAACCGTGTGCACAAGCGAACAGTGAAGGTAATGAAATGCGTTTTTAATACTTTATGAAGTAAAGATACAGCTTGTAACACACATTTTTCGTATTAATGATACTCAATATTTGAACCTTTTTTTCTGTGATATTTGTAAGGGTATTTAAAATGAATTTATCGAGAAAGTATGCGTTTAATCGGGAGAAGAAAACGAAACCTCTTCGCAATTAAGGGTTTTGTAATGATTGACCCGTACAACGTACGTGACTTCGGGGTTTCCCAAACAGTGATGTTACCATTGCCGCACTTGTTGAGTTATGTTGTACATCTTACGTGAGCGTAATAAACTGCTGGGTATGTCATCCGCCAAAAACTGGGGACCAGGAATAAGGTGAGGTACATGAATCTACATGGAGTCTTCAAATTTTGTAGCAAACGCTTTGGTGAACGGACTAACATCGAAACGTCTGACGGTGTTTTCGTTTTCCGTGAACAAGTAAGTCTATGATTCGCTATTGTTTCAGGAAACACGAAAATGTCCTACTCTAACCGTTGCGGGTAGCTCGGTACCCACATATTTCTTTCATTCGAATTTTTCTTTCCACTGTAACGTACGTGGACAGTTTGTCGTGTGTTGGCCGTGTGCGTTATAGGCTGGCAATTTCAATATCAATTTGTAGGCCACATTTACATTTCGAGTAAAAAGATATAAAGGCCTACAGTGTTCTAAGGAAACCCACTGAAACCAAGTGCGCATTCGATCTTGAGAGTAAGGTGATCCACGCCTGCATTAAGTTCTTCTTTGTAGTGGATCACTTCGTCAATTAGTTTACATCTTTATGTCATTTCTGTGAAGTATGAATTCTGCTATTTTATGGTCATTCGCACATACATTCTGTAAAATCATTTATAGCTTGTGCTCTAACTTTCTGCTTGTATACATTACATTCTCTATTGCCGTTTGTTCGATGAAAACATGGATGAAAGAGAAGGATCAAATTATCAAGAATGATTGCAAGAAAGCATACGATTAACTGGAATGAAAAAAAAGTAATAATTGTGTCCCCTTGGATCTTTTCTCCGTATTACGGTAGATGAGTTCGATAATTCCTACACAATGCTCCCATTTCTGCTCAGTATGTTGCATTCAGGATGTCAACATCTTCGTGCCTGTAATATATACGCTGTGACCATAACGACAGTGAATAGCAATACTCGTTGTATACCACATTGCATTATCACTATTATTATTTTTAGCAAGTACAACTTGGTGATGTAACCACTAAAGCGAAGTATATGGCAGTTATCACTATTTATTTTCCACAAGGAATTTTGACCATTATTTTCATCAGCCAAGTTTCATGAGAAGTGACTAACAACTATTTCCTATAGTATCTATACTGTTGGATAATTGATAGGGAAAGAAAAAAATATGCCACAAAATGAATTTGATGATGGTTTTTGTTATCATCATTGCAGCATTACCATTTTTCTCTTTTTTTCAAGAACAACGCCTTTTTGTTTTCAGTTTGATTTAATGACGCAATTTAGAGGAACGTTTGTATATAACATCTATTTTATACAACCTTGCTCAAATTCAGAGTTTATATTCCTCGTTAGTAAGTAAATTTTACCGACTGTGATTTAGGCGTTTCATAATGAAAATTCTATGCCTTCTCTTTCAATAGTTATGACGTGACGTGGGAGAACCTTCCCTACAATTGTTGTATATTTCTTTCTTTTGAAAAGATAGATCATAAACGTAACAACATTGGATCTTTATAATTCAAGTTTCAGCAACCTTTGTTGTTTCCGTCATCAAAAAGATTTTTCTGTATTTCATAATATACTGTTTAACTGCATAATATATGTACACTATCTGGACTACAGATTTAAGAAAGTTTACCGTCATTGACTAATTGTTTAACGTGCCACCCCATGCAAAAGGACCTAAAGACGTACACAATTAAAAAAGAGCCTATATCTTTAACGACTGTTCTAATCACAACTTGGTGAAATAACGAAGCAGCACATAAGACAGTATAGATCTTTCCTTGAGATAGTACAAAGTGTATAATCTTTCGCGACAATGTTTCATTTAACAGATTATGCATTGGAGGCCTACTTCCTTGTTTTGAACCTTGCAACTCAAGCATTACAGCAGCTCGTGTTATATGTATCGGCGCCGAGCATTTCGTGCACGAATTACATATACAGTCCTATAGTTTCTATTCCAACAACCCCATACAGCGAGTGAAGTATTCCAAGCGAAACATCTTGCACTATGTTTTCGAGTGAGGAAGTAGACCTATTCGAGACTGTGTGAACATGATACCATTTGGAGTGTATTGGGATTTGTGATGGCTGAACGCAGTGATGATGCTGTTTCGTGTTATTGAATTTGCATTGCTGTTCTTTTCACGGTACCGGGCACATCGACAATTTTGCTGAAGGCCTATTTCTGGCATGACGCCAAATAGCCTGGCATTGGCAACTCAGAATTCCCTCACATTTAAAACATCTGCACTTTGTAACTCACTGCTAAATGTATGATAGCTTCATAGAAACCTAAGTGCTGATCCGGAAAGCATAATGTAAAAGTGATAGGAGTGAATCTAATAGTAACAGTATTTTACGGATGAAATAAGATATCGAGGAAATAAACACGGAGGTTAATCAATTTGTCAATCTAAACGGCAAACGATGATGAAAAAAAGCACGCAAAAACAGAAAATGGTTTCATCTGACAGATAGTTGCTATATAGAGTTATGCGTTGTAGATATGAGACCTATGATTAAGTCAGTTACAATAAAACGAGCAAGAAGCCAACAAGCGAGAGTTCACAACTCGATCTCGCCAAGATTTTTGCGAGTTTTCTGGTTTGATCCATGCCATGCTTGAAGCTGGTACCTTTTATGGCTATCTGTTCATCACTGTTAAAGGATATATCAATTTCAAAATTGATAAGTCTCCCACAGAGTTTTAGTTGTTATTGTTTGGTTTTTTTTTTTTTTTTTTTTTGCTTATGGTGGTCAATAATCTTGGGTATCATAGATCGATAAACATGATAAATGCAGTGTTTAATAACATTTCGAGGTAAAAGAGTCATGGAAGACGATGAAGACTATTAAGAACCACTCGATTGTTTTCAACATAGAGCTAAAGCGAACCAAAATCAATTGTCGCACAACAGAATGGACATACACCATCATTCTCTATCATATCTGCACAGCAAAGTACAGGTAAAACTTTATTTAAACTTGTGTCATTGCGTTGATTGCTGTTTTGTACCTAACTCTAACTCCGAACCCATATCCCCCTTCAGTGAGTATCATGATTATTCTATATCACCCTGCAAAACAAAACCAGTAGGTCGCTAGACATGAATTTGTACTGAGGGACAGATTCTGAAATATGGTTCTGAAATATCCTGTACTGCTGATATCAGAAGTGATCTCACGGCGTTGTTTTTTCCTACCCATATTGAGAAGTGCAATGGCTCAAAGTCTCTCTTCGCTGACCGGTAGGGGGTATTCATGTCTTGTCAGGTCAAGGGGTTAAATTTCGTCGAGTCTGACGTTGGGCCTTTTGTTTGATTTCGGGCAAATTCGGGCAAAACAAGACGTAATGTACACGAATACAGTAACCGTGTGCACAAGCAAACAGTGAAGGTAATGAAATGCGTTTTTAATACTTTATGAAGTAAAGATACAGCTTGTAACACACATTTTTCGTATTAATGATACTCAATATTTGAACCTTTTTTTCTGTGATATTTGTAAGGGTATTTAAAATGAATTTATCGAGAAAGTATGCGTTTAATCGGGAGAAGAAAACGAAACCTCTTCGCAATTAAGGGTTTTGTAATGATTGACCCGTACAACGTACGTGACTTCGGGGTTTCCCAAACAGTGATGTTACCATTGCCGCACTTGTTGAGTTATGTTGTACATCTTACGTGAGCGTAATAAACTGCTGGGTATGTCATCCGCCAAAAACTGGGGACCAGGAATAAGGTGATGTACATGAATCTACATGGAGTCTTCAAATTTTGTAGCAAACGCTTTGGTGAACGGACTAACATCGAAACGTCTGACGGTGTTTTCGTTTTCCGTGAACAAGTAAGTCTATGATTCGCTATTGTTTCAGGAAACACGAAAATGTCCTACTCTAACCGTTGCGGGTAGCTCGGTACCCACATATTTCTTTCATTCGAATTTTTCTTTCCACTGTAACGTACGTGGACAGTTTGTCGTGTGTTGGCCGTGTGCGTTATAGGCTGGCAATTTCAATATCAATTTGTAGGCCACATTTACATTTCGAGTAAAAAGATATAAAGGCCTACAGTGTTCTAAGGAAACCCACTGAAACCAAGTGCGCATTCGATCTTTAGAGTAAGGTGATCCACGCCTGCATTAAGTTCTTCTTTGTAGTGGATCACTTCGTCAATTAGTTTACATCTTTATGTCATTTCTGTGAAGTATGAATTCTGCTATTTTATGGTCATTCGCACATACATTCTGTAAAATCATCTATAGCTTGTGATCTAACTTTCTGCTTGTATACATTACATTCTCTATTGCCGTTTGTTCGATGAAGACATGGATGAAAGAGAAGGATCAAATTATCAAGAATGATTGCAAGAAAGCATACGATTAACTGGAATGAAAAAAAAAGTAATAATTGTGTCCCCTTGGATCTTTTCTCCGTATTACGGTAGATGAGTTCGATAATTCCTACACAATGCTCCCATTTCTGCTCAGTATGTTGCATTCAGGATGTCAACATCTTCGTGCCTGTAATATATACGCTGTGACCATAACGACAGTGAATAGCAATACTCGTTGTATACCACATTGCATTATCATTATTATTATTTTTAGCAAGTACAACTTGGTGATGTAACCACTAAAGCGAAGTATATGGCAGTTATCACTATTTATTTTCCACAAGGAATTTTGACCATTATTTTCATCAGCCAAGTTTCATGAGAAGTGACTAACAACTATTTCCTATAGTATCTATACTGTTGGATAATTGATAGGGAAAGAAAAAAAAATATGCCACAAAATGAATTTGATGATGGTTTTTGTTATCATCATTGCAGCATTACCATTTTTCTCTTTTTTTCAAGAACAACGCCTTTTTGTTTTCAGTTTGATTTAATGACGCAATTTAGAGGAACGTTTGTATATAACATCTATTTTATACAACCTTGCTCAAATTCAGAGTTTATATTCCTCGTTAGTAAGTAAATTTTACCGACTGTGATTTAGGCGTTTCATAATGAAAATTCTATGCCTTCTCTTTCAATAGTTATGACGTGACGTGGGAGAACCTTCCCTACAATTGTTGTATATTTCTTTCTTTTGAAAAGATAGATCATAAACGTAACAACATTGGATCTTTATAATTCAAGTTTCAACAACCTTTGTTGTTTCCGTCATCAAAAAGATTTTTCTGTATTTCATAATATACTGTTTAACTGCATAATATATGTACACTATCTGGACTACAGATTTAAGAAAGTTTACCGTCATTGACTAATTGTTTAACGTGCCACCCCATGCAAAAGGACCTAAAGACGTACACAATTAAAAAAGAGCCTATATCTTTAACGACTGTTCTAATCACAACTTGGTGAAATAACGAAGCAGCACATAAGACAGTATAGATCTTTCCTTGAGATAGTACAAAGTGTATAATCTTTCGCGACAATGTTTCATTTAACAGATTATGCATTGGAGGCCTACTTCCTTGTTTTGAACCTTGCAACTCAAGCATTACAGCAGCTCGTGTTATATGTATCGGCGCCGAGCATTTCGTGCACGAATTACATATACAGTCCTATAGTTTCTATTCCAACAACCCCATACAGCGAGTGAAGTTTTCCAAGCGAAACATCTTGCACTATGTTTTCGAGTGAGGAAGTAGACCTATTCGAGACTGTGTGAACATGATACCATTTGGAGTGTATTGGGATTTGTGATGGCTGACCGCAGTGATGATGCTGTTTCGTGTTATTGAATTTGCATTGCTGTTCTTTTCACGGTACCGGGCACATCGACAATTTTGCTGAAGGCCTATTTCTGGCATGACGCCAAATAGCCTGGCATTGGCAACTCAGAATTCCCTCACATTTAAAACATCTGCACTTTGTAACTCACTGCTAAATGTATGATAGCTTCATAGAAACCTAAGTGCTGATCCGGAAAGCATAATGTAAAAGTGATAGGAGTGAATCTAATAGTTACAGTAATTTACGGATGAAATAAGATATCGAGGAAATAAACACGGAGGTTAATCAATTTGTCAATCTAAACGGCAAACGATGATGAAAAAAAGCACGCAAAAACAGGAAATGGTTTCATCTGACAGATAGTTGCTATATAGAGTTATGCGTTGTAGATATGAGACCTATGATTAAGTCAGTTACAATAAAACGAGCAAGAAGCCAACAAGCGAGAGTTCACAACTCGATCTCGCCAAGATTTTTGCGAGTTTTCTGGTTTGATCCATGCCATGCTTGAAGCTGGTGCCTTTTATGGCTATCTGTTCATCACTGTTAAAGGATATATCAATTTCAAAATTGATAAGTCTCCCCCAGTGTTTTAGTTGTTGTTGTTGTTGTTGTTGTTTTTTTTTTTTGCTTATGGTGGTCAATAATCTTGGGTATCATAGATCGATAAACATGATAAATGCAGTGTTAATAACATTTCGAGGTAAAAGAGTCATGGAAGACGATGAAGACTATTAAGAACCACTCGATTGTTTTCAACATAGAGCTAAAGCGAACCAAAATCAATTGTCGCACAATAGAATGGACATACACCATCATTCTCTATCATATCTGCACAGCAAAGTACAGGTAAAACTTTATTTAAACTTGTGTCATTGCGGTGATTGCTGTTTTGTACCTAACTCTAACTCCGAACCCATATCCCCCTTCAGTGAGTATCATGATTATTCTATATCACCCTGCAAAACAAAACCAGTAGGTCGCTAGACATGAATTTGTACTGAGGGACAGATTCTGAAATATGGTTCTGAAATATCCTGTACTGCTGATATCAGAAGTGATCTCACGGCGTTGTTTTTTCCTACCCATATTGAGAAGTGCAATGGCTCAAAGTCTCTCTTCGCTGACCGGTAGGGGGTATTCATGTCTTGTCAGGTCAAGGGGTTAAATTTCGTCGAGTCTGACGTTGGGCCTTTTGTTTGATTTCGGGCAAATTCGGGCAAAACAAGACGTAATGTACACGAATACAGTAACCGTGTGCACAAGGAAACAGTGAAGGTAATGAAATGCGTTTTTAATACTTTATGAAGTAAAGATACAGCTTGTAACACACATTTTTCGTATTAACGATACTCAATATTTGAACCTTTTTTTCTGTGATATTTGTAAGGGTATTTAAAATGAATTTATCGAGAAAGTATGCGTTTAATCGGGAGAAGAAAACGAAACCTCTTCGCAATTAAGGGTTTTGTAATGATCGACCCGTACAACGTACGTGACTTCGGGGTTTCCCAAACAGTGATGTTACCATTGCCGCACTTGTTGAGTTATGTTGTACATCTTACGTGAGCGTAATAAACTGCTGGGTATGTCATCCGCCAAAAACTGGGGACCAGGAATAAGGTGAGGTACATGAATCTACATGGAGTCTTCAAATTTTGTAGCAAACGCTTTGGTGAACGGACTAACATCGAAACGTCTGACGGTGTTTTCGTTTTCCGTGAACAAGTAAGTCTATGATTCGCTATTGTTTCAGGAAACACGAAAATGTCCTACTCTAACCGTTGCGGGTAGCTCGGTACCCACATATTTCTTTCATTCGAATTTTTCTTTCCACTGTAACGTACGTGGACAGTTTGTCGTGTGTTGGCCGTGTGCGTTATAGGCTGGCAATTTCAATATCAATTTGTAGGCCACATTTACATTTCGAGTAAAAAGATATAAAGGCCTACAGTGTTCTAAGGAAACCCACTGAAACAAAGTGCGCATTCGATCTTGAGAGTAAGGTGATCCACGCCTGCATTAAGTTCTTCTTTGTAGTGGATCACTTCGTCAATTAGTTTACATCTTTATGTCATTTCTGTGAAGTGTGAATTCTGCTATTTTATGGTCATTCGCACATACATTCTGTAAAATTATCTATAGCTTGTGCTCTAACTTTCTGCTTGTATACATTACATTCTCTATTGCCGTTTGTTCGATGAAAACATGGATGAAAGAGAAGGATCAAATTATCAAGAATGATTGCAAGAAAGCATACGATTAACTGGAATGAAAAAAAGTAATAATTGTGTCCCCTTGGATCTTTTCTCCGTATTACGGTAGATGAGTTCGATAATTCCTACACAATGCTCCCATTTCTGCTCAGTATGTTGCATTCAGGATGTCAACATCTTCGTGCCTGTAATATATACGCTGTGACCATAACGACAGTGAATAGCAATACTCGTTGTATACCACATTGCATTATCATTATTATTATTTTTAGCAAGTACAACTTGGTGATGTAACCACTAAAGCGAAGTATATGGCAGTTATCACTATTTATTTTCCACAAGGAATTTTGACCATTATTTTCATCAGCCAAGTTTCATGAGAAGTGACTAACAACTATTTCCTATAGTATCTATACTGTTGGATAATTGATAGGGAAAGAAAAAAAATATGCCACAAAATGAATTTGATGATGGTTTTTGTTATCATCATTGCAGCATTACCATTTTTCTCTTTTTTTCAAGAACAACGCCTTTTTGTTTTCAGTTTGATTTAATGACGCAATTTAGAGGAACGTTTGTATATAACATCTATTTTATACAACCTTGCTCAAATTCAGAGTTTATATTCCTCGTTAGTAAGTAAATTTTACCGACTGTGATTTAGGCGTTTCATAATGAAAATTCTATGCCTTCTCTTTCAATAGTTATGACGTGACGTGGGAGAACCTTCCCTACAATTGTTGTATATTTCTTTCTTTTGAAAAGATAGATCATAAACGTAACAACATTGGATCTTTATAATTCAAGTTTCAACAACCTTTGTTGTTTCCGTCATCAAAAAGATTTTTCTGTATTTCATATACTGTTTAACTGCATAATATATGTACACTATCTGGACTACAGATTTAAGAAAGTTTACCGTCATTGACTAATTGTTTAACGTGCCACCCCATGCAAAAGGACCTAAAGACGTACACAATTAAAAAAGAGCCTATATCTTTAACGACTGTTCTAATCACAACTTGGTGAAATAACGAAGCAGCACATAAGACAGTATAGATCTTTCCTTGAGATAGTACAAAGTGTATAATCTTTCGCGACAATGTTTCATTTAACAGATTATGCATTGGAGGCCTACTTCCTTGTTTTGAACCTTGCAACTCAAGCATTACAGCAGCTCGTGTTATATGTATCGGCGCCGAGCATTTCGTGCACGAATTACATATACAGTCCTATAGTTTCTATTCCAACAACCCCATACAGCGAGTGAAGTTTTCCAAGCGAAACATCTTGCACTATGTTTTCGAGTGAGGAAGTAGACCTATTCGAGACTGTGTGAACATGATACCATTTGGAGTGTATTGGGATTTGTGATGGCTGACCGCAGTGATGATGCTGTTTCGTGTTATTGAATTTGCATTGCTGTTCTTTTCACGGTACCGGGCACATCGACAATTTTGCTGAAGGCCTATTTCTGGCATGACGCCAAATAGCCTGGCATTGGCAACTCAGAATTCCCTCACATTTAAAACATCTGCACTTTGTAACTCACTGCTAAATGTATGATAGCTTCATAGAAACCTAAGTGCTGATCCGGAAAGCATAATGTAAAAGTGATAGGAGTGAATCTAATAGTTACAGTAATTTACGGATGAAATAAGATATCGAGGAAATAAACACGGAGGTTAATCAATTTGTCAATCTAAACGGCAAACGATGATGAAAAAAAGCACGCAAAAACAGGAAATGGTTTCATCTGACAGATAGTTGCTATATAGAGTTATGCATTGTAGATATGAGACCTATGATTAAGTCAGTTACAATAAAACGAGCAAGAAGCCAACAAGCGAGAGTTCACAACTCGATCTCGCCAAGATTTTTGCGAGTTTTCTGGTTTGATCCATGCCATGCTTGAAGCTGGTGCCTTTTATGGCTATCTGTTCATCACTGTTAAAGGATATATCAATTTCAAAATTGATAAGTCTCCCACAGTGTTTTATTTGTTTTTTTTTTATTTATTTTTTTTTTTTTGCTTATGGTGGTCAATAATCTTGGGTATCATAGATCGATAAACATGATAAATGCAGTGTTTAATAACATTTCGAGGTAAAAGAGTCATGGAAGACGATGAAGACTATTAAGAACCACTCGATTGTTTTCAACATAGAGCTAAAGCGAACCAAAATCAATTGTCGCACAACAGAATGGACATACACCATCATTCTCTATCATATCTGCACAGCAAAGTACAGGTAAAACTTTATTTAAACTTGTGTCATTGCGGTGATTGCTGTTTTGTACCTAACTCTAACTCCGAACCCATATCCCCCTTCAGTGAGTATCATGATTATTCTATATCACCCTGCAAAACAAAACCAGTAGGTCGCTAGACATGAATTTGTACTGAGGGACAGATTCTGAAATATGGTTCTGAAATATCCTGTACTGCTGATATCAGAAGTGATCTCACGGCGTTGTTTTTTCCTACCCATATTGAGAAGTGCAATGGCTCAAAGTCTCTCTTCGCTGACCGGTAGGGGGTATTCATGTCTTGTCAGGTCAAGGGGTTAAATTTCGTCGAGTCTGACGTTGGGCCTTTTGTTTGATTTCGGGCAAATTCGGGCAAAACAAGACGTAATGTACACGAATACAGTAACCGTGTGCACAAGGAAACAGTGAAGGTAATGAAATGCGTTTTTAATACTTTATGAAGTAAAGATACAGCTTGTAACACACATTTTTCGTATTAACGATACTCAATATTTGAACCTTTTTTTCTGTGATATTTGTAAGGGTATTTAAAATGAATTTATCGAGAAAGTATGCGTTTAATCGGGAGAAGAAAACGAAACCTCTTCGCAATTAAGGGTTTTGTAATGATTGACCCGTACAACGTACGTGACTTCGGGGTTTCCCAAACAGTGATGTTACCATTGCCGCACTTGTTGAGTTATGTTGTACATCTTACGTGAGCGTAATAAACTGCTGGGTATGTCATCCGCCAAAAACTGGGGACCAGGAATAAGGTGATGTACATGAATCTACATGGAGTCTTCAAATTTTGTAGCAAACGCTTTGGTGAACGGACTAACATCGAAACGTCTGACGGTGTTTTCGTTTTCCGTGAACAAGTAAGTCTATGATTCGCTATTGTTTCAGGAAACACGAAAATGTCCTACTCTAACCGTTGCGGGTAGCTCGGTACCCACATATTTCTTTCATTCGAATTTTTCTTTCCACTGTAACGTACGTGGACAGTTTGTCGTGTGTTGGCCGTGTGCGTTATAGGCTGGCAATTTCAATATCAATTTGTAGGCCACATTTACATTTCGAGTAAAAAGATATAAAGGCCTACAGTGTTCTAAGGAAACCCACTGAAACCAAGTGCGCATTCGATCTTGAGAGTAAGGTGATCCACGCCTGCATTAAGTTCTTCTTTGTAGTGGATCACTTCGTCAATTAGTTTACATCTTTATGTCATTTCTGTGAAGTATGAATTCTGCTATTTTATGGTCATTCGCACATACATTCTGTAAAATCATCTATAGCTTGTGCTCTAACTTTCTGCTTGTATACATTACATTCTCTATTGCCGTTTGTTCGATGAAAACATGGATGAAAGAGAAGGATCAAATTATCAAGAATGATTGCAAGAAAGCATACGATTAACTGGAATGAAAAAAAAGTAATAATTGTGTCCCCTTGGATCTTTTCTCCGTATTACGGTAGATGAGTTCGATAATTCCTACACAATGCTCCCATTTCTGCTCAGTATGTTGCATTCAGGATGTCAACATCTTCGTGCCTGTAATATATACGCTGTGACCATAACGACAGTGAATAGCAATACTCGTTGTATACCACATTGCATTATCATTATTATTATTTTTAGCAAGTACAACTTGGTGATGTAACCACTAAAGCGAAGTATATGGCAGTTATCACTATTTATTTTCCACAAGGAATTTTGACCATTATTTTCATCAGCCAAGTTTCATGAGAAGTGACTAACAACTATTTCCTATAGTATCTATACTGTTGGATAATTGATAGGGAAAGAAAAAAATATGCCACAAAATGAATTTGATGATGGTTTTTGTTATCATCATTGCAGCATTACCATTTTTCTCTTTTTTTCAAGAACAACGCCTTTTTGTTTTCAGTTTGATTTAATGACGCAATTTAGAGGAACGTTTGTATATAACATCTATTTTATACAACCTTGCTCAAATTCAGAGTTTATATTCCTCGTTAGTAAGTAAATTTTACCGACTGTGATTTAGGCGTTTCATAATGAAAATTCTATGCCTTCTCTTTCAATAGTTATGACGTGACGTGGGAGAACCTTCCCTACAATTGTTGTATATTTCTTTCTTTTGAAAAGATAGATCATAAACGTAACAACATTGGATCTTTATAATTCAAGTTTCAACAACCTTTGTTGTTTCCGTCATCAAAAAGATTTTTCTGTATTTCATAATATACTGTTTAACTGCATAATATATGTACACTATCTGGACTACAGATTTAAGAAAGTTTACCGTCATTGACTAATTGTTTAACGTGCCACCCCATGCAAAAGGACCTAAAGACGTACACAATTAAAAAAGAGCCTATATCTTTAACGACTGTTCTAATCACAACTTGGTGAAATAACGAAGCAGCACATAAGACAGTATAGATCTTTCCTTGAGATAGTACAAAGTGTATAATCTTTCGCGACAATGTTTCATTTAACAGATTATGCATTGGAGGCCTACTTCCTTGTTTTGAACCTTGCAACTCAAGCATTACAGCAGCTCGTGTTATATGTATCGGCGCCGAGCATTTCGTGCACGAATTACATATACAGTCCTATAGTTTCTATTCCAACAACCCCATACAGCGAGTGAAGTATTCCAAGCGAAACATCTTGCACTATGTTTTCGAGTGAGGAAGTAGACCTATTCGAGACTGTGTGAACATGATACCATTTGGAGTGTATTGGGATTTGTGATGGCTGAACGCAGTGATGATGCTGTTTCGTGT
Source organism: Diadema antillarum (assembly GCF_040938485.1). Classification (NCBI taxonomy): domain Eukaryota; kingdom Metazoa; phylum Echinodermata; class Echinoidea; order Diadematoida; family Diadematidae; genus Diadema; species Diadema antillarum. Next base: position 1,295,453 of record NW_027271174.1, read on the forward strand.
TATTGAATTTGCATTGCTGTTCTTTTCACGGTACCGGGCACATCGACAATTTTGCTGAAGGCCTATTTCTGGCATGACGCCAAATAGCCTGGCATTGGCAACTCAGAATTCCCTCACATTTAAAACATCTGCACTTTGTAACTCACTGCTAAATGTATGATAGCTTCATAGAAACCTAAGTGCTGATCCGGAAAGCATAATGTAAAAGTGATAGGAGTGAATCTAATAGTAACAGTAATTTACGGATGAAATAAGATATCGAGGAAATAAACACGGAGGTTAATCAATTTGTCAATCTAAACGGCAAACGATGATGAAAAAAAGCACGCAAAAACAGGAAATGGTTTCATCTGACAGATAGTTGCTATATAGAGTTATGCGTTGTAGATATGAGACCTATGATTAAGTCAGTTACAATAAAACGAGCAAGAAGCCAACAAGCGAGAGTTCACAACTCGATCTCGCCAAGATTTTTGCGAGTTTTCTGGTTTGATCCATGCCATGCTTGAAGCTGGTGCCTTTTATGGCTATCTGTTCATCACTGTTAAAGGATATATCAATTTCAAAATTGATAAGTCTCCCACAGTGTTTTATTTATTTTTTTATTTATTTATTTTTTTTTTTGCTTATGGTGGTCAATAATCTTGGGTATCATAGATCGATAAACATGATAAATGCAGTGTTTAATAACATTTCGAGGTAAAAGAGTCATGGAAGACGATGAAGACTGTTAAGAACCACTCGATTGTTTTCAACATAGAGCTAAAGCAAACCAAAATCAATTGTCGCACAACAGAATGGACATACACCATCATTCTCTATCATATCTGCACAGCAAAGTACAGGTAAAACTTTATTTAAACTTGTGTCATTGCGTTGATTGCTGTTTTGTACCTAACTCTAACTCCGAACCCATATCCCCCTTCAGTGAGTATCATGATTATTCTATATCACCCTGCAAAACAAAACCAGTAGGTCGCTAGACATGAATTTGTACTGAGGGACAGATTCTGAAATATGGTTCTGAAATATCCTGTACTGCTGATATCAGAAGTGATCTCACGGCGTTGTTTTTTCCTACCCATATTGAGAAGTGCAATGGCTCAAAGTCTCTCTTCGCTGACCGGTAGGGGGTATTCATGTCTTGTCAGGTCAAGGGGTTAAATTTCGTCGAGTCTGACGTTGGGCCTTTTGTTTGATTTCGGGCAAATTCGGGCAAAACAAGACGTAATGTACACGAATACAGTAACCGTGTGCACAAGCAAACAGTGAAGGTAATGAAATGCGTTTTTAATACTTTATGAAGTAAAGATACAGCTTGTAACACACATTTTTCGTATTAACGATACTCAATATTTGAACCTTTTTTTCTGTGATATTTGTAAGGGTATTTAAAATGAATTTATCGAGAAAGTATGCGTTTAATCGGGAGAAGAAAACGAAACCTCTTCGCAATTAAGGGTTTTGTAATGATTGACCCGTACAACGTACGTGACTTCGGGGTTTCCCAAACAGTGATGTTACCATTGCCGCACTTGTTGAGTTATGTTGTACATCTTACGTGAGCGTAATAAACTGCTGGGTATGTCATCCGCCAAAAACTGGGGACCAGGAATAAGGTGATGTACATGAATCTACATGGAGTCTTCAAATTTTGTAGCAAACGCTTTGGTGAACGGACTAACATCGAAACGTCTGACGGTGTTTTCGTTTTCCGTGAACAAGTAAGTCTATGATTCGCTATTGTTTCAGGAAACACGAAAATGTCCTACTCTAACCGTTGCGGGTAGCTCGGTACCCACATATTTCTTTCATTCGAATTTTTCTTTCCACTGTAACGTACGTGGACAGTTTGTCGTGTGTTGGCCGTGTGCGTTATAGGCTGGCAATTTCAATATCAATTTGTAGGCCACATTTACATTTCGAGTAAAAAGATATAAAGGCCTACAGTGTTCTAAGGAAACCCACTGAAACCAAGTGCGCATTCGATCTTGAGAGTAAGGTGATCCACGCCTGCATTAAGTTCTTCTTTGTAGTGGATCACTTCGTCAATTAGTTTACATCTTTATGTCATTTCTGTGAAGTATGAATTCTGCTATTTTATGGTCATTCGCACATACATTCTGTAAAATCATCTATAGCTTGTGCTCTAACTTTCTGCTTGTATACATTACATTCTCTATTGCCGTTTGTTCGATGAAAACATGGATGAAAGAGAAGGATCAAATTATCAAGAATGATTGCAAGAAAGCATACGATTAACTGGAATGAAAAAAAAAAGTAATAATTGTGTCCCCTTGGATCTTTTCTCCGTATTACGGTAGATGAGTTCGATAATTCCTACACAATGCTCCCATTTCTGCTCAGTATGTTGCATTCAGGATGTCAACATCTTCGTGCCTGTAATATATACGCTGTGACCATAACGACAGTGAATAGCAATACTCGTTGTATACCACATTGCATTATCATTATTATTATTTTTAGCAAGTACAACTTGGTGATGTAACCACTAAAGCGAAGTATATGGCAGTTATCACTATTTATTTTCCACAAGGAATTTTGACCATTATTTTCATCAGCCAAGTTTCATGAGAAGTGACTAACAACTATTTCCTATAGTATCTATACTGTTGGATAATTGATAGGGAAAGAAAAAAATATGCCACAAAATGAATTTGATGATGGTTTTTGTTATCATCATTGCAGCATTACCATTTTTCTCTTTTTTTTCAAGAAAAACGTCTTTTTGTTTTCAGTTTGATTTAATGACGCAATTTAGAGGAACGTTTGTATATAACATCTATTTTATACAACCTTGCTCAAATTCAGAGTTTATATTCCTCGTTAGTAAGTAAATTTTACCGACTGTGATTTAGGCGTTTCATAATAAAAATTCTATGCCTTCTCTTTCAATAGTTATGACGTGACGTGGGAGAACCTTCCCTACAATTGTTGTATATTTCTTTCTTTTGAAAAGATAGATCATAAACGTAACAACATTGGATCTTTAGAATTCAAGTTTCAACAACCTTTGTTGTTTCAGTCATCAAAAAGATTTTTCTGTATTTCATAATATACTGTTTAACTGCATAATATATGTACACTATCTGGACTACAGATTTAAGAAAGTTTACCGTCATTGACTAATTGTTTAACGTGCCACCCCATGCAAAAGGACCTAAAGACGTACACAATTAAAAAAGAGCCTATATCTTTAACGACTGTTCTAATCACAACTTGGTGAAATAACGAAGCAGCACATAAAACAGTATAGATCTTTCCTTGAGATAGTACAAAGTGTATAATCTTTCGCGACAATGTTTCATTTAACAGATTATGCATTGGAGGCCTACTTCCTTGTTTTGAACCTTGCAACTCAAGCATTACAGCAGCTCGTGTTATATGTATCGGCGCCGAGCATTTCGTGCACGAATTACGTATACAGTCCTATAGTTTCTATTCCAACAACCCCATACAGCGAGTGAAGTATTCCAAGCGAAACATCTTGCACTATGTTTTCGAGTGAGGAAGTAGACCTATTCGAGACTGTGTGAACATGATACCATTTGGAGTGTATTGGGATTTGTGATGGCTGAACGCAGTGATGATGCTGTTTCGTGTTATTGAATTTGCATTGCTGTTCTTTTCACGGTACCGGGCACATCGACAATTTTGCTGAAGGCCTATTTCTGGCATGACGCCAAATAGCCTGGCATTGGCAACTCAGAATTCCCTCACATTTAAAACATCTGCACTTTGTAACTCACTGCTAAATGTATGATAGCTTCATAGAAACCTAAGTGCTGATCCGGAAAGCATAATGTAAAAGTGATAGGAGTGAATCTAATAGTAACAGTAATTTACGGATGAAATAAGATATCGAGGAAATAAACACGGAGGTTAATCAATTTGTCAATCTAAACGGCAAACGATGATGAAAAAAAGCACTTTAGTAAAGATTATTTGTACATTTGTTTCAGTAAAAACTATGCAATCCATGCATACCCCAGGCAGAAAAGAAAAAAAAAAGATATTCATTTCACCTTCAAATAATTGCAAACTTTTGCGCAAAAAAAAAAAAGGATTCACAATCACTCGACCTAAAGGTTGAAAATAAAAGGCGACTCTTTGTTTTCTAACACCAATTGAAATTAATGCTACACAGAGAGTACAAGTAGCCTGATTAGGAATGTTATCACAAATGAATCGATCTGTTTTCTTTGTCATCCTGACGTTGCACAGCAGTTACAGATTTAATATGAGTATACGCTTGTTTGCCTCTAGTCTTAGCCCTTTTGTACCTCTACCTCTCTATTTTCACAATTTGATTTCTATACGAACTTATGTTGTGTCACCTCTCCTTCTCCTTGTTATCTTACTGTGATGTAAGATTTGTATTGTCGGATTGAATTGTATTTGGGTGTGTGTCTGTAAGGCGTGTATTTGCGTTTGCATCTGTACACACATACAGGCACACACGCACACAATATACATATAATATATATTGGTGTGAATGTCTTGTTGCTGTCTATATTCCGTTTGATTGGCTTCTTATTATTGTTATTTTCTATTTCTGTTCAAATGCATTCAAATTGGTTGCTATTTTGCTTTTATGCTTATGTCTCATCAAGCCCTTGAAAAAGGGCTGGTTGCACAGTCGAAAGCTTGGGAAATAAAGGCCATAGTGAACATCACTGGAACGTGATTCACCCAATATATATATATATATATATATATATATGTGACCGTGCACCTCAAAACGAACATAAAGTCGCACACACTGATTTTGCATGAGGACTGAAAATAAGTAAAATGGGTCAACCTAGCCGAACTTGACTTTCTCATATTTTCTGAAAGAGCATATCTTCTTTTACATTACGCTAAAATTTGGTACCATAAAACGGACAGGAAAGTGTGCTTTTTAGCAGTTTATCTCGAACATTTTTGGTAGAATAGTGTGATTAGGTGTGTCTTTAGAATCCCCTTTTCATTTCTGAAAAACCTTGTCCACGCTCTTCACTTTCAACTCTAATATCTGTTGACAGGATAGTGCTACTGCTTTGAAAGTTGGCATTAATTATGGACAGAATGTGTTAATGAGGTATGCTTAATTTCAGTTTAATCTGATAATCCCTTCATTGTTGTTACTCTGGTGGTTTACTTCCTGTTTTTTGTCCCATTCATCGCACAGCCAGCACGGTTTGGTAAAGATTAAGCGCTTGAATAGACACTGTACTTCAGAGCCTCTTTTCTCAGTTCACGCTTTTCCTGAGTTTGTGCTTTCTTTCCAATATTTAGATGGGTTAGGAGAGTCCATTTGATTTGAGTTATGCATCATTTTAAAGCTTGAAGTCTGCTCTTTTAGAATATGGTCTTAACTAAAAATTCATGTCTGGCGACTTTTTGTTTGTTTTGAGGTGCAGGGTCACATATATATATAACATCTGTATATATATGGGTGAAAACGTTGAACGATGTACAGTTGGGCAAATCAGGGGTCAAAATTAAAACATGTGACTCACTGATATAAATATATCTCAGTGAAATGTCATTGATGTCAGCTTTCTTGCAAACCCGATTATACTGGGATATTTCCAAGGGTGTTGTTTTTATTCAAGGTTAAATAGAACTGTGACATACTGGTGAACGTCTCTGACTAATATAATCATTGTTTTAGTAAAGATTCAAATGAAGATAAAAAAACACTAAAATGAAGATATTTTCATCTGGTTTATCTGTTCGAAGACTGTGTTAATTTGTTCCTAAAATATTGTTTACCTCCTGTGAAGTTTACAAAAGCTAATACACACGGAAGTTAAAGAAAAAGTGGACTTTTTGTCATTTAAGCAGAGATTTTCATATTCTTATCTTCACTTTCATCTCATTTGAACAAAACATATAGCAAGGGTCTCATTTGTTAACATGTTAATGTTCAGTGGATGATAATAATGAATTTAGTGCATTTCGTTTGATCAAATCACCATAAAAGCCCTCTACAGATGCTGAAAGTAAGCCACGTTTTGATCAGAGACGTTCAGGTTTCACTCATAGACGTTCCTCAGACATAGGCAATAAAAAACAATGTCCATTGATCCATAATTAAGAGTTTTGTGAACCAACAACATTATTCTTTTATTAAAAACAATTTAATCTTTTGTCAACAGTTCAGAATGGTAATTTCAACTTGAATTATTTTTCATACTAACCGATTGTAACTACAAACCTCTAATTGTAAGAGGAATTTCGATTTTTACACCAAAAATCAAGTACAAACGTGTTCTTCTTGTATTGTTCAAATCTTATAACACTTTTGAATGGCAGGTACCTAGGCCTATATGTCAAGAATTGTTTTTTTTTTTTATGATGACCACTACTTCGTATTTCTCCTTCCGGTTTATACGCAGGTGTGCCCACACGCTATCAATAATATGTTTGCTTTGAAATGTATTCCAAATCTATAACAAAGGTAAACAAGAATTTACTAATACTAATTTAATTTGACCACTATGCCTAAAATATGATTGTATGTGTATGTCAGGCCAATTCTGAAGATCACTTTTTGCTGCACAACTACAATAGTAGTTACAGTCAGGCCACTAATGATGTCGTCTCAGAAAGCTGTACTTTAAAACCGTTACTCGTCCTAAAAGCATCAAATGCGCTTTTTTTTGTGTACTATGGCAGATATAAATTGTAAACAATGTAAAGCAGTTGCCACAACACCAAACTCATAAGAATATCAACGGTGTGGTATAGCAACTATTTGTTGACCAAAAGTTAACTGAAAACCTCTTTCAAGAGGTTGACAATGATAACATTGAGATATCACATTTTACCTGTCACATCGGTATGGGATTATTAGCTCTCTTCCTTCTTCCCAAAGGCGAAACATAAGTAGTGTTGTAGAGGAAACTAAGTGAGGGACATTGTTAATAGACATTTTTTTTGTTTGTTTCATCACAGACGTTCGTACTTTTCCTTTTCTCGTGTATTTGGCTCACAAATCTAGAAAATATCACTAGAATATCTCTCCTTACTTCTAAAGGAAAAAGCTTCATTAAAGGGGAAAATCAGCCCAAATATAAGTTAGTCGCTGATAAGAAAGAATACAATTTTACGGGCTCAACAAAAAATAAGGAAGTTATGACATTATGAATTTTTCAGGAAACAGTTTTTTGAATGGTCATTATGAACCTGCAAATGGCAAAGTGAGCATGTCATCCCCTCCCAACTTGCCATATACATAAACATTTTGAAATGTCCAGTTTTTCATTGAAACATGATTAGGCCCTAGGCTTAAATCTGGGTATATCTAACTGATCTCTATTCTGAAGGTAATCAACCAGGAATAGCATCATATTTCAGATTTCAAAGACAAAAACATTAATTTTTCGTTATTTTTTGTAAATGATCAATGAAAAATTGATGGTTATGACATGGTTAGCTCACTCATTTGCATATTCTTATCCACTGTATATGAGAACTTATTTGCAGAAATTTACAAAACTTCAAAAAGGCAGTTAATTAAGAGTGCAATTAATCACAATTAAGGGTGCAAGTGAGCACCGCAGGTGTGCTGCTATTCATATTGGATGCAAATTTGAACCTTTATTTCTTAGTGTGTAAACTTGTAATTTTACAGGCTCAAAAGCAAAATGTGATGATGTGCATTTAAATAGAGTCCGCATTATAACTTTTAACTGAATTTCACCTCCACTTGGTATTCAATGTCCTCGATCAGTGCATGGTACTGACTGCGTCGCTTGCTACCTGGAACCAGGGTTGGGATAGTCATTATTTTGTAAACAGATGGCACCTCGAAGATGTCCGTCCAGTCTTGCCAGTACCACGGCCGTGGTCTGGAACTTATAGGCTACATAAACATGACTGAACCTAAAGATCCTGAACAGGAAATTCTAATATTCGGAGCGTTTAAAATCCATCCGGTCTACCCATCTTGCTGTCAGAAAAAAAAATAGAGTTGAAATGATTTTAAAATCAACTTACCATGCGCTGGAAGAACAATGTTCACACAAATGAACGTCTCTGATCAAAATTATAAAATCAACATTGCTTTTGGATTGCGCAAATTATCTAGAACAATGTATGTACACGAGGGCCATTTACTGTGGAATAATGAAAGATCTACTCCTAATTGTACTAGTTGAAAATATGTAAAACGTCCCGTGTAACGTCTCTGACGTAAACATCTTTGCTTATCAGTATTTTATGGGTTTGATTTTTATAAGATATTGGCATTATATTTGGATTGAGGAACCTATGTGCTACAAACGTAGACACCAGTTCGCCGTGATGGGTCATTAATATTGGTTTGAGCACAGATCCTATTTGTTCAGAGAACGTCCCTGACCTAAACCTGTTTTTCTTACATTTCTGTTTCTCTCTGCACAAAAAAATATGTAAATTCAAGTGACTACTACATGATAATCTTAGACTGTTGACCTATTACTAGTCATAAAACATAGTTTCTGTCCTGGCAATGTGTTTACACTTGCTCAATCGACAGATAACCTTAAATTTGAAACTTTTCTTCATATTTCCAACATCTTTCAGGAGGCTTTAATTTTCTTAATATTATAACTTTGTTCTACTTGTTCCTATTATACTAACTATAACTATCCAGCGCTAATTTTACTTTAATGTTCTCATAATTTGTATAGTAAATGTCTTTATTTCATGAAACAATAATCATCAGAGACGTTTTTTATTTTGCTCACAGACGTTCGGTCTTTGATATTTGTGCAGATTCTTACATATTTACTGTCAATCCTTTTTTAATTTACCTCTAATCCAAAGATTAAGTACATAATTTCACAAATGATACTGATTGGCATATCTGCGGAGTAATAGTTCTTATAAATCGGCACAAACACAAGGGAAGTTTTTGTTATTACTCACATTTTCAGGATTTGTGGGCATTTCCGTCATTGAACTGTGCTGACTTTATTCCAGGATGGCACGTCAGTGCGTAAAATAAGCACGCAAATAAGGTATTATGCACTGTGAAAGTGTCAAAATGAAGGGATATCCCTTCAGAGATTTTCAGTCAGGGACATTCGTTTTGATCAGAGACATTCGCCAATTCAGGTTTTCGACCAGAACTCATTTTTGTGGACAGTATGCTACTGAAGTTGCCAATCATCATAGTCGCCTGGCTCACACTGACATACTGATCACCAGTTTTTATCTCAAGCATAACCCACTTTCATTAATGACACCATTAACCACTTGAACATCTCTGATGGTTATTCAGTATAATTTTCTTTCATGAGCCACCACTCGATTATTTCATACAGCTCACTCACAAATTTTGATGGAATGGTAGTATGGATAAGACGCTAACTAAATATGGCCTTACATGTTTTCAAATTAATCCTGAATTTTTTGTGTCAATGAAAAGATAATTCATTCAGAGACGTTCTCTTTCAGACATTAGTGAATTCAACATTTCCTGAATAAATAAATAATACACACGTTCATTGCAGAAGTATTTGATTTAATAGTTGAAGTGTGTGGGCTTACTCACAAGGAAAAACTAAGCTGTAGAATTGGGTTAGAACAAAAATTGCGATGTATGATTTTGGGATTTTTTCGTAAAATATGCATTTTTGGCAAATTTTTCAGCTGTAAAGCATTATATTTTTCTGGAAATGCTGTAACAACAGTACAAAGTATATATTTTCTGAAAGGCACAACCCTCCCCTACCAAATGATACCTAAAACTATGAAAAACACCCCCAGGTCACAATTTTACAGGGGTTTGAACGTCGCAAAGCCCGAAAATGGCCAATTGTACATCGTTCAACGTTTTCACCCATATATATACATACATACATACATATATATATATATATATATATATATATATATATGTATATAAGTATGTTGCGAATTCGCGTATTGGCTCCATTATAAAAAAAAAAGAATCAAGAAAGAAACTAGTAATGCATTATTTCGCCAATAAGAATGAGTTTATTGTACTCAAATGTTCGGTGGTCTCCACCTTCTTCTGGAGTCTCGTCGAGACCTGTGGCATTTATTATGCATTTCAAACCTTGTAACAGTGAAACTCCTGAATGGGGGGGGGGGGGACTTGCAGAAAGTATAGATGAGGATTAATGAAGTATCTCAAGACAGTGTAACTTTATTCACATTCCATGCTATTATGTTTATATCTTCATTCTAGGACGGCTGAGACAACATGACTGTCTTAGATTGCATGTCCGTGCTTCTGGCTGTTTTACTGGTGACACTTATAATATATGTGTGTAAGTAGAATACCTACGGAAAAATTCTGCAATCTTACAGTTCACTGTCTGTATACTTTTTTCTTTGGATTTGATTAAAAATCAATTGTCACTTGGTTATGCATCTTCAAACATCCTTTGTGAAGAAATCGCATACTATACCCAAGCAATGTATATAAGTGGATGAGTGGAGGGGTAACATTTTGTTTTAGGTGTTGGTAAGTTGAATGATCGACACTTATATTTGAAATAAAAGAGAGGAAAGTTGTCATGCATGCTATCATTGTTAAAGCATTATTGGAAAGAATGGACGTTTTCATGAATGAGTTGAGGACGGCCTCCTCTCGTTCCGCTTAACCACATCTACTGATTATTCGGTATGGCATGCTGTACTGCTTAGATTTGGTATGCATTCTTGGATCAATCTTTTGTTGACACACAGCCGATGCCCAAAGGTTCATCCCCATGCCAGACATCACACTTGTTAGGACATCAGAATCTCTTCCTTGCGGATATGATGGCATAGCATCTTCCGTTACCTGGCAGAAGGGCGATCGAGGCACTTTGGAAGCCAGCGAGGATTTAGTGTTTTTAGATTTACGATTTCATCCAGCCAAGAGGACATATTATGCCGCCGATCGCTTCAATATTACGGATGATTACACTTTAACCATAGAAGACATCCACTTGCAGGACGAAGGAAGATACTTCTGCACAGTCGCTGGCTTCGACATCGGAGAGACTACCATTACGCACACAGACGTTACGGTCGAAAGTGAGTTATGTTTCTTTCACGTTGTTTAGAATTACTACAGGGACAGTAAAACATGTTTCATGATGAATGCAATGAAATGTGTCCTTCTTCCACCATGCGGTAAAGAAAGAACAAACAAACAAAGAAACAAACATACGTCCATAATGAAGAATATATCGTTTCCTGATAGCAGAGACTGGTGAGATTTACGTCGTATCTACGTCTTTTTACGTCATGGCACACGTCTTATTTATGTCATATATTTTCCACTTATTGACCATAGTTTCCACCAACTCAAGACGTAACATACGACGTCACTTTTTTACGTCTTTTCCACGTCATATTTTTACGTCTTTTATCGTCACAATCTTTACATATCTTATACGTCACATTTTGACGTCATTAGGTCAAATTCCGACGTCTTTTTACGTGTTTTTGAAAAGACTCCATACTCGTGTCATAATTTTTACATCTTTTTGACGACAGTTTGCAACCAACGCAAGACGTAAAATAAGACGTCATATTTCGACGTCTTTTTTCACGTCATTTTGTCTCATTCCCATGAACAAAAAGGGGAAAAATCGACTGGTAAGTGTCACGTCATATTTACGATAAATTACATATTGCATTCTTTAACAAGATGTTCTTTAACAAGATGTATAGTGCACAACCAATGAAGATGTAAACAAGGGAGCATAAAGGACCTATCCTATATACTCTAGAAACCTAGATTCTATGTCTGTGATATATTTCTGACTACAAACTTGTTGTTATTGAGGGGTTTTTGTGCTTTTCAGGCAAATTTGACTATTTACGTCACAAACTACTAACTCGGAGTGGGTAAGTGGGAGTGGGAGTGGCCCTTGGCATCCGGACCGCCTCAAACTCAATGCAGCACATAGTTTACATATACCTACAAAAATTGTAATGCTTGAAGGCATGGCTACTAAACTAGATTCCATTCTCAACAGGCCAGCTGAAATATGAAACGCATCCCGTAACACTAGTTTATTAAAGGGATCGCACAGTTTTGGTTGAGACCTAATTTCAGGTTTCTAACATTTTTTTTTTTTTGGTGAGATAATGAGAAACCTCTTATGAAATATGAAAGAGCATGTAATTCTTTGAGGAATTCCATGGGCGTCACCAGGGTGGGTGCGTTGGGTGCGAACGCACCCCCCTTCAGACCGAAAAAAAAAAAAAAAAAAACACCTTCAGGCTTCGAGCGACCTCAACGCCGGACGCTAAATAATTATTCTTTTTTATTTTTTTGTCAACTTTGCACAAGAGACCCCCCCCCCCCCAAAAAAAAAAAAAAAAAAAAAAAAAAAAAAGTCGTGGGCAAAAACAATTCGCACCCCTGGTTCTGGCAGCACTTTTTTATACATATCTACTATAGTATTCTATACAGTGTTTACTAATTAGATAGATTTTGGACATCCTTCCCCGGCTTGGTCTCCTCGACGCCACCTCGCTGGTCATACCTCCCCCAGTCATGAACATAAACCGACACCCTTGACTACCAGTGGCGGATCCTAGGTTGCAGGCACAAACCCTTGTTGGTCGTAAGAGAGTCTGCATGCGCCAAGACTAATACACGCTCCACTGAACTGCAGCCTCTACCAACAAGGATTGTTGGGAGAAGCTACAACACAGGGCCTATGGGACAGTGCCGAAGTGGTGAATGCAGTAGTCTTGGCGCAGACTCCTTTTACGACCAACAAGGGTTTGTGCCTGCAAACTAGGCGGATCCAGGGGGAGGGGAGTGCCGGGCGTCCCCCCCCCCCCCCCCTTAAATTTCCGAAGCGAAAAAGTATAGCTACAAATGGTAGTTTTTAGACTGTAAAATGTCAAAATTTTCAAGCTCGCTCTCTTCGCTCGCTCACATTGAATCGTTATGCACTTTTGATGTTGCTGAGAGTAATTGCCGGCAGTTCGCCCGGTGCCCCCCCCCCCCCCCCCCCTTAATGCAAAAAGAAAAAAATACGGCTATACTAACGGTAGTTTTTGGACTGTATTAATATCAAAATTTTCAAGCTTGCTCGCTCCGCTCGCTCGCATTAAAATTCTCCTGATATTGCTGCCAGTAATTGCCAGCAGTTGCGCCCGGTGCGCCCCCCCCCCCTTAATTTCGAAAGCAAAAAAAAAATATAGCTTGTAACGGCAGTTTTGGACTGTAAAATGTCACAATTTTCAAGCTCGCTCGCATTTAATCTTAATGCAATTCTCCTGATGTTACTGCCAGTAATTGCCTGCAGTTGCGTCCGGTGCGCCCCCCTTAATTTCCAAAGCGAAAAAATAGTAACAACCGGCAGGTTTTTTAACTGCAAAATGTCAAAATTTCAAGCTCGCTCTCTTCGCTAGCTCGGATTGAATCGTTATGCAATTTACCTGATGTTGCTGCCAGTATCTAAATTACCAGCAGTTACGTCTGGTGTGCCCCCTCCCCCCCCCCCCGTAATTTCGACAGCAGAAAAGATATAGCTTCTAACGGCAGTTTTGGACTGTAAAATGACAAAATTTTTCTAGCTCGCTCGCATTCAATCTTTATCCAATTCCTGACATTGCTGCCAGTAATTGCCAGCAGTCGCGCCCGGTGCGCCGCCCGTAATTTCGAAAGCAAAAAAGATATAGCTTAATACGGCAGTATGGGACTGATCTTTATGCAATTATTTTGATGATACTGCCAGTAATATTGTCTGCAGTTGCGCCCTTTGCGCCCCCCTTAATTTCCAAAGCGAAAAAATACAACTACAAACGGTAGTTTTTGGACTGTAAAATGTCAAAATTTTGAAGCTCGCTCGCTCCACTCGCTCGCATTAAAATCCTCCTGATATTGCTGCCAGTAATTGCCAGCAGATGCGCCCGGTGCGTCCCCCCCCCCCCCCCCATTTTCGAAAGCAAAAAAGATATATAGCTTAAAACGGCAGTTTGGGACTGTAAATTGTCAAAATTTTCAAGCTCGTTCGCATTTAATCTTTATGCAATTCTATTGATGTTACTGCCAGTTATATTGTCTGCAGTTGCGCCCGGTGCGCCCCCCTCCCTTAATTTCCAAAGCGAAAAAATACAGCTACAAACGGTAATTTTTGGACTGTAAAATGTCAAAATTTTGAAGCTCGCTCGCTCCACTCGCTCGCATTAAAATTCTCCTGATATTGCTGCCAGTAATTGCCAGCAGATGCGCCCGGTGCGTCCCCCCCCCCCCCTTATTTCGAAAGCAAAAAAGATATAGCTTCAAACGGCAGTTTCGGACGGTAAAATCTCAAAATTTTCAAGCTCGCTCGCCGAATCTTTATGCAATTCTCCTGTTGTTACTGCCATTAAGTGTCTGCAGTTGCACCCGGTGCGCCCCCCCCCCCCCCCTTAATGTACAAAGAGAAAAAATATGGCTAAGAAAGGCAGTTTTTGGACTGTAAAATGTAAAATTTTGAAGCTCGCTCGATCCGCTCGCTCGCATGTAATCGTTATGGCATTCTCCCGATATTGCTGCCAGTAATTTGTCGTGTCATACCGTCATTCCATAATCCAACCCCCTCCCACAATCTCCCCTTTGCTCGTTCCGCTTGTTCGGGCTCGGTTGCGTTCATGACATCTGTGTAAGAATTATTTCCAGAAGTTTATTTAAATCATACCATTGATAGGTAAATTATTCAATAACAATTTACTTCAAAATATACCGATACCTTAAACAAGTGGGACTGTTTCAAGTCGGTATAACACGCAAAAAACCTGCATCAAATTGCACCATTTACAACATCAAAATGCATTTTCAGTTCTAACCGTTGGAGGGGGTTAACCCCCTTCCACACCCTCCCCCTCGCTCGCTCCGCTTGCTCGGGATCGGTCGCGTTCATCATATCAGTGTAAAATCAATACAAGAAGTTTATTGAAATGATAGTTTATAGGCACATTTTTCAACATCAATTTCCATCAACTTGGTACTGCTATCATGGGCGTCACCAGGGTGGGTGCGTTGAGTGCGAACGCACCCCCCTTCAGACAAAAAAAAAAAAAAAAAAAAAACCTTCAGGCTTCGAGCGACCTCAACGCCGGACGCAAAATGATTATTCTTTTTTATTTTTTTGTCAACTTTGCACCAGAGACCCCCCCCCCCCCCATAAAAAAATAAAGAAAAAAGAAAAAAAAAGTCGTGGGCAAAAACAATTCGCACCCCTGGTTCTGGCAGCACTTTTTTATACATATCTTCTATAGTATTCTATACAGTGTTTACTATTTAGATAGATTTTGGACGTCCTTCCCCGGCTTGGTCTCCTCGACGCCACCTCGCTGGTCATACCTCCCCCAGTCATGAACATAAACCGACACCCTTGACTACCAGTGGCGGATCCAGGGGGAGGGGAACGCCGGGCGTCCCCCCCCCCCCCTCCCTTAAATTTCCGAAGCGGAAAAGTATAGCTACAAACGGTAGTTTTTAGACTGTAAAATGTCAAAATTTTCAAGTTCGCTCTTTTCGTTCGCTCACATTGAATCGTTATGCACTTTTGATGTTGCTGAGAGTAATTGCCGGCAGTTCGCCCGGTGCCCCTACCCCCCCCCCCCCCTTAATGCAAAAAGAAAAAAATACGGCTATACTAACGGTAGTTTTTGGACTGTATTAATATCACAATTTTCAAGCTTGCTCGCTCCGCTCGCTCGCATTAAAATACTCCTGATATTGCTGCCAGTAATTGCCAGCAGTTGCGCCCGGTGCGCCCCCCCCCCCTTCACTTCGAAAGCAAAAAAAAAAATATAGCTTGTAACGGCAGTTTTGGACTGTAAAATGTCACAATTTTCAAGCTCGCTCGCATTTAATCTTAATGCAATTCTCCTGATGTTACTGCCAGTAATTGCCTGCAGTTGCGTCCGGTGCGCCCCCCTTAATTTCCAAAGCGAAAAAATAGTAACAACCGGCAGGTTTTTTAACTGCAAAATGTCAAAATTTCAAGCTCGCTCTCTTCGCTAGCTCGGATTGAATCGTTATGCAATTTACCTGATGTTGCTGCCAGTATCTAAATTACCAGCAGTTACGTCTGGTGTGCCCCCTCCCCCCCCCCCCCCGTAATTTCGACAGCAGAAAAGATATAGCTTCTAACGGCAGTTTTGGACTGTAAAATGACAAAATTTTTCTAGCTCGCTCGCATTCAATCTTTATCCAATTCCTGACATTGCTGCCAGTAATTGCCAGCAGTCGCGCCCGGTGCGCCCCCCGTAATTTCGAAAGCAAAAAAGATATAGCTTAATACGGCAGTTTGGGACTGATCTTTATGCAATTATTTTGATGTTACTGCCAGTAATATTGTCTGCAGTTGCGCCCTTTGCGCCCCCCTTAATTTCCAAAGCGAAAAAATACAACTACAAACGGTAGTTTTTGGACTGTAAAATGTCAAAATTTTGAAGCTCGCTCGCTCCACTCGCTCGCATTAAAATCCTCCTGATATTGCTGCCAGTAATTGCCAGCAGATGCGCCCGGTGCGTCCCCCCCCCCCCATTTTCGAAAGCAAAAAAGATATATAGCTTAAAACGGCAGTTTGGGACTGTAAATTGTCAAAATTTTCAAGCTCGTTCGCATTTAATCTTTATGCAATTCTATTGATGTTACTGCCAGTTATATTGTCTGCAGTTGCGCCCGGTGCGCCCCCCTCCCTTAATTTCCAAAGCGAAAAAATACAGCTACAAACGGTAATTTTTGGACTGTAAAATGTCAAAATTTTGAAGCTCGCTCGCTCCACTCGCTCGCATTAAAATTCTCCTGATATTGCTGCCAGTAATTGCCAGCAGATGCGCCCGGTGCGTCCCCCCCCCCCCCCTTATTTCGAAAGCAAAAAAGATATAGCTTCAAACGGCAGTTTCGGACGGTAAAATGTCAAAATTTTCAAGCTCGCTCGCCGAATCTTTATGCAATTCTCCTGTTGTTACTGCCATTAAGTGTCTGCAGTTGCACCCGGTGTGCCCCCCCCCCCTTAATTTACAAAGCGAAAAAAATATGGCTATTAGAAAGGCAGTTTTTGGACTGTAAAATGTAAAATTTTGAAGCTCGCTCGATCCGCTCGCTCGCATGTAATCGTTATGGCATTCTCCCGATATTGCTGCCAGTAATTTGTCGTGTCATACCGTCATTCCATAATCCAACCCCCTCCCACAATCTCCCCTTTGCTCGTTCCGCTTGTTCGGGCTCGGTTGCGTTCATGACATCTGTGTAAGAATTATTTCCAGAAGTTTATTTAAATCATACCATTGATAGGTAAATTATTCAATAACAATTTACTTCAAAATATACCGATACCTTAAACAAGTGGGACTGTTTCAAGTCGGTATAACACGCAAAAAACCTGCATCAAATTGCACCATTTACAACATAAAAATGCATTTTCAGTTCTAACCGTTGGAGGGGGTTAACCCCCTTCCACACCCTCCCCCTCGCTCGCTCCGCTTGCTCGGGATCGGTCGCGTTCATCATATCAGTGTAAAATCAATACAAGAAGTTTATTGAAATGATAGTTTATAGGCAAATTTTTCAACATCAATTTCCATCAACTTGGTACTGCTATCATGGGCGTCACCAGGGTGGGTGCGTTGGGTGCGAACGCACCCCCCCCCCCCTTCAGACAAAAAAAAAAAAAAAAAAAAAAAACCTTCAGGCTTCGAGCGACCTCAACGCCGGACGCTAAATAATTATTCTTTTTTATTTTTTTGTCAACTTTGCACCAGAGACCCACCCCCCCCCCCCCAAAAAAAAAAAACAACAAAAAAGTCGTGGGCAAAAGCAATTCGCACCCCTGGTTCTGGCAGTACTTTTTTATACATATCTACTATTCTATACAGTGTTTACTATTTAGATAGATTTTGGACATCCTTCCCCGGCTTGGTCTCCTCGACGCCACCTCGCTGGTCATACCTCCCCCAGTCATGAACATAAACCGACACCCTTGACTACCAGTGGCGGATCCAGGGGGAGGGGAGCGCCGGGCGTCGACCCCCCCCCCCCTACATTTCCGAAGCGAAAAAGTATAGCTACAAACGGTAGTTTTTAGACTGTAAAATGTCAAAATTTTCAAGCTCGCTCTCTTCGCTGGCTCACATTGAATCGCTATATGCATTTTTTTTCTTCCGTACGAATGGCATTTCGAGATAATTGAAATTTACTTATTTTTTTCGATCATGATTGCTACACTTATAGCATTTGCAATTACTTTTTAACACGTAAGAGTTTAATCCTTACTCTTACGTGTGATCTATTCGTCGAATTGTATTGTTAGAAATTATGCAGAAATCGCAAGAGATCTACAGGTATATATATATTTTTTTTGGTTTCCAAAGACCGTTGTGATGTACCATGCATACGAGTGTTTTGTTGACCGCGGGCACTGAACTTGCGGTAAACAAACCGTCCTACACATCACTTTTAAAGATTATTTAGATTCGACGGTTCGTTGACCGCGCGCACTGGTTTGCGGTCATCTGAACCGTCGTATATAATAGGAGAGGACGGCGTATCGCTGTGTTTTAACACGCGCACTAATGAGAAAATGAGCAAAATGAAATGGCATGACTCTATAAAAGGGATAATTACACAAAAATATACATCAGTTAAAAGTAGGAAACTGAAAATTTCACAATATGTGTAACAGAATGTCTATTATCGAAATGACTGAAAATCTAAATATCGACACGTTGACCGAAAATTTCATATCATTCTTTTTATTTTTCTTGACCTTTAATCGCAAATATCTCCATTTGGCAAATATGGACTTATCGGTTTTTGCAAACAAATTCGTCATATATAATATATATATATATATATATATATATATATATATATATATATATTCATATGTATAATACACAGAAATCATTTCATTGTTCATTTTTCCTCATCGTGCCTTTCCATGGTATCAACAGGTACAGACATTACACCAGCTGCAAAATTTCCAACTGCTGGTAAGTTTGAATCAGGAAATAACGATCACTTTCTTCTTAATCATATTCACGTCCTATCTTATGACATCTACATTTATCATTTATACAAAAAAAAAATTAATCTAGACTGGGATGTAATTCATGTATCAATTGCTTTTTTAAATAATTTTTCTGTGGCGTTTCTTTTTCTTTTTTTCTTTCGTGATGTTTATCGAAAAACAGAAAGCGTCTGTGTCAAACAGTAAGAAATCATATTGTAGTATACTGTCTAGCTTGGTCCATATTTGAAACGAAAAAAAAAAGTGTTTACATTCTCTTTTAATATTGTTATGACGAATGTTACCCCAATGTTTACCTATCAACGCCCATTGAAAGAGCTGACAAAAATTACGAGACGCTGAAATCCTAAAATACTGAAATGAATCAACTTTATAATGAATCTTTGTTTTTCTATAATTTATTTTTCTGAAAGAGGAATTCTTTTCAATGGTGCTAAAGTTTGAGATCATACGATGACTGGGATTTTGTGTGTTTTTCTTTAAGACATTTTTATTAGAATAGTGTAATTTTTATTTCTTAAAAAAACCCTTTCCACATAGGCCTCTGTCAATTTCAAATCATTGATAACTTTTGATGGGATAATGCTACTGCATTTAGAGCTTCCAACCGTCATTAATAGAGTGTACCTGATAAGTGTAAGAAATTTCAGCTCAAGTTGAGTATGCCTTCATTGGGTTGGTAATGAGTTTCATATCTGTTTGTTTGTTTGCTTTTTGTGGGTTTTTTTTTCTTTTTGGTCCTATTTATTGCACAGAACACCACGTGTTTGAATAAATCGTGAATTCCGAAATTTTTCAGAGGTTGTCCTTTCCTTTCATTATTTAGATAAGTTAAGGAAGTCCATTTGTCGTGAGTTATATATTTTTAACTCCCAAGATATAAGCACCTCAAAGTTAAAAGTATACTAAAAGGCCTAAAAAGAACCTCTAGGGGTTATTTCGATATTTTTTGCACAGATTTTATGGTCCGAAACATATACCCACAATCGAAGTTTGTGTGTGTGTGTGTGTGTATGTGTTTGCAGTAAATGGGTTTTTCCTCCTACTGTTAATGTCCGTCAAGTAACGTGTTTTTTTTTTTTACCCCATTCACATGTCCACCTTCATATAATGGCGTATGTAGAGAAATATACATTTTTATTTAAAGATATATAAACGGGGAAGGGGCTTACGACTCTTGGTGTGCAAAGTAAATGTCATGAAATTTTCGACGTCATTTTTTTTTTCGTTTACTAAAAACCTTTTTACCATGTTTTTCCACGGTAACAGCAAGTACAGAGAGGCAATCATGTACTCCGACGACAGAGTGTCCAACCGACGGTAAGTTAAAAAAAGTGAGATCATTATTTTCTTAACGTTTATCCATGTCATATCTTATAACTGCTACTTCACATAATTGTTCAGGAAAAATCCGTGACTGGTACTCATTCCGATGTAATGCATGTGTCAATTGCTATTGCATTATCCTCGTGTTTTTTTTTTTTTCGTTATATTTATTGAAAAAACAAGATCATGTGTGTCAGGCACTTCGAAAGTGTAGATGCTCTCGTGTATTGCAGGGGCCATTAAATGTTTCAAAGAAAGAAAAATAAGTGGTAAGTGCTGCCTTTTTTTCTGGTCTCATTATATTCGTTTGTCGCGAATGCCTGCTTCAATCCCGACCATCACAAATCATGGAAAAATTGCAGAAAATCCTCCTTTTCTTCATTTTTAGGTCGTTTGGACATTCTTTTTTTTTTTCTTCAAATGAACGGTGTTTGAGTTTCCGGTGTTTAATCGTACAGAGCTATAACTTTTGCTCACTAAAGTTGTACTTTCAAAACATGATATGTGTTCGGCTCTGTTTTGAACCATTTTAGAGACTCGTGTGTTAATGGTAGTGTGTGTGCCTTTCTGTTATCTAGGTATGTGATAGTAAATAAGAAATATCGACAAGTCAACAGGAACTTCTGCACGTGCAGATCCAAGAGATCCGGGTTTTACTCCTGAGTCTCATTTTATTAAAGTGTTTTAGAACAGAACAGGTTTGTCCATTTGGAGGTCCTGTGTGTGAGAAAAATTAGAATAATAAACATTCATGCACGTAATAAGATCCCGCTTTATTAGTTTATCACAAAGAGCAGGGTACATAACCCGGTGACATAGTCCCGCCTCACATCCTATTGAACTCCATGAAAAACCAGCTATAGTGCAGCTCAATATTGGCTATCGAGCCATCTTCTCAGATGAATAATGAAACACACAAACAAAAAAACTGAATCGTAGCTAAGAACCTTAACATGAATGATCAGAAAATACAATTCAGGCAACTTTCAGTTGGTCTTATGATGAAGTATTCTTTTTCATTTGAATTAAATTAAAGATAAATTCAATTTAATTATCATTTGATTTTTTTTTTCGAAGAGAACATAAATATATCACACTCATTTGTAACAGTAAATAAGGTAAGCAAAATTAGTTGAAGCACAGAAGCAAAAAAAAAAATATTGTTTGTATTTTAACAATGTGATATTGTATTATGGGTTTGTTCTGATAATGTGCAATTATATTTTTTACAAGTTATTGCTATTATATTAAAGTACGGGAATGCATTACATGAGGACTCACATGCCTAAGGGCAATAGTAAAATGATTACTTTTGTGAGCTCTACCCCATGTATTGCTTCCCATTTTTTTTTTGGACAAAGGTAAACAGTGTATTTGTGTTATTGTATAAACTGTGTTATTTTCATGTGATTATATGTTATGTTATTGTTCATTGTCATTGTCTATTGGCTGAATAAATAATAATAATAATAATAAGTCACGCGAATGAAAATGAAACGAGACTTGGAGAACAGCTACACTACAAGAGGCAATACTATGAGAAATGAGACAAGACTAACATAACAATAAGACAATAGAACCGACAAGAACGCGCAACAGAGACAGGGATCTTCGTAAGAAGTATGTAGCAAAATGAAAATCTGACGCGTTGAAAAATAATGAAATATAAATATTATTGCGGAAATGAAATAAAGGGAGTCGAGTCGTAGCCCTATAAGTGTATTAGGACGATGGAGCGACAAAAGGTGACAATATATACATGTACGTATTGCAAATTTTTCGAAAGGGTAACAAAAACACCTGATAGGCAAGTTGAATTTTGTATAATCGTAAGATTGCAATAAAAAATAAACAATCTTCATCTAAATGAATATATTAGAAGGGGCACGTGTTTTGAAAATATCATGATTTGAAGAATATCAATGATTTGCACCAGTATTTAAAGTAAATGTGCTCTTTGTGACAAATAGTTCGTAAAAATTATAAATGAAATTCATATGAACGCCGAGTAGAATATTTACAGATCGATCGATTTCTTAAGAATGTTAAATCCAAGATAGGCGGATGTGCGTTTTTTGTGTAAATGTATATAAATTGTCCTAGATACCAACAACAGCTAAATGATTTCTATTTAATAAGAAGTAACAATGGGTTTGTATGAGAACGAAGTGGAAAATAACACATGAATCGGAGAGCATCCTCTTGACATTAAAAACAACCCACTCTATCCTATAGGTTCTGGTAAAGGTTGCTAAGACTCCATAAATCAAGCATAAGGCAACAGCAATGACGAGTACAACATAAGTCTAATTAAAGTCTAATGAGTACAACGCTGTTGGGATGATAAGACCTCGCATCTGAAATTTTGATGAAAATTACTTTCTTGTATGAATGGTCAGATAATCAGTTAAATGATGTCTGTTCCAAATCCTAGCCGTCTTACCCGAAAAATAAAGCCACCACTGCATGATTCTCCCATTTGATACAGTGCTTTGGCTGTCATGTTTTTAGCTCTTTTGAACATGTGACATTTTGGAGATATGAGGTTTTCTCGCCCCAGTGACGATACGCTTGTATTACGATAGAGTGTGTTGCAAATACAGTATAATCAATATGTAATTTCCAAGAAATTTTGTCATCTACAGTGACTCCATGGGATTAAAATTGCGATACTTTTTCTTAATGAGAATCATCCAAAAATTTAATCTGTAATATATGTGACCGTGCACCTCAAAACGAACATAAAGTCGCACACACTGATTTTGCGTGAGGACTGAAAATAAGTAAAATGGGTCAACCTAGCCGAACTTGACTTTTTCATATTTTCTGAAAGAGCGGGTCTTCTTTTACATTATGCTAAAATTTGGTATCATAAAACGGGCAAGAAAGTGTGTTTTTTTAGCAGTTTATCTCGAACATTTTTGGTAGAATAGTGTGGTTATGTGTGTCTTTAGAATCCTTTTTTTCATTTCTGAAAACCCTTGTCCACACTCTTCACTTTCAACTCTAGTAACTTTTGAAAGGATTGTGCTACTGCTTTGAAAGTTGGCATTGATTACGGACAGAATGTGTTAATGAGGCATGCACAATTTCAATTCAATCTGATAATTCCTTCATTGCTGTTACTCTGGTGGTTTACTTCCTGTTTTTTGTCCCATTCATCCCACAGCCAGCACGGTTTAGTAAAGATTAAGCGCTTGAATAGATACTGTACTTCAGAGCCTCTTTTCTCAGTTCACACTTTTCCTGAGTTTGTGCTTTCTTTCCAACATTTAGATACGTTAGGAGAGTCCATTTGATTTGAGTTATACATCATTTTAAAGCTTAAAGTCTGCTCTTTCAGAATATGGACTTAACTAAAAATTCATGTATGGCGACTTTTTGTTTGTTTTTAGGTGCACTGTCACATATAGAATATTACGAAGCCAAAAATATAAAGGTCAAAAATGTGTCACCTTGAATCCCAAACATCTTCTGAAAAGGAGAAATAGTCATATTAAGCGGCTGTCTCTGATTTAATTGATAACAGAAGCTCATTCCATAAAAATTCAACCACTGAGTATTCACAAAACACGTGATGCGAACTATAGTTTCAGGTTCTTTTTCAAAAAAAATGAACATTTGGGGAAATCTTTTCTTTTTTATTTTAAAAGAAAATTTTAATTTTAACTGAATACATGTGCAATATTCTGAACAATGCCATCGATAATGCCGTCATTCAACTGTATTTTATTGGTATCTCTTTTTTTTTTTCATCGACTTCATGGCCTGCATTAAAATTTTCCAAGTATTTTTCATATCAAAATTATATGTCAGTAATTGCTTAGAGTATGATCTTTCTGTTCTCATTTTTTAGAACGTAAAGTCGGTGTAAAAGTGTTTTCTACGTTGTGTCTTTTTTCTTTGATCGCTTATTTTTTCCAATTTCTATTCTATTTTTCTAAAACAGTTGATTTTTGCCTATCGATTAGACGAAGAATTAATCTTGAAATCCACGATCACCTATTATAGTTCTTTTTTATAATCTAATTTGTGTTTTTTCCTCATCTGGCTTTTATGGAAATGGCGAATTTTGGCTTCCATAATAAGGATCTGCATGGGTGTATCAAGGAATTCCGTAAATGGGGGGGGGGGGGGGAGGTGGGCTTGACAAAATTAATGGGGGAGCAGGTGCCCCGTCTTTTTCTTTATTTTTAGTTATTTTGTTTTGATAAAAAAAAGGTGTGTATCCGTATCGTCGCAAACACAAGATTATTAGCAGAGGTGACATCAACTTCCTAAACTGCCAGAGAAGGATAAAGGAAACTGAATTTGGCAAAAGACACGTGGGTGACAATTACTGCTGCATATCAGTTATCATGTCCTATAAAACTCAAACCAGTGTGCTTTTTTATCTTAACCGTTTCATGCTAACTGTGCCCCCAATGTATATTGGACTGTGTAGCGAATTACTGATAACTTTAATGTGAGCTGGCTAGAGCAGGACAAGTCTTTGACCTTTAATAACAATAGCATGCAATTAATAACCCTTCTTTCTTATGAGAAAGTGTTGGGAGGATAAAAGGGCTTATAAGTCCCATTTATTTACATGCACCGAAACAGTCCTTATTCAGAAGCCGAGCTTTTGAAAACAACCCTTTTAATGCATAGTGCCCCTACATCTATTCAGACATGGGATACCTTTTCCAAAATTGAAGAAAAAAGTGCAAATTAACAAAGAGGGAATTGCCGATGTTTTTTTTTTATTGATAAACGCACTTGACTTTTATGAATTAACCTTCCAATACACATGTTACACGACACCTATTATTTCATATTGATCATTATACTTGTCTATGTATTTCATATTGTTTTTTTAAATACGTAATCACACAATTTCGATTAGTTCGAGAAAGAAAAGAGTAATTCACATGCCATGATTTGTTACGGAAGTTGAAATGAATTCGAGGCAAACCTTGAGTGCCGGAACTCACAGCTTGATTTCTCAATACAGAAAAGAAAGTGCAATATGTAAGAGAGCACATCTAGCCGTCCGTACCAGACATTGATTCAAGAAAGAAATACAGGCCACTTACTGAGGAAAAAGACAGTAGTATATGAAAACAATGAGCAGGGACAACTTCAGACGAGGCGAAAAGTGAAGGCTTGGGCATCCAAGTCAAAGCGTCGCTATTGCTGCCGACCAAAGGTGTAGTGTGAAACTTTTCTAGTCCATGTTGTTGTTTTGATATAATGTCAAAGAAATTGTGGATGATGGGTGTGAAACTATGGACTTTGCGATAGTTAAGACATAGCCGGACCAGACGCGGTGCGAAGCTTTCGCATTTTTACAGCGAATGGGCTGTGTATAGTTAGTGAAGACACTGTTATTGTTTTTAATGAATTGTGATATTTCATATTTTATTTTGTCTCAGAATGACTCAAAAGACGTGTTTTAATCCTTGTCTCCTCCTCCATCAATTCATTTACAGCCGTCGCCAAGGAATTATAAATCCTTAGTTTTGTATGTCTTTGTTGTTCTATTTACTATAAAGGGTCACAGAGTGTAACAGAATCATTCGTATTTTGTGGACTTGCCATTATTTATATTAACGTGCTGGGAACATGCAATGTGTGTCAAACATCAATTCTAAGTTGGTAACCTCTTTTTTTCAGATTGTGAACTTAATGCACACACACACACACACACACACACACACATACACCATTTTATTTTGACACTTGATGTGCATTACATTGTATATGTGACCCTGCACCTCAAAACAAACAAAAAGTCGACAGACATGAATTTCTAGTTAAGACCATATTCTGAAAGAGCAGACTGTAAGCTTTAAAATGATGTATAACTCAAATCAAATGGACTCTCTTAACCTATGAAAATATTGGAAAGAAAGCACAAACTCAGGAAAAGTGGGAACTGAGAAAAAGGCTCTGAAGTACAGTGTCTATTCAAGCGCTTAATCTTTACCAAACCGTGCTGGCTGTGCGATGAATGGGACAAGAAACAGGAAGTAAACCACCAGAGTAACAACAATGAAGGGATTATTAGATTAAAGTGAAATTAAGCATGCCTCATTAACGCATTCTGTCCATAATTAATGCCAACTTTCAAAGCAGTAGCACTATCCTTTCAAAAGTTATTAGAGTTGAAAGTGAAGAGTGTGGACAAGGTTTTTCCGAAATGAAAAGGGGATTCTAAAGACACACCTAATCACACAATTCTACCAAAAATGTTCGAGATAAACTGCTAAAAAACACACTTTCCTGCCCGTTTTATGATACCAAATTTTAGCATAATGTAAAAGAAGACCCGCTTTTTCAGAAAATATGAAAAAGTCAAGTTCGGCTTGGTTGACCCATTTCACTTATTTCCAGTCCTCACGCAAAATCAGTGTGTGCGACTTTATGTTCGTTTTGAGGTGCACGGTCACATATAATAGTAGGTCACATTTTATGTAAATTTAATACAAAGCCGGTATCATATATTTTGCTGTCTTTATGGGATGATGGCCAAACTGTGTTGTCTTCCTCCGTTAATTGTAGAACCTTCATGCTCATGAAAAAAAAAATCCCTTGTTTTACAGTTGTGTTTAAAGTGACGTCCGGAGTATTAGCCGCAGCCTTGGTGTTTTCCTGGTGCCTGTTCCTTTGTTATGTCTCCTTAAGAGAGAGATGGCAACGTAGAAATAAAGGTAAGTTTCATTGATTTTGCAAAGCTTCAATGCCCACAGGAACAGACTAATGCAGCTATGCCTTTCGTCAAACTTTTATTTTAACTGCTGTACAGATTATCGTTTTAACTGTTGTAGAAAAAGAACACAGGCAAAACATGGGAAAGCGGAAGTATGGAAGAAAAAAGTAATATAACCGATGTAATAAACCAAGGTCTTCCTATTAATCTTAATTGTAATGTGCCTGACACCATGAACTTAACAATTAGCAAAAACATCAGTGAGACTTCAATAATTAGGATTATATATTTTTTCCTCTTCTGTTTTCAAACATTCTTCCACCTCGTCTCCCCCTTCACTTTTTCTTTTCTTTTTCGGTAAAAAAATGTCCAATGTATAGTTAAAGTATTATCCAGAGAAGTATTCCTCTTTGTTTAGCTATGTGTAAACAAGTGCAAAAATGTATTTTAATTCGCCATTTCTGATAAGGCTAATTATGTTCTACTCTTGTCCTCTCGTTCAAAGACGGGTGTGTGAGCTGATAATTAAAAACAAAAGCAAAAATACGCGTGTACATGAATTCTGACTTCTTTAAAATAATTTGTCAGCAGGAGAATATTCATTTCAAATTGCCCGCTGATGGAATGAGCTGATTGAACTGGTCAAGTTTCATAATACTATGATAATGATAATAATGCATGAGTATAACAAGTATCACAATAATATGATTATGATATGAATATACAAATTTATTGGATTGATTTTCTGTTTCCTATATCATACGAATATGATATGATGCAATGCTGAATCTTAGACCGCGGTACACTTCGCTTAAACTAGAATTGCAATTTCTTTAAAATACATTCAATCCTTTTTCTAAGCAAACAAAACACAGTTTTTGACAGATATGCCTAATATAATGACAACGTAAGTCTGATTCTGATTCTGATTCTGATTCTATTTTATATATCAAGGTACTGAAGTTAATATGCAGCCTGAACGTCAGCTATTAGCAGGTAAGGTATAACTGGAGACAGGCAAATGCAAGAATTTGTGACATATTATGTCCATAATACTTTAAACGAGGAACCTGTGATAGCTCTTGAATTGGTGTCGTAATTAATCACTGATTCGTTGGCATTTTAGGTGTGAGGGTATGCCCTTGATGGTATAATCACTCGAAGGAGAACTAGAGGGCGTCTACCTCAGATTACTGTACCCATATTATCAAGTCGCAAACCTGTGATATTCTCCATATAGACCGACAGACGTATAAAAATAAACATAATATCACAAAATAGATATAGAAAATACTCAAAGATTTGACTGATTTCGTGTTTCAAATCCCAGTCAAATAGACCAACTCATACGGAGGTGCGGGGAGACTAAGGGATCGCCTGCGGCGTCTGTCCGTCCGTCGTCCGTCCGTCCTTCCGTCCGTCGTCTGTCCGTAACTCTACAAAAAACTTCAATAACTCTTTACTCTGAGCTTCAATTGCAATCAAACTACGAGGGAAGAGGGGTCATACAAAGTTTCACATTTTATCATATGTGACCGTGCACCTCAAAACGAACATAAAGTCGCACACACTGATTTTGCGTGAGGACTGAAAATAAGTGAAATGGGTCAACCTTGCCGAACTTGACTTTTTCATATTTTCTTAAAGAGGGGCATTTCATTTCATGAAGCATTTTGTCCGACAACTTGTCGCACAAAATTTGCTTTCAGCCAATCAGAAGCAAGGATTTCAGTAGCTTTTAACAGTTTGTCAGACGAAATATCTGACTAATTGCTTCATGAAATGCCCCCCAGGTCTTCTTTTACATTATGCTAAAATTTGGTATCATAAAACGGGCAGGAAAGTGTGTTTTTTAGCAGTTTATCTCGAACATTTTTGGTAGAATAGTGTGATTAGGTGTGTCTTTAGAATCCCCTTTTCATTTCTAAAAAACCTTGTCCACACTCTTCACTTTTAACTCTGATAACTTTTGAAAGGATAGTGCTACTGCTTTGAAAGTTGGCAGTAATTATGGACAGAATGTGTTAGTGAGGCATGCTTAATATCAGTTTAATCTGATTATCCCTTCATTGTTGTTACTCTGTTGGTTTACTTCCTGTTTTTTGTCCCATTCATCGCACAGCCAGCACTGTTTGGTAAAGATTAAGCGCTTGAAAAGACACTGTACTACAGAGCCTCTTTTCTCAGTTCACACTTTTCCTGAGTTTGTGCTTTCTTTCCAATATTTAGATTGGTTAGGAGAGTCCATTTGATTTGAGTTATACATCATTTTAAAGCTTAAAGTCTGCTCTTTTAGAATATGGTCTTAACTAAAAATTCATGTCTGGCGACTTTTTGTTTGTTTTGGGGTGCAGGGTCACATATATGAAGGTCACCTCAAGGTCAAAGCTCACAGGCAGGGGTCAACGAACTACTAGAGCCCAATGTTAAGTTTTTATGGCGCGTTTCTATTATGGGTCATAACTTTTGATCCATAACTCCATTTGTAACTAAACTTGGATGGTAGATGTCCCTTGGGGAGTGGATGATCATCACGAGGTCAAAGGTCACAAGCAGCGGTCAACGAACTTTTAGAGCCCAATGTTAAGTTTTTATGGTGCGTTGCTATTATGGGTCATAACTTTTGATCAATATCTCCATTTGTGACCAAGCTTGGATGGTAAATGTCCCTTGGGGAGTGGATGACCACCACAAGGTCAAAGGTCACATGCAGAGGTCAACGAACTTTTAGGGCCCAATGTTAAGTTTTTATGGCACGTTTCTATTATGGGTCATAACTTTTGATCCATAACTCCATTTGTGACTAAACTTAGATGGTAGATGTCCCTTGGGGAGTGGATGATCACCACAAGGTCAAAGGTCACAAGCAGGGGTCAACGAACTTTTAGAGCCAAATGTTAAGTTTTTATGGCGCATTTCTATTATGGGTCATAACTTTTGATCCATAACTCCATTTGTGACTAAACTTAGATGGTAGATGTCCCTTGGGGAGTGGATGATCACCACAAGGTCAAAGGTCACAAGCAGGGGTCAACGAACTTTTAGAGCCCAATGTTAAGTTTTTATGGCGCATTTCTGTCATGGGTCATAACTTTTGATCCATAGGTTCATTTGTGACTAATCTTGGATGGTAGATGTCTCTTGGGGAGTGGATGGTCACCACAAGGTCAAAGGTCACAAGCATGGGTCAACGAACTTTTAGAGCCCAATGTTAAGTTTTTATGGCGCATTTCTATTATGGGTCATAACTTTTGATCCATAGGTCCATTTGCGACTCAACTTGGATGGTAGATGTCCCTTGGGGAGTGGATGGTCACCACAATGTCAAACGTCACAGATAGGGGTCAACGAACTTTAAGGGCCCAATGTTAAGTTTTTATGGCACGTTTTATTTTTCCAATAAATTTTTACCCTTTAATATCTCTTTATCTGATCTATCTTTTTTTTATCTGTTATATCCCATTCGCGTACAATTTCTTGTACGCGAATGGACACATTATGGCACTTGCCTTGTTTTGATCTATTACGAGATGGCTAGGTAAAAACTTCTCAAATTTTTCAGAGGCCTGTTCCTGATATTTCTATTTCATCACCATGATCGCATTTTGACCGGGGGCTGTTTAGGCGTCCAAGGTGCACTGTATTGACCAAGTATGTATTGTGGATGGAGGGATAATGACGACATGAACGTAAAAACTTAAAAAATGGAATGCATTTTAATTCACACATATATCGCACATTGAACAATTCTAAGTAGCATGCAGAACACTACAAAACTTAAGCTCAAGTTTTGTTTTTGTTTTTTTTTTACTTTGAAAATGCTGTACTAGATATGAAATTATATGCACATTATGTATGTCTAACTATAAGGAAAAATATGCAGAAGCAAGCCAATGGGCCAGCTCTGCGATGGACAGTCTTTAAAGGTGACCTCCGGATGATTTTCAGATTTTTATATTTGAACAACTATAAATCAGTTATACTGAGGACAGAGTTTAAAAAACTATGATAATTGGTACGGAGAATAAGACTATGTTTAAAATTTAGAACAAATTGCAATGAACAAGGATGATGACATGGCAGGGTCACCGTAATGCATGAGTAGGGGCTCAAGGAAGCAAAACAAAAGAAAAAGACATGCATAGATTATACACAGGTGAACTACAAGTAAGTGGTATTGTAATGGAATTACACTGCATTTCTGTAATTTCTGTAATGTGTGAACCTCCCATGTCATCATCCTTGTTCAGTGTAATTTGTTTATAGTTTTTCAAAGTATTGTTTCTCTGCCCAAGAACCACAATTAATTCCACAAATCAATACATGTAGTAGTCAATTTATGTACTACATGACGTGAAATTATGAAAATCATCTGGAATGCCCCTTTAAAGCTATCAAGGTTGGAAAATTTTGAGATTAGGTAAGTAAACGTGGTATACCAGGCCTTTTAAGCTGTTACTGTCCATTGTTGGTATCATTTTCTTTTCTCCCACTGTATACATTTCCCATTGCAATGTCAAGAGATTCGATTTTCGCTAATTTAGATGCTATGCCAGGAGAGCGTGCCGAACTCAGGCAATGAACGACTTTTTGCCAGAATTAAGATGGGTAGTGACCTCTTAAAGGGGATGGCTAGTAACTGATCAGTGGGAATCAGTGGGAATGCTGTGGGATGATTGTTCCAATCCTTGTGTAATTCGTGTATAAGAGTACATCATATATCTATTGTGTGAAAATTAATTGCTTCAGAATGGTCTCATATTCAAGTAATGTGCAGTTTAATATTAACGGGCCGTTTACGATCGCCCCGTCACTGTCCAGGCACGCTAACCTGGAAACATAAAACTGCACTTTTCTTGAATATGAGACCATTCTGAAGCAAATGATTTTCAAACAACAATAGATATGTCATGTACTCTTAAATGAATCCCACAAGGATTGGAAAAATCATCCCCCAGCATTCCCACTGATTCCCACTGATCAGTTACTAGCCATCCCCTTTAGCGAGCCATACACAGCGTGCGCCTTCGTATTTTGTGTGTGTGCGTGTGTGTGTGTGTATGTGTGTGTGTGTCGTTGTTTTTAAACCATATGTGACCCTGCACCTCAAAACAAACAGAAAGTCGCCAGACATGAATTTTTAGTTCAGACCATATTCTGAAAGAGCAGACTTTAAGCTTTAAAATGATGTATAACTCAAATCAAATGGACTCTCCTAACCTATCTAAATATTGGAAAGAAAGCACAAACTCAGGAAGAGTGTGAACTGAGAAAAGAGGCTCTGAAGTACAGTGTCTATTCAAGCGCTTAATCTTTACCAAACCGTGCTTGCTGTGCGATGAATGGGACAAAAAACAGGAAGTAAACCACCAGAGTAACAACAATGAAGGGATTATCAAATTAAACTGAAATTAAGCATGCCTCATTAACACATTCTGTCCATAATTAATGCCAACTTTCAAAGCAGTAGCACTATCTTTTCAAAGTTATTAGAGTTGAAAGTGAAGAGTGTGGACAAGGTTTTTCTGAAATAAAAAAGGGATTCTAAAGACACACCTTATCACACTATTCTACCAAAAATGTTCGAGATAAACTGTAAAAAAAAACCACACCTTCCTGCCCGTTTTATGATACCAAATTTTAGCATAATGTAAAAGAAGACCTGCTCTTTCAGAAAATATAAAAAAGTCAAGTTCGGCTAGGTTGACCCATTTCACTTATTTTCAGTCCTCACGCAAAATCAGTGTGTGCGACTTTATGTTCGTTTTGAGGTGCACAGTCACATATTATCTTTATGTACCTTAGGACAAAAATTCAGTTTCAGTGCACTTCTCCTTTAAGGAGATGATTTATTTATTTTTATTTACCTTTGAATACAAGCTCAACAATATTATAGGCAGGTAAAAAGTCTAATATTAATTGTCAATAGTCAATATTAATAATGTAATACAATGTTTGTATTATGCATTCGCTTGTCATTATATATGTCAAGATACAGAGGCGAAAAAGCAACCAGAACTCCAGGCTTAAGCAGGCAAGTTTTAACAAAAGACAATTATTCTTGGTTCATTTCAACGAGTGAGTTATGATAGTGTATGATTTATCGTGTCGCCGTTCAACTGTCAATGATTTAACTTCATTGAAATTGAGGTAATCTACGTGAAATTCTGTGTGCGCCCACAAACAAACTTTCGTCGCGCATTATAAATATTTTTTTTCAACCTTATCAATCATTTGGAACAAAAAGAAAAATCAAAATTAATGCAAACATCGTAGGACTATAATTTTTATGTGGCTTCTGTGTTGCTGCCAGGGGGTGCCTTTAAATGAGAGAGTCAAGACATAAGCACGTGAATTTCAATGATTCCTTGTAAATTGGAATCTGCAGGGCTTTCCTGAGTATTATGTGAAATCCGTATTCAACGAGAGATGCCTACTTTCTCTATACATGGTTAGCCGATGATTTCATATGCAGATTGTATTATTTTTATCATTATAATTATTTTTATTATTAACACTGATATTATTGTTATTATCATCATCATTATCATTATGAAGGGGGGGGGTCTTTGGGCTAATTTGATCATTTTCTTTAAAGCGGTATTAATGTGTAGATTAAGGGTGCGTTCGAGCACTCTCCTAAAGCGAACTGAACCGTCCGTAACCACGCCAGAGGAGCGCCCGAACGCTCCTAAAGTGTACAGTACCGTACTGTACAGAGCCAAAAGTGGACCACTTCCCGATGTGCTCCAAAAGTGTACCAAAAGCGTACCAAAAATTCGCTGTAAAGCATGCGCGTATCATGCGCATGCGTCACACTGCAAAGACATCATTCTCTTTGTTCGGGCCAGGTGCAAGTAGTGCAAGCGCAAGCTGGATGACATTCTTTTTACAACATGAGTGACCTTTTCTAAAAATAACTTGTGAGGTACGCTTTCTCAACAGAGCGCTCGGACGCTTCAAATCTGGCACAGTTCGGTACGGTACACTTTGGTTCAGTTCGCTTTGGTTCGCTTTAAAGCCCCCTCACACCTGAGCGAATGTAGGGGGACGAAGGGGGACGAATGGGAAAAACGCACGAAATGCGCGCGAATTCAACGATTTCAAATAAAATTGCCTTCAAATCATCCGATTATAAACTAAAGTCAAATACGATTAACGAACGGTAAGCGAAGGATAAATATGACATGCGAAGGATAACGATTTTTCGGTTCACTTCTTTGAGTAAATTGCGGCCGAAGGCGAGCGAAGGGTTGATATGGCCCGATTAGACGAACGAACAATGAGCAATGGTTTGATATGGCGTGCGATTGGAAACGAAGAATAGCTCAGGCGTTCTCGTACGTGTGTGTGCGTTCCTCGGGGAGTATAAAAGCGACCAGGTCCGTCCAGATTTCAGTGCGGCCAGAGAAATCATCTACGCAACATTTACATTTAAAGGACGACAAAGATAAACAGTAAAACAGGGGCGTCACCAGCTTTTTTTCAAGGGGGGTGCGTTTTGACCATAATGTAACGAGATTTTTTTTTTTTTTTTTTTTTTGACAGACATTTGGAATATAGGAAGCTCTCAATCCCTAGACTTTTACTGTTTTTGAGGGAAACCAAGCGGGGAAAGGGCACCGGCGTAGCTAGGATTTCATCTTGGGGGGGGGGGGCGTTTGTATGCGAGGGAGCGAGCAAGGGGGGGAGGGTGTGGAAGTGCCTGTTGTCCCCCCCCCCCCCCCCCTACGGTGAAATTTGCATTTTGATGTTGTAAATGGTGCAATTTGATACAGGCTTTTTGCGTGTTTTTATCGACTTGAAACAGTCCCACTTGTTTAAGGTAGCAGTACATTTTGATGGAATTTGTTGTTGAACAATGTGCCTATAAACTACATCATTTCAATA
The DNA here is from genome assembly GCF_040938485.1 of Diadema antillarum. Taxonomy (NCBI): domain Eukaryota; kingdom Metazoa; phylum Echinodermata; class Echinoidea; order Diadematoida; family Diadematidae; genus Diadema; species Diadema antillarum. The sequence continues at coordinate 1,330,364 of NW_027271174.1, forward strand.
AACTTCTTGTATTAATTCTTACACTGATGTCATGAATGCGACCGAGCCCGAGCAAGCGGAGAGAGCGAGGGGGGATTTGATGCATGTTTTGCTTGTTTTATCGACTTGAAACAGTCCCACTTGTTTAAAGTAAAGCAGTATATTTTGATGTAGATTATATCGAACAATTTGCCTCTAAAATTATAGTATCATCCAAATCAATTTCCTGTTTTAATATTTACACTGAATATCATGAACGCGGCCAAGCAAGAGCGAGAGGAGTGAGCGAGGGGGGAGGATGTGGGAGGGAGTGTCCCGGCCCCTCCCACGGTGAGCACTTTTTGCATTTTGATGTTGTAAATGGTGCAATTTGATGCAGGTATTTTGCATGTTTTATCGACTTGAATCAGTCCCACTTGTTTAAGGTGTCAGTACATTTTGAAGTAAATTGTTATTGAACAATTTTCCTATAAATGGTATAATTCAAATAAACTTCTAGTAATAATTCTTACACTGATGTCATGAACACGACCGAGCCCGGACAAGCGGAACGAGCAAGGGGGGAGGTTGTGGGAGGGGGTTCTACCCCCTATAAATGGATTATGGAATGACGGTGTGAAACGACAAATTACTGGCAGCATATCGGGAGAATGGCTTAACGATTACATGCGAGCGAGGGGAGCGAGCGAGCTTTAAAATTCTGACATTTTACAGTCCCAAAACTGCCGTTTGTAGCCATATTTTTTTTTTGCTTTGGAAATTAAGGTGGGGGGGGGGGGGGCACCGGGCGCAACTGCTGGCAATTACTGGCAGCAACATCAGGTGAATGGCATAACGATTAAATGCGAGTAAGCGAAGAGAGCGAGCTCGGAAATTTTGACATTTTACAGTAAAAAAAAACTACCATTTGGAGCTGTATTTTTTCGCTTTGGAGATCATAGGGGGAGGGCGCACCGGGCGCAACTGCCGGCAATTACTGGCAGCAACATCATGAGAAAGGCATAACAATTAAATGCGAGCGAGCGGAGCGAGCGAGCTTGAATATTTTGACATTTTACAGTAAAAAAAAAAACCCCAAACTACCGTTTGTTGCTATATTTTTTCGCTTCGGAATTTAAGGGGGGCGCATCGGGCGCAACTCCTAGCAATTACTGGCAGCAATATCAGGAGAGCATAACGATTACATGCGAGCGAGCGGAGCGAGCGAGCTTGAAAATTGTACATTTTACAGTCCAAAAGCTGCCGTTCTTAGCCATATTTTTTCGCTTTGGAAATCAAGGGAGGGGGGCGCACCGGGCGGAACTGCTGGCAATTACTGGCAGCAACATCAGGTGAATTGCATAACGATTAAATGCGAGCGAGCGAAGAGAGCGAGCTTGGAAATTTTACATTTAACAGTCCAAAGACCGCCGTTCTTAGCCATATTTTTTCGCTTTGGAAATTAAGGGAGGGGGGCGCACCGGGCGGAACTGCTGGCAATTACTGACAGCAACATCAGGTGAATTGCATAACGATTAAATGCGAGCGAGCTTGAAAATTTTACATTTTACAGTCCAAAAACTGCCGTTCCTAGCCATATTTTTTTCGCTTTGGAAACTAAGGGGGTGGGGCGCATGCCACCGGGCGCAACTGCTGGCAATTACTGGCAGCAACATCAGGTGAATTGCACAACGATTCAATGCGAGCGAGCGAAGAGAGCGAGCTTGAAAATTTTGATATTTTACAGTAGAAAAACTGCCGTTTGTAGCTACATTTTTTCGCTTTGGAAATCAAGGGGGGGGGGGCGCACCGGGCGCAACTGCAGACAATTAATGGCAGTAACATCAGGGGAATTGCATAAATATTAATTGCGAGCGAGCTTGAAATTTTGACATTTTACAGTCCAAAAACTGCCGTTTGAAGCTATATTTTTTTGCTTTCGAAATTACGGAGGGGGCGCACCGGGCGCAACTGCTGGCAATTACTGGCAGCAATATCAGGGGAATTTAAATGCGAGCGAGCGGAGCGAGCGAGCTTGAAAATTGTGACATTTTACAGTCCAAAAACTGCCGTTTGTAGCTATATTTTTTTGTAGTAAGGGGGGGGGGGGGCGCACCGGGTGGAACTGCCGGCAATTACTGGCAGCAACTTCAGGAGAATGGCATTACGACTAAATGCCAGCGAACGGAGCGAGCGAGCTTGAAAATTTTGACATTTCACAGTCCAAAAACTGCCTTTTGTAGCTATACTTTTTCGCTTTAGAAATGAAGAGGGGGCGGGGGGGGGGGGGGGGGGGGAAGACGCCCGGTGCGCCCTTCCCCCTGGATCCGCCACTGGTAGTCAAGGGTGTCGGTTTATGTTCATGACTGGGGGAGGTATGACCAGCAAGGTGGCGTCGAAGTGACCAAGCATGGGAAGGATGTCCAAAATCTATCTAAATAGTAAACACTGTATAGAATACACTTGTACTAGTAGATATGTATTAAATCAGTGCTGCCAGAACCAGGGGTGCGAATTGTTTTTGCCTACGATTTTTTTTTTTTTTTTTTTTTTTTAGGGTCTGAAGGGGGGTGCGTTCGCACCCAACGCACCCCCCCCCCCCCCCCCTGGTGACGCCCATGGTAAAATCAGCCGGAAGATTCCAGTATTTTTGGCACTGTAAACATTAATGTTTTTTTTTCGCAAAAATTATGCGAGTACGTGGAAGGTGATAGTCATCACGATGACGAGTTGGGTAGATATGAAGAGAGGTATTTCTTATGAGCATAATTATGTGCAAAAATGTCAGGAAGCTCATCAATTGAAAATTTATGCATAAAAATACCAACATTATAATGAAACAATTTCAGATTGTTGCTTCCACACAAAAGATCATTTGTGTGAAATAAATATCCAATATCATTACAAGAAGAAAAAGGGTATCAAGCAAAAACTGAGATGAATTGCCCCAATTGCTATCATTTTAGCAAAAAGAAATAAATATTGAAACAGTAACAATGGAGGTGAAGTGATAACAAATGTGACGTACCCCTAAATTGACTCGACCTACCCCCTTTCCCCTATTTTATCATACCACCAACATCGTACCAGATAAATTTGTAGTCACTGTCCACTATAGCCAACAGGATTATACTAAAAAAGCCCTTGTAGTTGCAGCATAGCGAGCCGGACAGAGGAGGTTTTCTGATGGCCACATGCTTGCCATCAATAGCTGCCACACAGTGGGGAAAATTCCACCGCTTGTAGAATCCACCAGCAAGTTGTTTCCATTCATCAGGGGTTGAAGGGGCTGTCATGACTTCATCTGCAAACTCGTCACATATGGCCTGACACACTTCTCTGGCCACTACAGATAGGGTGTTTTCAGGCACCCTCCACCCATACTGCATGTCGGAGTTCTTGGTGCCAGACACAAGATGACGGAGAGTAGCTGCCAACTTGAGACTTTCTTCCAGCCGCTCCCTGTACCAGGTGTACTGCCTCCTGATTCTTCCTCTGACCCTCTCCAGAATTTCATCGTAGACTTCAGGGGGCATGCAGAGAAATTTCTTGAAAGTCGAAGGGTCTTCTCTTCGGAGCTCAACCAACAGCTGGTCGTAGATTCCAAAAGCCCTTCTTCTGGCAGGGTTCAGCCACGTCCTTCTCCAGATACGACGTCGTCTGAAACCTCGTCTCCTTCTGAATCGGCCTCTGATGAACTTGTGTAGGTTCAGCTGCTGATGTATAATATCATTCTAAATACTGGACTATGAGGCCGGCTGCATCTTCCATTTTTCTGAAGAAACTTTGAAACTTTCAGGTGGAATATTTTATATATGAGTAGCGTGGTGAGTGGCTGGTCACAGAGAGCAGCTCAACATTCACCATTTTTTTCGTCAGGTCATTCGCTCGTATTCGTATCACTTCGCAATCCATAGTTTGTCAAAGTATCTCTTAGACTTGCCTTCGTGTATGCATCGCCTTTCAAATTTAGTAAAAGCCAATCTTAGTTTCCCTTCGCATAGAAGATGGCAAGCGAAAGTACGTTTGTCATAGTATCTTCGTTTCTATGCGCAAGTCATATTCAGTCATCGTGTTGCTTCGTTTAGGGTTTTTTCGAGATCGGTCCACCCTGGCAAAAAGCGCGATGAGGGACTATGCGTGACAGTAGCACACGAACGATAAACGAACGATTACCGCAGACTAAATAAGAGATGCAAATGACAGACGATTTTTCAATTCGTCGGGAAATTTTAAACATGTTCAAAAATCCCGTACGAATTTGAATAATCGCAACTGTTAGTTAAGAAGGTGTACGAACCCAAACATGAGGGTAAATATGACTCTAATACTATCAATTACCATTGAAAACGATTTTTCCAAAATTGCCTTTCGCCAGCCATCGCAAGTCATATTTCAGGCAATTCGCTCAGGTGTGAGGGGGCCTTCAGAGCGCTCGAACGCACCTTAAGATGACTACGAAAATATCTTACATTACATTTTATTACATGGCAAATGTTTTTGTGGGTGACTGTATGGTGTCGTCACGCAACAGATAAGTATTGTAGGGGGGGGGATCAGCCTCAGAATACAAAGCGAAGTAAACTTATTACAGAGCATTAACGTCTTTTTTGTGTCTGATGTTTACTTCACAGAGGAAACCAAAAGAAAACGTTCCGGAGATGGTGCAAGTCTCGACATATCGCATGGATAGCGGCTGATATTTCGATCTTTGACCGAGGGTGAAGGCAAGACTTGCGATGTTATGAGTTTCTTGATCATGACTTGTACAGGCTTCCCCAAAATGCAGCAACAACAACAACAAAATCCCAGCAAAGAGAGAAAGAAGCAAAGATGTTTCTTCTTTTTGGCATTTATGGGAGGATAAAAAGAGATTTGTCTTGAGACGATCGTTATTAATTTCTTGGACAAAATCTCTTAATGGGAGGTTTTCAGAAGTATAGTGCAAAATCTGGTTCTCCAGTAGTGTCATCATTTTGTTTAAAAGGTTTTACATTCTGGGAGGATTCGAGGAGAATAATTTGATTTCTTTAAATATTCGCGAATATTTTTCGACATAACTTGCGACGTGGTTCGTGCATAGTTTTAACCGAAGGACAAGTGGTACACAGATAACATTCAAAATAATGAGCTCTGCAATATACAGCACTTGTACATACTTTAAGAAATATATATAAGTTATATATAGTTATAAGAAACATACATGTAGTATGGTTATTCTTTCAGTATGATATATCTGTGATATTTCAGTTCAGCTCGCTTTTATCTCGGTATTTCATTGTCGATAATAGTGATACACAATATTAACGGACAATTTCATCACCATAATATACGTGTAAATAGAGTAAATGCAGCAATATTAGAAAACATCAGTGAAAGCTTGGGGAAAATCAATATGTTCAAAAGTTATGAATGTTTAAAGTTTCTGCTCGGTCACTGCTAGATGAGAAAATTATATTACAGCTTGTCATGTCACTTGTGTTTAACAATATAAAGAAAATAAAATTAAACATTTGTTTTTCGTATTTCTCGTAGAGTAAAAGAACACTCGACTTGCCTCTTTCAGAAGGCAGAGGGAGTGAAATCAGTATACGTCAGTAACCAGTCGAGGAAATGTGTACTTTTCTCTTAAAAAAATAATTTGTAAAATTGTATTTATGTTTTCCATATATCGTTCTACACATGTGACATCAAACACACTTTGTATGGAGGCATGTTTGTTACATAAAACTAACATGCATTCGTTATTGTACATATGAGAGAAAGTTGGTGAAAGTGAAAATATGAAGCGATGTTTCGTGTATTCTACAAAACATAACTGTAAGTTAACAGAACACAGCTGGAATACAGGACACTATACTTATTCATAAGCACAGCACTAAAACAATCTCATAAATGTTAGAATAATAATATTGTCAAGAAAATAAACTATCACAGTGTACATTATGAATCTTGCCACTCACATAGTGGACGGAGTTCATACATGGGTCCTGCTGTGAATGACTTGTGCGTTTTGCTGTGATTATTTTGCTCTGGAAAAAAAAATACGTAGAAATTAATCATGTCCATCAGTATGATAAGGTAAATAATTTTCATTACCGTAATAATAGAACATTAATTATTTGGAGATGCCAGGGGGCAATGGTATAAAAATCAAATACTTATTTAGGGCGTTTACGTATCAGACATATTATATTGAGATACAGGAAACTCTCTTTAAGAACATTACAAGATGCACACTGTATTTGATTGGAAAAATAATGAGCTTCAGACACCTGGCCCGTGATGTGCTTATAATTGTTGGTGTATGATTTTGACTATATTTGAAAAAAAAAAATGGTCCAAGTAAAAATGTTGCACTCACTAAAAAAGTAAAACTTCCACGATTATCTAGCTTGAGGAAAACGTTCTAACGATATTTTATTTGTAAATCATGGAACGTTCACGTTTAATAATGAGAAACTTCCACGATTATCTAGCTTGAGGAAGACGTTCAAACGATATTTTGTTTGTATATCATGGAGAGTTCATGTTTAATAATGGGAAGACACAAATATTTTGTAAGCATACTTGCAGCAGAGTCATGTCGTACCGTAAATAGTTGTTTCATTTGCATTGCATTTATTTTCACTGATATATCTTGTATAATGTTATAAGTTGTTTTGTGAAGCCATTCTTTTTTTCCGGAACAAGCATGAAACGCAGTATCTAAAGACTTGCGATTATTATTATTTTGTATCACTTTCACCATTAATACCATATCTGGTGAGGGGCCCATATTCTACTATCTCTCTCTCTCTCTTTTTAGTGGGTCCCTCCGTTGCTGTTGTTTTTTTTTTTGACACAATGCATATTGGCAATTATTATTAGTTCGAAAAAGGAAATTCACACATTGATTCACACATTGATGACAGGGTACTGACAGAGTACTTGGTGTTATTTTAGTTTTTATTTTAAGTTTTTCATGCGCAACATGTATTCATGATTTCGTTGTGTTTGTTCTTTTTCCTAAATCAACGGAACGATATATGTATATAAAATAAATGTTTTGAATGCAAAAACCCTAGCAGTTGAAACATTAATGAGAGTCTGATATACAAGAGTGATTACAATGACTTTCTATAGTCATTGACGTTGTAACGTATTTTGTTTTCTTTGTACAGTAACTGAATTTAAACACTTTTTTGTTTTCTTTAAAGGATAAACAGTATTTTCTTTTTGCCATCTCCATAGTAAAGGAAGAAAAATAGTTGAAATCAATTTCCTACTATGGATGTACGAGGTGTATGATGATGAGAATCAAGATGTTGCTGGCTGGATGTACAGGAATCACTTTAGTCTGCACTTAGAAGAAAAATTGAATGAATGGGGGGGGGGGGGATTCACCTCAATATATCTACAACTTTGATAAGTACTTTCAACCTTTCACTGAAGAGTGGAGTTATATTTTGATGACTGGATGTATCTCTGCGTGAATCTATTTACACCGAGACAGAGAATGAAGAAATGTCTGCTGCATTAGAGACCGATATTCTTTTCCCCTTGTTTTTTTTTTAGAGAGAAATAAGTTTGAAAGCTTTTCATTTCCTATTTACTCAGTCAAGATCTCGTTACTGTTGAACAGTCAGCGATCTTAGCAAATAATTGAGCTGCTACATGTTTACACAGAGTAATCGAATGATGACTGGCTTGAAGCAAGGAATACTTATGAAACAGTGACAGTTTAAATATATCTTAACTAGGAATGTTTTATTGGTATATCACATGAACTATTATTTCCGACACATCAGTGTGACGGGATTCAAGACGCTGAATAATAATTTTATGTCAGTTTAAACGTTTTTAGTGGACGGAAACAAAAAAAAAAATAAGTTTCAATAAAAAGTTATCTGAACCAAACAAAGTAACAATGAGCATATCTGATGCCACTGCTCACTGGCTATGCTTTTTAAACTTTCTTATCTCAACTACACAACACATGTTTGATCTTTTATTTATTTTATTTTTTTTTTTTGGTAGGGAAATAAATGATCGAGGTTTCTCTATAAAACATTCTTGTTTTCTCTATGTCAGTGATTTACACAAAACTTCGCAAGATTGCAGCCTGTTGTAATTAAACCCATGCAAAAAAAGTCATCTCTTATAGGCATATGCAATTATTCAATTCTGAGATGACATCGTTTTACATTGACCTATTGCATAACAACTGTTAATAAGTTTGATTTTTGTTTCTCCAAATATCTGGGAGATTTATACTATGCAGAGCTTGTGCTTTCATAACTGTAAAGGGGAAGTCCGCCCCATAAAATGAGCTTTTTATATACATAAGAACGAGGAAAATGAGCGGAATAGCACATAAAACAACTTTACAAGTTTGATAACGTATGCTGAAGGTAAAATAAATAAATAAATAAATAATAATGATAATAACAATATATATTATTATTATTGTTATTATGAATAAAAGAAGGCATGTTCAATCAAACGGAAATTGACAACTCCAGTAATGCAGCATGTGAGCTCACCTTCCATTTGCCTTGTGCATTATATTCTCTAGAATCTCGTTTGTTTTGTTTTTTTTTTCTATTGATGATGAGATGTACTTTTCATTGCAAGAAAAGTATTAAACAAATTCAAATCAGAAAACTGTAAAGGTTATATTGGCAAAATCATTCCATCGCATTTTCGCCCATTTTCCTTCATTAATTCCTCTTCAGTTACACGGACATTTTATGAAATGCAAGGAGGTAGGAGCAGTACTACTGTACTACAACCGCAAACCAGTGATGTTTTGCTAGCTGAAGGGAAAACGTTAGTTAGAAACGGTGAAGCAACACATCAGATCATGATTATTCAGCGATGATTAAGACCACCTTGACTCTGTTGTTTTCATGCTTATAACATGGGCCAGGGTCCATGCTTAGAATAAGAGAACTGCACATGCAGGCGCCAGATAAAAGTCACGAATACACTCCAATTTCTATGCATTACATATGAGCATCACTCATACACATATTGGCATACACCTAAACACTCCTTTGGCTTCCAGTTGAGACTGACCGCGGTCACATTGGGTCATATGCAGACATATACATGTGTAAAAAAAAAAAACAACCCAAAACAGAGAATTGAGTATATGAATATAAAAACGACCCAAGTCCATGGAAGACCATTTCGAGTAAACTAAAAAAAAATAATAAAAAAAAACTTCATATCTTTTTTATTTGTCCAATAATATTCTATTTAACTGTGATGGGAAGGCAGCATTGTATAATTATATACAAATTAGAACATATATTATTATGACAATTAGCATTTACATTAATTGTGGAGAGGCCATTTTGTGTGGTGGACTTGGGTCGTTCTTTGATTCATATACATGATATTCTGCTATAGAGATGAGAGAAGGATGAGAGAGGGCGCTATTATATGAATGTAAGAATGACCCAAGTCCTTCATTCTTACATTAATATAAGATATAACTCATTCATTTCAGGCACTTCCGGGGGTAATTAGGATTTATCATTTATACACAAGATGAGTCCATGCATAAGCTACAATTTCCCATGTCAAACTGAATTTGGCCAAAAATTGGACTTGGGTCGTTCTTATATTCAGGTCTTCAATTAATGCATTAGAATGTATAAAACGTTGTGTCAGTATAGCGTAATGTATTTCAAAAAGAAGATTTGGCTGATTTAGTTGTGTATTGATTATTGAGTTTTCATGCGTTTTTCATAAAAGTCATGGGATATTCCACCGACTCATCTCAACTTCAGCTTCAACTTTGTCAACTTTCTTGTGTAGGTCTACATGAATGCATGTGCAAAGGTTTCAGCACTACTTTTTTTTTTCATTTCTTTTCTTTTTTGTAGGGGTATGTTCAAGTCAGGATAATTTTCAGCTCTTGCAACCCAACTCCAACCCATGCAGAATTTACTGAATGAGAAGAACTCACTGTAAGATACGATGCCCATTTTAATTAATTCACCCACATATTATACGCAACACACATTGTTACAAGGCAGGAAAACATCTGACTGCAACAGAAAGAAGTACAAATATCACAAAGTTATACTCAGACAGCTACTGTTTAATGGCATTTTGGTATTATAGGATTCAAAAATTAAAGGTATACATTCAGTTTTGTTTAAGCATCAGTTTTAATTCTGTACTCTTCAGGTCTATTTTGTAACTGTGTTGAACTGGTCAAAGGTTTTCCCCCATTTCAGAGGGTCCACTATAATATTATGTATATGTGACCCTGCACCTCAAAACAAACAAAAAGTCGCCAGACATGAATTTTTAGTTCAGACCATATTCTGAAAGAGCAGACTTTAAGCTTTAAAATGATGTATAACTCAAATCAAATGGACTCTCCTAACCTATCTAAATATTGGAAAGAAAGCACAAACTCAGGAAAAGTGTGAACTGAGAAAAGAGGTTCTGAAGTACCGTGTCTATTCAAGCGCTTAATCTTTACCAAACCGTGCTGGCTGTGCAATGAATGGGACAAAAAACAGGAAGTAAACCACCAGAGTAACAACAATGAATTGATAATCAAAATTAAACTGAAATTAAGCATGCCTCATTAACACATTCTGTCCATAATTAATGCCAACTTTCAAAGCAGTAGCATTAGCCTTTCAAAAGTTATTAGAGTTGAAAGTGAAGAGTGTGGACAAGGTTTTTCAGAAATGAAAAAGGGATTCTAAAGACACACCTAATCACACTATTCTACCAAAACTGTTCGAGATAAACTTCTAAAAAAACACACTTTCCTGCCTGTTTTATGATACCAAATTTTAGCATTATGTAAAAGAAGACCCGCTCTTTCAGAAAATATAAAAAAGTCAAGTTAGGCTAGGTTGACCCATTTCACTTATTTTCCGTCCTCACGCAAAATCAGTGTGTGCGACTTTATGTTCGTTTTGAGGTGCACGGTCACATATATTATAAAGATCCATTGGTACTATGTTTCTACAAACTAATCACTACTTTCTCATTTTCGCTCGTAGCAAAAGCTGAGGGAGTGAATACATTTAAAAAAAACATGTTGAAATTGTCTTCACAGAAATACAAACACATTCCATGCCCTGAAGAAAAAAAAATGCAGTACGTTATCATTAGTGTTTCATCATGTGCATGTGTGACACTGCACCTCAAAACAAACAAAAAGTCGTCAGACATGAATTTTTAGTTAAGACCATATTCTAAAAGAGCAGACTTTAAGCTTTAAAATGATGTATAACTCAAATCAAATGGACTCTCCTAACCTATCTAAATATTGGAAAGAAAGCACAAACTCAGGAAAAGTGTGAACTGAGAAAAGAGGCTCTAAAGTACAGTGTCTATTCAAGCGCTCAATCTTTACCAAACCGTGCTGGCTGTGCGATGAAAGGGACAAAAAACAGGAAGTAAACCACCAGATACAACAATGAAGAGATTATCAAATTAAACTGAAATTAAGCATGCCTCATTAACACATTCTGTCCATAATTCATGCCAACTTTCAAAGCAGTAACATTGTCCTTTCAAGAGTTATTAGAGTTGAAAGTGAAGAGTGTGGACAAGGTTTTTCAAAAATGAAAAAGGGATTCTAAAGACACACCTAATCACATAATCTACCAAAAATGTTCGAGATAAACTACTAAAAACACACACTTTCCTGCCCGTTTTATGATACAAAATTTTAGCATACTGTAAAAGAAGACCCGCTCTTTCAGGAAATATGAAAGAGTCAAGTTCGGCTAGGTTGACCCATTTCACTTATTTTCAGTCCTCGCGCAAAATCAGTGTGTGCGACTTTATGTTCGTTTTGAGGTGCACGGTCACATATGATTGGCCAATGTATGTTACAATACCAATAATATATGAATTCATAAATCATTGTATATATAATTGTTTTTTCATAAGACGCATGAACTACTCAGGTTTACATTATAATTACAAGATCTCATAAGCAACTACGCCTTTCTTTGGATTACTTTATGTATTGAAGCATGATTTGTGCAATTAAAACCTTTGTGTTTGGTTCTACTGAAATGGAAACATTCCTTACTGGCTAACTGCAAATACTGCCACAGCTTATTCAAGCTGTGCGAAATGACTTTGTAATTACAATGTGTCCATCCATCAAGTTTTATCCTCCGAACAGAGCACACAATCATGTTGCTCATGGACAATGACTTTATGGCATTGCAGGAAATCATGTGTCTTAAAATCATCTACAACACGTAATGAAATATATAGAGAAATAACAATCATATATATTTATCATACTTTCCTAAAGAGCCTACAGATAATCTGAAATAGGTATATTTGAATTGCATTTTTTTTTTAATTATCAACTATACCATTACCTTTCTTTTTTTTCGGCAATTTTTCTTTTTCGGCAGCTTCATGATGTGTTCTTCATTTTGGAGGAGTGTGGTTTTTCAATGTATTCTAATAAATGTAATACGTAGCATCATTTTCTGAACTTCGAAAAAAAGATGTCCTGATCATTATGATCCTGCATCACAAAGCCAACAAAATTTTTCCAGACACGGATTTGAAATTAACAGCAGATTCTGAAATAACAAACTATATGCTTTAAAAGCATGTATAATTGCATTAAACCGACTCTCCTCACATATTTACACATTGGAAAGATAGCATGCGCTCTGGAAAAAATGTTAACTGAGAAAAGACGCTCTGAAGCTCAGGGTCTATTCAAGCGCTACTGTACCAAACCACTCTTGCTGTGCGGTGAATTAGAAAAAAAAATAAAACAAAACCAAACCAAGATGCTAATCACCGGGACAACAAAAGTGAAGAGAATATCAGATTAAGCTGAGATGAAGTATTCCTTATTAACATGTTCATTATCAAATGCAAACTTTCAAAGCAGTAGCATCATTCTTTCTAAAGTTATTAGAGTTGAAAGTGAAGAGTGTGTGTGGAGGATAAGAAACGGAAAAAGGACTCACCTAATTACACTACTCTACAAATAAAAGAGGTGTTATAGAAAAACGGCTGAAAATACAATTTTCAGTTCCGTTTATGATCCCAAATTTCACCAATACGTGGAATATTCCAATTCAGAATAGAAAAACTCATGAATGGCTGGGTTGACAATTTCACCTATTTTCAATCCTCACACAAAATCAGTGCGTGCGATTTTTTTGTTGGTTGTGTGATGCACGGCCACACATATGAAAAACTAAAGATTGTCCGGGTTAATTAATTTCACCTATTTTTAACCCTCACACAAAACCAATACTTGCGACTTTTTGTTGGTTTTGTGATGCAAGGTCACTATTATTCTAGCCACATAACTTCATGCAGTAAAATGCATCTCTCGACCATGACGTATTGTAAGAAACAGCAATGCTCACAGCTATTACTGCTTCTCAGCAACCGATTTTCTCTACACGATGATCTCATAATAGGAACATCTGTATGTCTCAATATTCTAGTCTCTCTCAGTGAAATCCACAATAGCAACAATATCAACAACAACAACAAGAAAAAAACACTCAGGACAATTCAAGTGACTGCAGATAGAGATTAGAGGTTTGTAACTATCCACTGCTTAACCGTTTGGTAATGGCTTGATTTGCTACTCCTCGCATTTCCCATAGAAGTTGGTCCGAGCATACTCGGGACTCGTCCTCAACGGGTTAATGACACAAGCTAGAGAAAGAGCCTAACACCGTAACTCGAAGGAATACTACCAGTTCCACTGGGTTAAAAAAAAAATAAAGAAAAGACAAATGACAAGACAAGAAATGGAAGAAAATTTCAAATTCAAATTGTCCCCTTTTCAAAACTGATAATACGCTCATATCTTGCTGACAAGAGGATCATTGTTTAAATTGAAAACATACTTCTGTTATGGCTGCAGAGTCGTCATATTTCGATCTAAAATGTACACATTTTCACATACTGTGTAATATAACGCTTCGCAGTGGGAACACAATTTTAGCTGGATAAGGACGATATTTAGAAATGTCAATCAAAAAATTTCACCTAAAGTATTACAATATCAGAGCTTATCTAACGTGGTTGTTATGTGACGTTTTACATTGATTTTGATTACATTTTTTTCACATCTATATCGAGCCATGGCAATATCCACATTTTGCTTGCAGCATGTTTTGCTTGCGCCACTATACTATCGCTTGGACACGATTTGATCATCACATACTAGCAGCCTTCTGCATACACACTTCTGAGCGTGAATAAAAACAGGTATACAAAATCATATCATATCACACTTTTGATATCGAAATACTACAAAACAACTCATTATCCCGACAATTTGCGTCAGCCAAACAAGTTTCTTGGTAGAGCTTTAAGATACACAGCGAGTGATGTTTCAAATTGTGGGAGATGAATCCTTAGCCCTTCCGAATAGCTTGATTTAGTTTCAAGAGGTAGAAGGTTTACACTTTATCCTCATCTAACAATGACGCACTTGCATGTGATTTGTTTTGAATCGTTGAGGTGTATGCTGGCATTGCTGCTAGCAAAGAGGGTAATGTGTGGAATTTTTGTAGGCGATAAATCACATGTGTTATGTTCTTTAAAGTTTGGTCAAGTAGTTATCATGCATACTTGATACTTGATGAAATGAAAATAAATCAGATTCTCGTAAATTCACAAATATATGAGTACTTTGTTATGGGTTCAGTGATGAGTTTGGAATGAGGTTATTTCCTTATGGGGTACACCTCTCTACAAAACGTGGGTAAAGAGTGACATCCCGTATGTGGTGTCTGTTCAACATCCAGGTGAGGAACCTCTCAAGGCCCAGTCCATAGCCTCCATGGGGACAGCTTCCATACTTCCTCTGAACATAAAAACATGACAAGTAGAAACAATGCTATACAATAGGATCACATCAAAATCAATAATGTGGAACAAGGATAATATGGTAATGCTTACATTAGAGAAGAAATGATATCAACCAATCAAATGATCAAACACGGTTCAATCACTGAGAGTCTGAACAAAAAACAACAACAACAAGAGTTGCACCTGTATAATCAACATCCAAAAAGCTCCATTTAGATAGATGCCAATCTAATTGTGGCAATGATGGTAGTTGATAAAGCGATATTAATGTAAGTTGAATGATGTGTTTGCAATTATTTTGTATCAATCAATCCATAGTTCAACATAGGCATTTGGCCTTGAAGAAAAATCCCTCACAGTTTACCTTAAACAAAACAAGAGAAAATACATGTTAATGGCCGCAAAATTCTGACCAATCACATGATATCACGTACGAATAAAAGTGCAAGTGGCATTTGTTTAGAATTATTGTAATTGTTGAGGAAAGTCTTTCAACACGCTACTGTAATCAGCAACATGACATCTGACAGGGTCATGAATGTTAGGGCAGAAGACTCACCTGGTCAGTGTACCAGTAGTAAGGACTGGGGTCAATGCCCTCTCGTTTGTAGGCTGCCATCAACTGTTCATAGTCCCAGATCCTCATGGAACCTCCAACAATCTCACCCACATTGGGAATCAGAACATCAACCTGAAAGGGAAAGTACCAGTAATTCAGTGCAAACAACACTTCTGAAAAGAGCTGTCATGGTGCAGAATTTTGATTTGGACGTCAAGGTTTCGATAACACTAACATTAAACAAGTAAATGCTGAAAAGTAGGTCTACATATTGTATACTTAAAACCAATCCACCAATCCTTTACACTTACTGATTCTGTGAGACGCTGGTCTTCAGGACAACGTGGCATGTAGAAAGATTTGATGTTGGCTGGAAAGCGACACAGCAGGATCGGCTGCGGGTATGACAGATTCGAAATATTGTTTAACTGGCTTTAAATACTCATAATCATGTGAGGACATGTGTCAATCTGCTTACTTTAATTAAAGCCGTTGTCATTCTTCATTTCAATTCAGTTCAATTCAATTCAATGAAAAGTTTATTCATTTTTTTTTTTCGAAAAGAACATAAACATTCCCCTTTCTTTTGTAACAGAGAGTAGGGTTGCATAATCAGAACAAAGTAAATTGAGAAAAATATAATTGTGAAGCCTTGGAGTTGCAAATACGTTGTCATGAAAATTGACAGAATTGATATTAACGGTATAACAATACGTAAAACATTGAAACATGGAGAGACCCACTAAAAAGACAAGGCTTGAAGAATGCTGGCCCCTCGGGTACATTTTAGATGGCCATTTGATGACCACATGGATAGAGTCTCACCCATTATTTTGTCAGTAATGTTGTGATAATATCATATAATAGATATATTATGTCTTCATCACAGCCCCTGGACATACCACTAGAATTTAAGTACCATGTGAACCACTTTCACAAAATGGTCATTAACAGTCAACCCTGATCATAGCTTCTGCATTCTTCAATAATAGAACACGACTATGATAAGTTTGAATAGCTACGGAAGATCGGAGAAGAAATGAGATTAAAAACAAAAACAAAAAATCTAAAAAAACTCTCTTACCTCGTTGATTTGGTCTGTCATCTTCCTCTCTGGTGCTTCAGGAATATCCTAAGTTACATAGTCACAAGAAGAAAGAATGATTACACCATGTGTCAGCAGACAACATCAATGTTTCATGAAGATCAAATGAAAGCAAATGTGATCACTTTTCACATGTCACACAGGCCACAGTACCTTTACGAGTAACTGCAGACAACTTTTACTGTTCAAGTTTATCCTGACACCATCCACTGGCTAATTGCAAAACTATGTATGTCTCTGCTCTGTTTACTGGTTCATCTCCTGTTCTTCTTTCCTTTGGACCCAACTTTCAACTAGTTAACTTCTCATTATACAAACATCCATTCCTATTACTCTGCTCACTTTTTGTAAAAACTGTCCTTTGATAGTGTTAAAGAAAGGTCCAGGACGGTGTTTAAATTTGCCATGTTCGCATTCCAGCCTCAGTCCACTGCGCGCCAATTTCGCATGTTCTAGTCAAATTAACCGGGGGGCCAAAAGCTTAAAACAGAGGTCGAGTTGCACTCTCTCTACAAACTAAGTAGACCATGCTTATTTTCAAGTTTTTATTGTAACAAACAACATTGCACTGGTCTACCTAAAAAAATTTGTTGCGAAAGCCTCCAAATCCAAGATGGCGTCCAAGATGGCCGCCATATTTACTGAATTTGTTATTCAAATGACAGAATTCGCTAGAAACATCATATTTCAACAAATGTGATGTCATATGAAAGAGAATAAAATTTTCTACAAGTTGATACCATTTTTGGGGGGGTTATTGTGATAACTGGATTGAGATTTTAAGGAAAAACACTCATTTTTTGATATTTTTTTTTTGAAAAAAGGAAAATCATGAAAATGCTTGATTCAGCATAAATCACTGACAGACTGAAGGATTATCTTGAAACGTTTCAAGAATTTTGTTTGACATATAATTAATTTTTGGAGAAAATTAGGGGTCAGTACCATTTTCGATTCAGGAGTTATAATGTCTCAAACTTGAAAACTCACTACGTAAAAATGGCCACTTTAGTTGTGACCAAGACCTTGTTGGTCGTAAAAAAGTCTGCGCGCGCCAAGACTACTGCACGCACCACTGCCACTGGCGCTTGTAGCAGTGCCAGTGGTGTGTGTAGTAGTCTTGACAAATGCAGACTTTTTCTTTGACAAACAAGGGTTTGTGCCTGCAAACTAACTTTTCATACCAAGTGGTAACTCAGGTGATACTAATCGCTAATAGAGGTAGTAGCTTGAAACTTGGCACCAATCTTGTTATAGATAGTTTAAGACAGAAATTAGATCAACCGTTCAAAAAAAAAAATCAAGATGACAGCCATCAAAGTTGACATAGTGTATTGCGCCAAATTAAATGTATTATTTCGTTTTTGATACAAGTTTGTCTGTTGAGCTATCTTAAACCGTCTTAAGTTTTTATGGACACATTTTTTAAACCGGTGATATTCTACTCTCCGAAAAAGAAAAAACAAATTGAGTGAAAGTTTTTACCGTTGATGTGAGGAGTGAATAACAGAAAACGGTGAATTTAGAGTGAAATTGGAGTGACTTTTGAGTGAAAATGTTCTTTTTCACTCATTTTAGAGTGACCTTACGCAGAGCTCCACAATAACTTTTATTTTTGGTGGCCCAAAGGCAAATATCCGACCTTTTTTGGTGGCCCGATCAGGCCACCAAATTCTTCATTTCTGACATTTTGGTGGCCCGACGTGCGTTTT
The DNA here is from genome assembly GCF_040938485.1 of Diadema antillarum. NCBI lineage: Eukaryota > Metazoa > Echinodermata > Echinoidea > Diadematoida > Diadematidae > Diadema > Diadema antillarum. The sequence goes on from NW_027271174.1 coordinate 1,348,539, forward strand.
TCGTGGCCCCGGGCCACCGGACCACCGTTAGTGTCGAGCCCTGCCTTAGGGATCACTCGTCACTCTTCGAGTGATCCCCGAGGTCACTCTAAAATGAATGAAAATGAACATTTTCACTCTCGAGTGAATCTAATATCTAATATAGGAAAGCATCTACCAATGGCATAAGTTCAGATCAATTGTGACACTATAACCCACATGAAATCAGCCTAAAAACAATGTAAGAAAAATCTGATAACGGAAAATACAGTTTCAGCATGATTATTTGTAAATGTGAATATACAGCACGAATAATCAATTTGGACAATTTTATTCGAACAATATACTGAAAAGTAATTTCGCACAACACATTTAAGAGCAAAGTTGAGAAATTGCCGCCATTTTGGATTTTTTTTTTTTGGGGGGGGGGGGGGGGTCGGATCAGAAGGGCTTTCAAGGACATCTACGGATCAGACATTATTACACATGATATACCATCATCATTCACGTTTCTACAACAGCAGAGTAACATACAAGTAAAAAAAGCATATCTTTGATACAGAAGCATTTCTTTTTTATAAAAGATTGGGCCTTACCCAAACTGGAATGATCTCCACCCCCCCCCCCCCAAAAAAAAGACCCTCAATATGGTTTACACTAGTACAATATCGTTCGGATGTATACAAACATGTAATAGACAGTAATATAAGAAGATTAAAAAAAACATATCAAATTATAAGTTATAAGTTGAGATAACTTTGACGCAACACACTATAGGTATTGTTTACCATTGGGAGAGATATCACATTCGATTTACATGTGCAGGTTAGTTGTATTACAAAACATTCTACCATGTAAAAAAAAATTATAATACAGCCTAAAACATACGGAGATATCACCATTTCTTTTCAAGAAACCATAACCATGATAACTGTTGACATAAAAAAAAAACATTCTTATCAGATCTATTTAGTATATCTGACAATATTTAGCATTAATTATACTGATTTAAGTTTGTAAATTAATCCCTAACTCACAGTTTAGAACTAGTTTGAGGAATTAAGTAAAGCTGGGTTTTTGTTTTACGTGCGCTAATGATAAATAATGCCTTGAACGACAACCTCGATTAATTACCGCCATCTTGAATTTTGTGTGGATACTATTTATACGCTAAATAATGCCTTGAACGACAACCTCGATTAATTACCGCCATCTTGAATTTTGTGTGGATACTATTTATACGCTAAATATTACACATTGGCAAAATTTGTGCCAAATATTAAGCTCCTATCTCTTTTTGGAAAATACTTTCTGTTCAATCTTATCTGCCTCAGAACAATCTACTATGATGAAATGCTACAGTAATAGCGACCAACGTCACCTACCACTTGGCATGAAAAGTTAGTTTGCAGGTACTTGCAAGTCACTAGACCATTACAGTATTACATGTGACCATGTAAACACATTGCAAGCAAAATTCATAATGCATAAATATAATTTTTCAAGTTTTAGATGTTAACTTGTCAACAGTGTATGATATTGCCTGTAATTCCAGAAATATGAATTATGTCTCAATCTCAGTGAATCTCAATCTCAATCGCAGGTTTCAAAATAATTCGTCAGTTCTTCTTTGATAGATACTAAATCATGCATTTTTATATTTCTTCCTTTTTTCAATACAATATACAAATATGGATTCTCCCCCCCCCCCAAAAAAAAAAGAGAAGCAAACAATCCCCCCATATATCACAATACACAGCTAAAGTGGTATCAACTTTTAGAAAGTTTTACTCTCCTTCATATGACATCAAATTTGTTGCAATCCAATGTCTCTATCAAATTTTATGTTTGAAATGTTAATTTCAATAAAATGGCGGCCCTGTTGGACCGCATCTGTACTTTGCAACAAATCTACTGAGGTGTACTTACGGAACATTGCTTAGTATGCTTAATATTATGTATGGTCTTGTTTATAGAGAGAGTGAAACTCGAAAAGTAAGCACGATCTTGGATTTGACCCTCTGTGACGTCTTTGGGGACAGATGCGTGTAAATAACATATTATGTAAAATGGGATTTCAAGTTTGAGACATTGTAACTCCTGAACCAAATACAATACTGACCTCTAATTTTCTCCAAATATTGATTATATGGGAAAGATGTTAATTTCTGCTTGGTTTTCATAAACATCTTTAATTTTATTTTTTTTAACTTTTTAGAGAAATATTCATGGTGCATTCTGAAGAATGTCTCCATAAAAACCTAAGATGGTTTGAAATGGCATTAAAATGTTCAGAATATATAAAAACCAAATGAATAGACAGCAAAACAGACAAAATTGTATCAAAATCGAAATGATACATTTACTTTGGCGCAATACACTATGTCAGCTTTGATGGCCTGCAATCTTGAATTTTTTGAGTGATTGATCCAAATTTTGTTTTAAACTTTCTTTAGCAAGGTTGTTTCAAGCTTCTACCTCTATTTGAAAGATATGTTTTACTTCATCTCATCTGCTTTAGAACAATCTACTTTGAAATAATAGCAATCAGCGTCATCTGAGCTACCACTTGGTATGAAAAGTTAGTTTGCAGGCACAAACCCTTGTTTGTCAAAGAAAAAGTCTGCGTTTGCCAAGACTACTACACGCACCACTGGCACTGCTACAAGCGCCAGTGTCAGTGGTGCGTGTAGTAGTCTTGGCGCGCGCAGGCTTTTTTTACGACCAACAAGGTCTTGTCACAACTAAAGTGGCCATTTTTACATAGTGAGTTTTCAAGTTTGAGATATTATAACTCCTGAACCGAAAAGGGCACTGACCCCTAATTTTCTTCAAATATTAATTATATGTCAAACAAAATTCTTCAAACGTTTCAAGATAATCCTTCAGTATTTCAGTGATATATGCTGAATCAAGCATTTTCTTGATTTTCCTTTTTTCAGAAAAATATCAAAAAATGAGTGTTTTTTCCTTAAAATCTCAATCCAATCATCACAATAACCCACAAAAATGGTATCAACTTGTAGAAAATTTATTCTGTCACATGACATCAAATTCGTTGAAATCTGATTTTTCAATGAAATTCTATCTTTCAAATAACAAATTCAGTAATTATGGCGGCCATCTTGGACGCCATCTTGGATTTGGAGGCTTTCGCAACAATTTTTTTTGAGGTAGACCAGTGGAATGTTGTTTGTTACAATAAAAACTTGAAAATAAGCGTGGTCTACTTAGTTTGTAGAGAGAGTGCAACTCACTCGTTAAGTAAGCGACTTTTTGGGGTTTGGCCCTCCGGTTAAATGCACAAACCAGCCCGAACCAATAGATAATCGCCAAATGCTACAGTACAATGAAAGCGTTTCTTGCAATTTTCACAAACAGATTGGTTTTTTATGATTGGCAAGCAAGCGGGGTTCAAAACTGGATTTGCGTTTTCCGTTCTAAGTTTTTGCCTCAGCTTTGTGTGAAAAAGTCATGCCTTTATAATAATGTAGTTACCGGTCATTTGAAAGAAAAAAAAAAGTGAATTTGTCTACAATTCACATCAAAGCAAAACGTGGCATTTTCTCTACAACTTTGCTCACAACGTAACCAGCCTAACAAAAAACTATGTAAGTTACATATAATAAAAGACAAAATGTTTTCCCAAAACATGACAATAGTATGGGTTCCTCAGAATAAAGTGGCACATAGTGGGTTTTTACCGTGTCAAATAAAGCATTAAAGGGATGTTATAGTATTGGTTCAGCTAGGTATTCAGGTTCTAACTTTTTACGAGATATTTGGAAACCATTAAGTTTTATCGAATGTTAAGGAGTCTACAATATTACGCATAATTATAGGCTTATTTCATGAAAATCGGTATTGAAATGGCTGAAATATCCAAAAAAATAGATTAAAATAAAGCGACCTTAATATTAGGTAGGTCCAAACTTTTTATCTCAATCGAAACTATACCATCCCTTTAGCGTTCTTCCGACTATTTTATGACATCATCACATTTTCACCCTGGGGCTGGAACCCCCTCTCTAAAATGTTTCTTGAATACAACCCACAATGCACCTCACCTCTCCAAACTCGTAGAAAGTTCCATCATCCTTCCTGATGTCATGCTCCTTGAGGTAGGTGATGGCATCTGTGTAGTTCATTCTCTTGAAGGGACGCTTGGGAGGCTTGAAGTCCTTTAGCACAATCATACATACATTTAAAAGTAGGGAGCAGTTTATATTTTTGGTGCCACTTCCGGGTTATAATGTGACAAAAAACAAGAAATAAACACGTGAACAAAATACAAAGGCTTACCTCACTTTTCTTTTGCTATTTCCGCGTTAAATCAACTGACAAGTACATCAAAAAGAAAAAAAAGACTCAACGGAATTTTTTTGGTACCTCTTAAGGGTTCTAAAAAAGTGGGGGCCCAAGTGGTAAGTCTCTACTTATTTCTATGCATTATTCCAACCCGACCCCCTTCTCGGTTGCGTCGGTCCTGGTACGTGACCAACAAATCATTTCGATCAAATGCAACAATGTTATCACCGTGAACTGAACAGGCTGGAAGTCCTTAAAACAATTAAACAAAGTGTACACCATGCGTCCCTATTTGTAAACAAAGTCTAGCAAATGTGACAATGTCATAATCGCGAACTGTGTATATTGTCCATCAGTACATAACAAGAAAATTAAAAAAAAATTGCCATTTTTTTTTCGCCCACTGACACAGCATTTGGAAAACAACTCAATGGTCTCACCTCACTCACCTCTGCTTTTGTTTATTAATACAGTATGGCTTTGCAACCACCCATACAGTAACAAATCATAAACACACAACAGATAAAAACATATGAAATACTTAACAGAGAGAAGAGAGCGAGCAAGCTAAACAAATCAAACAGGAAGCAGATCTTACAGGATGAAGTTCCTTGATGAGGTCAGCCACAGGCGAAGCCAGAGCACGGTCAACGACATCACACACGAGAAACTCCAGTCGGTCCAGAAGATCATTGAAGTTGATAAAAGGACACTCTCCCTCAACGTGGGTGTACCTTGAGCGAGGAAAAGCATCGACATCAATTCTTTAGACATCATTTCTTCTGCTTTATTTAGGAATGTGAGGCAAAAAAAAAAAAACTTCGTTTGTATATCTTGTAAATGACTTCTCAGAATTCCATACCTTTTGAATCCTACATTTTAATAACCGGAGATGTTTAGTTTTATAGGGTATAAATTATGCTACCCTCCCGTTCCTGCAAGATGCAGCACAACCACTGCAACTCATTCTGAATACGAACTGCAATGTGGATCAGAAACTCTACAACGAAGTGGTGGAGTTTTGTCCAGTGCCTAACTAAAATAAACATAACATAAAAACAAAACAAAACAAAATTGCCAGAACCCTCTGCCTTCTCTTTTGGCAATATGTCTAACTTACTCAGCCAGATGCCTCCTGGTCCTAGACTGCTCTGCCCTGTAGGACTGTGCTATACAGAAGACATCTCCCATGGACGGCAGGACGGTCTCTAGGTACAGCTGAGAGGATTGCGTCAGAAAGGCCTAGAAAATACCCGGAAATAATGAATAGTGAAAATTCGGTGTGCTGTCATCATAAAAATAACATTTTTTTTTTTCGGATTATTTTTATTCATATATGGCAACTGGGAGGTACACAATGATAAATGATAAGCTTTCTTACATGAATATTGCCGTGGAATATACAGGGGGGAAGTTGTTCAAATGTAATGAATCTATAGAAAAAAAAATACACTTTTTTTTTTTACAGACGACATTAATTACTGCTTTTGCTGTCTAATTTCCAAATAAAAAGGCAGAAAAAAATGGTAAACATGTAGGCATATTTCTACTTGCTATCTTTAAATCTTAATTTTATTTTCAAAAATGCAAAGGTTTTATGTTCAACTTAAAGCACAGGGGCAATAACGTGAAATGGATGATACAGACATATATTGATAAAAGCTGACCAAATGTTACTTCACAAAATTCGTTCACGGCTATCAGGGTACTGTTCCATGAAAGTTGTCAGCGATGACAAGTTGTCGGTCTCTGACAATCACCATGGTAACAGTCATTGACCAGAGCATCTCAGCCAATCAAAAACAAGGATTTTGCTAAAATTGTCAGAGACTGAAAACTTGTCAGCGCTGACGAAATTGATGAAACACCCCCCCCCCTCCTCCCCCAGGTTTACGTGTCCCTAGGTAGATTTGTCTTCACTCTTCTAAACAGAAGTAACATATTCTTCAGTTAACTGCTAAATTAAAACATGTCAGTTACCTGAAAGTAGCATTTTAACACTATAACAATAATCAACAACCAGCAAACCACAACTGTAGGCTACATTTGATACAACAACGATTGTAATAATGATAAAATGCTTTCAACTTATTAATCAAATGCACACCTCTTCTCCAAAGAAGTTCAGCTTGAAGAGTGTTGAACCACCCTCCACTTGAGTTTGTACCATTGTTGGTGGTGTCACCTTTGGTAAGAGAGAAAAGGGAAGCGAGGATTATAACGGTGGTTTGGAATTACTATATTCCAGATGCATTCAGGCAATCATTCTGTAATTCCAAACGAGAGTTTCAAACAAAATGTTGTTTTAAAAGTCAATGCTACAAACCCAATATTTAAGTACACATTTTACATGAAATGTATATCTCGACAATAATACGTGTGGTCTAATAATTCATTGTGGTGGGATGATACAAGATGATGGAATTAGATGCTTAAAGGCATAATTTACCATTGCCAGATGAAACAAAAACCCAGCATTAGTGCTTTAGAATAGTTCTAAAACGTGAGTTAGGGATATAAACAACCACTGTGAAAATTTGAATCAGTAAAATTGATGCTAAATATTGTTAAATATACAAAATATGAGCAGTAGTTACAATAAAAATGTTTCCAGACTAAACCGTACACCGCTACGGTTTATTGAGAAAAATGCTGAGATCTCCTTACATCTTTATTGCAAAACTTTTATATGGGAGGGTGTTTTGTGGTACAACAGACCTACACATATGCATGAGAGGCGATATCTTGAACATTTTTCAAATGACTGCTCCCAAAGGTAAACTGGACCTTTAATCGGGAATGAACACTAAATTAAATTTGTACAGAAGTGTTTAATTATGGAATACGATAAATGATATCATCTATGGATGACAACTGCATCAAAACCAATGATCAATATATTTTGCAAAAGAGTCGATGAATGGTTATTCTCAGAGTATTCATATCGGTACCGACATAACTCCATTCTACACGGTTGTGATATAATAGTGTGGCAGACTTGCGTAAATACCAATGGGCAGTATATTCAGCTAAAGAGTCGATAGATTCTTAGAACATTCACTTAATTGCAGGGCTAATCAAAGCCTGCAAAGACACACGACACTCATCTAATATAACTCCACTCTAGAGCCAGCTCTAATAGCATATGTGTGGCGAAAAATAGCGTAACAAAAATATGTTTTGTGTACACTCACCTCATTGTAGCCATTGGCCTGGTAATGGTCCCTGAAGCTAGTGCAGAGAGAAAGATATAACATGCTTATAGTTTAATGCAGGTAGATAATGCATTGCGTATTAGATATAACAAAATTTTATGATTGTAGGCAAGAAACAGTAATTGCTGTAATCTGTTTCACCATGATGTTGTCATACTTAATGAAAAAATGATATAGATATACAAGTCATACATTGAAAAGGAGAGAATAACTTGGGGGGGGGGGCTCTTACAAGGACATTAAAAGATAATAAGTTATTAATCCATTAAGATGCGTTTATGAGAACAGTCCATATTCATCTCAAGTGCTCCTGTACTTTTCTGGATGCAACATGACAGCACATTGCAGCACAGAATAGCACCAGTCTTATCTATACTTGCACGCAGTTAAATAGTCACAGCATGTCTGTACAAAACTACCATTGTACTTACCACTGAGTAACCACGGATCGGATGCGCATGATTTTTGACAGCTGCAAAAGATGAAAATAATAAAAACATAATTACAAAAAAACGCATTCACAAGATGCAATCAAAATTTCTCGTGTATATTCATCATGATATTGTGTTCCACGATTTTTAAAAATACATTATTTTTCTTTGCAACTGATCGACAAATTGCCATCCATTTATTGTTTACGTCGATGTAGGGCAATTTGTCAAGCAGTTGCAATGAAAACATCTCGACGAAAAAATTACATGAATTTATATATTTTTCTTTTCTTTATAAAGAAAAAAAAGAAATAGAATAGTAAATATCATCCTGAAATATTAAAAATGACTTCACCCGTTATTTCATTTTCCTTTATTCATGCATAAACATACGACATAACCGTCAAATCAAGTACATACTTTGGGAATCTTTCGTAGACACATTTAATCTGAAAAAGAAAATCCACGAGTCTCCCATAATTCAGGAATGAAAAATTTTCAAAAAGAGAGACGCCGGGTTGAATAAAGTTTCCATCCTTCCACCAAATAAAAGAAAACCAATCTAATGTGAATGATGGGTATATGGTTTGCGCAAATTATTACAACAATTTTTTTTGTTTTCAGTATTTCTAGCATTCTAATATTCCTTTCTTCCTTTAATCGTATATTAGGTTTATTTTACACTGTAACTGACCTTATGCATTCAACTTCAGTACGATATTTGTTTGTTTCTGTTTGAAATGAAACAAAAAAAAAAATTAATGAATGAAAGAAGGAAGGAACGATTATAATTGATTGACATTTGATCGATGTAATGACAGAGCGCTCATTATCTCGTCTAATCAGTGGATGAAGAATTTTGGGGGGAGATACTCACATGTTCTCCTCTCAGCATCATGTGCCTCTGGTCAAGCTGGACATCCACATGAGACTCCTGAGTGACACATCCATCAGAAACACATTATCAAAATCAACATGATTAACTTTAACTCACGAGTCAAAGGCCTACAGCTCACTATAGTCGTTCAATCCACGAGTTCGACACTAGGCAAACAAGGCCTATCCGAGTTCGACAAGGAAAGAAATATTTTTTTTGATTATGCCCGCGGTTTGGTTCTGTTTGGTTTAAAAAGAAAATGTATTTTGTTCTACATAAACTCTTGATTTTTACTTTTCTGTGAGTGTGGTTTTTTTTAGGGCCAAATTTAAAGAATAAGAAAGACAAGCTTCGAAATTTCTTGGGTTAAAACGCAATGTTAGTTTCGACAGGACAATGTTTTTCTCGTAATAAGCGGATTCTTGTTCTCGCTATGACGGGATTCCCCTGTATCTGGAATCATAACAAACATGAACCAATAGAAGTTCAGATGTCAAAGCTCAGATAAGTCAGTATATATTTGATCATTAGATTTTATCCTAATAAATCTTCATTCATCTATTTGTCTTCCATTTCCATGTACTTTATATCGGTATATCTCTGAAGGTTACTTAAAAACAGTTTCATAACATCAGCGCACACATGAAACACACAATTTGCATCATGTAAATTCTTTGCAGGTTTGCGAGCATGAAATAATACAACGCAAGCGGAACTGACCTCGTTGACCAGGTTATCTGCCCCTCCAGCCGGCGCAGCACTGACCAGTGTCCAGTAGTCCACAATCAGCTCATGTCCACCAGGAGCCTGAAGAAGAGGCAAGCACAAACACAGACGCCATCAGCTTCTCATAGGACCTACTTCAGATAATTCACTCCAGGTGAAAAGGAGGATTGTCTTTGGTTCCTCATTAATTGTCAGGACAGAGGGAAACATCACAAAGGCATACAGCGAGAAGAGTACAGTGTTTAGCACGGATGACATGAGAACAGTGAAGAAAATCATGAAAAAGATAGACATATGGAGAGTAAACAAAGTCAGGCAAAGTAACAGACGATGAGACAGAAAATAGGAGATGGACAAACAGTTAGCACGGAGATAGCACGGAAAGAAAAAACAGACATTGGTAGAGACAGCGGATGAAGATGGACCAACGTACAGACCTTGAGAAAGAGATAAAGGGAGACAGACGGTACTATAATGAATAACAAAGAAAAACAGACAGAAAGAAAGACTAACAATGACAGAAATAGCAAACAAAAAATGGTAGAAATAGACAAATTGCAGAGAAGGAGACAGACAGTAAAATATACTTGTTTTCAATTCAATTCAATAGTGTATTTATTTCCATTATAAAAAAAAAGAAAATAAAAAGTTGACATAATCCAAAGTGATACAATTTTTTTTTCATTTTTCTTACACTCGTCTGATAAAGGATTTTTTTTCAAATACAATATAAAGTATACGCACGAATGATATCATAAAAAGAAACAATGGACTTTGCCATGGCAACAAAAATAGTAAATAATCACAATGATGCATAACAAAGTCAAACAGATAGACCTAGAAAAAGATTGTAAAGAAAGACAGGTAAACGGACAGTGTGACAAATAGCAATAACAGACAGAGGTACAGACAGACAGTGAGAGAGATAGCAAAGACAGACAGTGAAAGAGATAGCAAAAGCAGACAGATGCACAGACGGACAGACAGGGGGAAGAGAGAAAGCGAGAGAGAGAGAGAGAGAGAGAGAGAAGGGTACAGATTTACAATGAAAGACTCCACAAACGAAGATTACAATCAGATGGTGTGAGATAAGGCAAGTAAATAAAAAAGCGTACCATGAGAGAGATATAAAAAGAAGATTAAAAAAAAACATATACGGACAGGCAGAGGGATAGATAGTAACAGAAATAGCAAATGAAGATGCACAATAACAGACAGATAGACAGAGATATCAAAGGAAGACGAACAGACAGACAAACGGTAAGAGAGATGACAGTAGAAGATAGACAGACGGAAAGACAGATGGACCAGACCGAAAGATGTGTGGAGAGACATCAGAAGAAACAGCATTGAGACATGTACCATATGCCCCCCCCCCCCCCAAAAAAAAAAAAAAAAAAAAAAATATATATATATATATATATACATATAATTATATATATATATATATATATATATATATATATATATATATATATATATAAGGTACAAGGGGACCCTCCACAACGATAATTTTAAAACAGTGAGTCAATCCATATACAATTTTAGGGTTTAAAACTATCACTTACAATATTACCCTCATCTTAAAGGAAATTCCATCCAATTTGCTTCACTGGTCAAAGAGAAATTATGATTTTTGTGGAGCACATCAGGAATCCCTTCCCTCCAAGTTTTGTCCTTGAATGTGTTGACACATTAATATGCAGTTCCAAGAGCATTTAAGTGTGAAACTTGGAAGAAGTAGACCCAAGGCATGCTTAACCACAGTCCACATTTTGATGTGACCACTTAACAAAATTGAATGCTTTTGTGTGTTTTTTGGCGAAATATAAATTAAGATTGATAATAGTATTACACTCTTGGACCCTGGGTGGCATTGGGACAATTTAATCATCATATTGAAAGCTATCAATGCGAAAAAGAGATTGTATTTTTTTCTTTTTTTTTTAGGGGGTTGGGGGTGGGGGAGGGATACTGTCTTGTAAGATAGACTTACACTCTGTCCTTCACGAACCACCTGGAGAATTCCATACAATGTCACAGTGCTCTCCGTAGACAGGATCAGAGCTTCGTACGTCTGGCACTGTCAGAGGTAGACACAACCAACAATACTTTGCATGACAGCAACTTGTCCAAACTCACCATGAGATGGGATGAGGTTTGACAATGTGGACTACATGACCATATGAACAGCTTGTTTGCAAAAACCGAAAAGTCCATATTTGCCAAATGGAGATGATATATGCGATTAAAGTTCAAGAAAAATAAAGAGAATAATAAGAAATTGTTTGCTTCTTTTGACCATAACTTCAAAAATGTATCTATTATGTAGTGACTAAAATATCATTTAAAAGGTATTATTTTGTACTTTATGACAGAGACCTTACTTCAAAATTTTCAAAAATGGACTTATCGGTTTTTGCGAACAAACTGTTCATATTTTATACCGTGAAGTAAACGTGTATCTTAGTATTCTCACTAGGAATTAAGGACGCATTTGTGATAAGGTGAGGGATTTTTTTTTTTAATGATTGATGATAAGGATTTTAAACTCACAAGACAGTAAAAGGGAGAGTTTCTGTTATTACCAACATAACCATAACGTATACATATATACTGACTCAACAGAAAAAAAAAAACCGAAAACGTCATCCTTCTTCATATCAGCAAGGAGTGAGAGAGGAAAACACATAATTTGTAACATTACACGTGCTGAAACAAGTCTCAAAGTTTATTAACACATTTTTCTTAAAGAAAAATCATTCCCCCAAAATTGACTATCAGACTCTTCAAAATAATACCCACATGCACTTTTGCTTCTCCATGATGCAAAGCAGCTATACTGTAAATACGTTGACGGCCCAAAAAAAAAAAACAAAAACAAAAACAAAACAAAAACAAAACAAACCTTGCTACACATAGACTACGTATACAACCACAAAATTCATCTTCAGTACTTACCAACTTATCACTGAGCACGCACTGAAGGAACCCTGTCCCATCTCTAAGAACAATGAACATCAGCGTCTTCCCTGAGGTAAAAAATATATATATAAATTTATACAGTGTGCATTCATTAACACTAAAACATCATGTTTATAGCGAAATTATAATAACTTGTTTATTGTGTGTAGACGAATATGTCAATAATGGCAGAGACCTCTATCTTTTTTTAGAATTATGGGAAATCACTTATCTCAGCATTGTAATCCTGCTCAAGAATATTGTCTCTAGGTTATAGGCTTTGAATTGAAATCAGGGTGGAAATCAATCCCTTTTCATTTCATTTCATTTCATTTTCATTTTTATTTCATTTCCGGCCAAAACATATAATATGACAATTTCATATAAACAAATTAAGTACAATGTAACTATTACATTTCCAAATGAAATTTAGATGCACGTCATTTGTTTACATGACTCAATAAACATACTAGTTGAAAAAATACATGGGCAAAATGTGACTGAATCATAAGAAAGAAAAGGTCGGAAATTAACTTTTAACCTCATATATTTAATTGTGAAAGGTAACATTACTGATTTATATTCATTTTGAATTCGTTTGTGTATGCTTAAATGTATATACGAGTTTCCCTCATCAGCGGTATGCTTGAAAACTCTTCACTGAAGTTACCTTGTCGCCTTAGCCTGTGGATCCATGCACTGACTTTGATGCGAGTTCCCCTGTTGGCTGTAGCATCCTTTATCTTGATCTGGACAGGTAAGATTATAAAATACACTAATTTGTGTTACAGAAAATAACAACATGATGAAATGAAATTTGCATTACAGAAAATAAAAATATACACATTTCGATTATTCTTATGGTCATTCCATTTGTGTGCTAGTAATAGCGTGCACTGTTATTATTTTGATTTATCTGAATTGCATGGAAAAATTGACACGGAAAGAAATAATTATCTTATTGAGTAAATAGTTCTGAATAGACCCGACTGCACTGGGGTATAAGAACGCTAGCAGGAAAAAAAAATGCAACAATGAGCACATGAGCACCTCGAAATCATATGACTCTGAGAAATAGAACGTCGTAAATAAGTAGTTTAAAAGACGTCTCCTCCAAAGTAATAAAAGAGTATACCCATAGTTTTGTCGTTGCTCTTACCATGGAACTAGTAGCTCAATGCTATCACCATGTTCAATATTGTCCACTGTTTATTGTCATAATTTATTGAAGGCATGTTGCAGAATAGGCCTAATTGATGCTTACAGGTATTTAGGACGTGTGAAAGCGTATACTGCCTGTACGCGACAGATGCAGTCGGCACCGCTGCAAGATGTTTTGTTTTATCACTTATTATTCCAGAGTTGATACGCAAGCTAAATTCACGTGTGACGTTCAAACTTTTGTAATGATGGTACATCTAACATCACACACCCCCTACATAAACACTATCCTCCTTTGGATACATTATAACTAAATACTACTACTAATAATAATGATAATAATAATAATAACAATAATAATAATAATAATAATAATAATAATAATAATAATAATAATAATAATAATAATGATATTAATAATAACAAGCTAAACACGTACCAACTTGGCTGCTGGCAAGCTTGCATCCTCCTGTATGATTATCTTCTTAGCTTCTTCAAGGTTCTTCTGCCTTTTTTCTGCATCTTCAGTCTCCACGGTACATAAAAAAGGAAAAGAAAAAAACAAGGGGAACTAATTTATGAGGCAAGTTCTAACCATTACTTTGTTGCAGTTAAAGTTCCATGGTACTAATTTCTTTATACACGACGCCGTGGTACTTTTTACATACTTTCCTTCTTTTTTCCTTTGATATGGCCTTATGAAAAATACATCTATTGGGACATTCTTTAATGCGATAAACTGTTGTAGTTCATTGTCAGTAATCAAAGGACATGAAATATAAAAACTGAACTTGAATATAATCATATTTACTAATATGGTGACCTAATGGTTTGTTCGTTGGTTTGTTGTTTACGTTACTTTGACATAGACATTTCCTTCGCCACAAATGAGGAGCTTATTTGCAAAAGGGGCTAGATCCACTTTTAGTACTTTAGAGAAAAACTGGTTTGTTTGTGAGAATTTGTACACAAGTGTATGGAAAATCAAAATCTAATTTTGCTATAATTTCTGTTCAAATGTTTGTCTGGATTTGACATTTTCACTGTAACTAACACAAATGGAATTCTGTTCAGTAATGCTAATAACTCAATTTTCATCAAAAATGGATCTAGCCCCTTTTGCAAATGAGCTCTTCAAAATGATTTTAAGAAACATAGGAAGTACCAAATTAGAGAACTAGAGTAAATTTCAGAATGTCTAAAATCGAAAAACCAGTCTTTCTACCATCAAATAATATCACAGCAACTTCAGGGGGGCGTTTCATCAACGTGTTCGTCGGAGTTTTCACCGACAAATTTGCTATCAGCCAATCAGATGCAAGGATTTACACTGACAACTGTTAAAAGCTAATGAAATCCTTGGTCTGATTGGCTGATAGCAAATTCGTCGGTGAAAACTCCGACGAACTCGTTGATGAAACGCCCCCCAGACCTCAGCGTTTCTACACATCACAGACACACTAGAAATAAATGAAAATGAAAATAAAACAAAACAAAACCTTACTTCTTTCTTGTCCTTTTCAGCTGGTTTCCTCTGCTCTTTGGCATACAGCTTGGCAAACTTTTTCTTCTGGGCCTGGGAGACTTCTTCCCATTTCTATAACATCGAGAGATTCAAAGCAGGCATTCATTAAAACAAAATGGAACAAAGTAAACTCCTAAAATGTCTGTCATCTAAAACATGATGGCATCTCCGCACAGAAAAAACAACAACTATCATAAATATGATTTTGCCACACACTCTTCTCAACAACGTTGGTTAGTACTGTACATTTCGATTTCGATATCGATTAGTTTTCTCTCACATTTGTTTTAACTTTACCATTATATAACTATCAGTAAATACATTACGCAACGTCTCATTTAAACACAGTTTATCCTCTACATTAATATGACGAGATAAGTGCGATATAGTGTCTGCGAAGCGCTTGGATCAATTATTACAGCATTGGATATAACAGCCTCGTCACAGTATAACCATTTCACACTCAACAGAGGCTTTCTAAATAAACATTTTTGTCTGTTTGTTTGATTTTAAATCAGACTTGTAGAATCAGAAACATTGATATAAAGCCCACTTTGAAGGTACATGGATTTGCCTTTGTATTAAAGATCAGTTTAAATTTTCCAAAATTTCAAAATTTACAGAATCGCAAAATATAATCGTATTTTTATCTGTATTATTTTTGTAGTCTCTCAGGAGAGAAACAATGAACTGATCTGTCAAGTCTTTGTATTGATTCAAGTATTCATTCAGGTTTATCAGCAGAAGCATATCAAGAGATCACAGTGAGCTCTACCTCTCCTTCCTCCTTGGAATCGCACATGAACTTGGGAAATGGTTCTCCCGAAGCCTTCATGGCCTGTACAAAACAACACAAAGAAAAAGAGAGAAGATAAGACATTTTTTTTTTTGGAAAAAGATAGTATCGAATCAATGCAAATGCATTATTTGTTTTCATGAAAGGGGGAGGTAACCAAATCTGTAAAACATCTAATTTGATATGTGTGTTTTCATCCCCATACTCAAACTCAAGATTTCCTTCATTTTAGGATCTGAGGGAAGGTTAACCGAGACGTCAAATATTGGTTCCATGTCATTCAAAAGTTCAATGAATTATTTTTTTCAAGCTCTCAGAATTTCACTTTCAACCGTATGTCAAAAGCAAACCCTATGCCCCATAATGCAGGTTGTGACAAACGTTTAATTAAAGTTAAGGAGAAAATTATGAATATGGCTCCAGTTTCTGTGACTAATTAATCATCCAATGATGGCCATCTAATAGAGAATTGCATACAGTTTCACATCAAAAGGAAATATCGGGGTCATCCCACTAGACCGTGACGCCCACGAGTCATACAGCCCATGAGTTCGACATTGAAAACAGGTCCATGAGGCATACAGCTCACGCGTCATACAGCCCATGAGTTCGACACTAGGCAAATAAAGCCCATGAGTTCGACACTAGGTGAAATCAGCCCATGATTTCGACAGATACAACACGGGGCTTAATATGTCGGTCTCGTGGGCCCTTGATAGCTTATTGTCGAACTAATGGGCAGTATGACTCGTGAGCTGTATAACTCATGGGCTGTATGACTTGTGAGCTGTATGACTCGTGGGCTGTATGACTCGTGGGTGTCGGTCTCATGACGTGCACCCGAAATATCCTGCAGAAACACTACTTACACACGTAAGAGTCCTGAACGGCTTCTGCTCCGAGCCATCCCCCGTATCATCATCTCCTCCCTTCTCTGATATGTACAGAACAGCAGCCTTGCCTGCAGGGTGACATGAAGAAACGGACGACACACATACATTTATGGAACACTTCAATGACACATATTGTAGGTTATTCTATTTCCCTTGACTTTTCAACTGATATAATGTACTATTCATCACGTAAAGCATCATTAAGAATCATGAAATTGAGTTTGTAATAGTCAATGTGGAGGTAAGGAACATTTTCTCTTGTTATAATTACGCCATTACCATGATCAATAAAATCAGTGACTTTCCATTGCACTGTTTACAACACACATTTATGGTCGCAGGCATGCAATCAATTATTCTGCGCATATCTACTATACTGTCCATAGTGTGTTTGCATACTTGGCTGTGAACGCGCTCGATTTTAACAGTGTAAAAATTATTTCGATGGACTTTTATACAGAGTGTCCACGTACTTAGGTTCTTTTCCACTCTGTGAATTCATTATTCACAATGTGTTTACAATGTAAAAAAAAAAACAGTCGAATTCAACTATGTGAAGAGATTTCTTTATAGTTTCACTCTTATTGGAACAAAAGCTTGTCTCGGTTCAGTATCACAGTGCACCTATAAAAAAAAATAACACGCCTCCCTTGAACTGTGAAATGATGGCCACTTGAGACGTTATCTTTATCGCACTCTAGTCACGTCAAGACATGTGTACTCTATCAAGTCAAGACAAGATAACAACATTTTTGACATGACCTACCGTAGGTCATGTGCACTTTTTAAAAGTCAAAAGCAAATAACAATGTTCTTGATAAAACTTTGAAATGAGCTTACAAATAAATAATTTAATGTAGAGCAGCGGGACGTCCTGGATATTCATAAATGAAAATGTACCCCCTACTCTCTCTCTCTCTCTCTCTCCCTCTCTCTCTCTCTCTCTCCCTCTCTCTCTCTCTCCCCCTCTCTCTCTCTCTCTAATATAATAACATCATTAAAACACTTTTTATTCAATTTCATTACATTATTTTTGAACGTGAACTTTTTTCTACATTAAGGTAAACATGCTTACACAGTGTTGCACTTTGTGTTTCTTTTTTCTATACGTGTTATAATGATTATGATATAAGCTATTAATCGGAGTCCTTGCATGTTCATGTAATCTGAAAACATAACGCTCTACAAGTATATATCTTGGTGTAGAAAAAAAAAGTATATATAGCTAACAAGAATGTGGAAATGCCATAAAACAAACAAAAGCTCAATATCTTTAGTATCCTAGTGTCACCAGTGATAAAGAACTAGTCATGAATATAAGAAATAGGTCAGTCATGTTTACTCAAGTCTCTTGAAATGATTTTCAGACATGATTGCAGACCCTTGGGAGGGATAGACTTTGTCCAATCTTAATGACTACAACTATGCTTGCTTCCTGTTTCTTTCTTTTTTTAAATGATACTCCAAATACTAGCGCAGAAAGAATGTACACTCTTGAGGTAGTTGCAATCTGGTTATTTTTTAGTACAGGGAGAAAGCTGGTCGATTCAAACATTCTGATTTTCTTTTTAAACAATTTTGGCCAGAAGACACGGCAGCATGTTTTGTTTTGTTTTGTTTTTTTTCACTGTAAGACTGCGTGCATACTTCCAGACGACGAATAGACAATTCTCGCAGGATTTAAATTATCACAGAGATCTCATTCACATTTGATTTTCAGTTAATCAATCAATCTCGTATGCACAATATACAAGCACGCGCGAGGTCACACCTCAAAGCGAACATAAAGTCGCACACACTGAGTTTGCGTGAGGACTGAAAATAAGTGAAATGGGTCAACCTAGCCGAACTTGACTTTTTCATATTTTCTGAAAGAGCGGGTCTTCTTTTACATTATGCTAAAATTTGGTATCGTAAAACGGGCAGGAAAGTGTGTTTTTTAGCAGTTTATCTCGAACATTTTTGGTAGAATAGTGTGATTAGGTGTGTCTAGTTTAGAATCCCTTTTTCATTTCTGAAAAACCTTGTCCACACTCTTCACTTTCAACTCTAATAACTTTTGAAAGGATTGTGCTACTGCTTTGAAAGTTGGCATTAATTATGGACAGAATGTGTTAATGAGGCATGCTTAATTTCAATTTAATTTGATTATCCCTTCATTGTTGTTACTCTGGTGGTTTACTTCCTGTTTGTTTGTTGTTGTTTTTTTGTCCCATTCATCGCACAGCCAGCACGGTTTGGTAAAGATTAAGCGCTTGAATAGACATTGTACTTCAGAGCCTCTTTTCTCAGTTCACACTTTTCCTGAGTTTGTGCTCTCTTTCCAATATTTAGATAGGTTAGGAGAGTCCATTTGATTTAGGTTATACATAATTTTAAAGCTTAAACTCTGCTCTTTCAGAATATGGTCTTAACTAAAAATACATGTCTGGCGACTTTTGTTTGTTTTGAGGTGCAGGGTCACATATGCACAATTAATGTATATATACATGTATACCACGTAGGAGTATGTCTAAAAATAATGAATTGCTGATCATAAACCCCGTACCAGGGTTGCCGTACTTTTTACCTGCTTGTAGGCTTCTTGATATACGTGTTGACAATAATATAGCCGTAAATTTTGTATTTTTCCTTAGCCGCCTCATGTTTGTTCATTTTTATTTGCTTTACTAACACTTACCTTTTTACAAGGCCATAACTCCACCATTCTAACCATTCGTCAGAGTTTTGACGAGTGTCAATTGTTACAGGAGGTTTGAAACAAATTTTAATGTTTTATTCGTCATGTCATAACTTGGAATTTGCAGCTTGAAATCAAGGTTTCAGCCTCCAGCTCACATCCAATACCTATGACATGTTTATTTTGTGATAATAATCAAATTAGATACACAATTTAGTTAGTGCATGTGGTGGTGCATGTCATTAGAAATAGAAAATTCCATACATTCGTAGTCTTCTACTCTTTTCATGACTTATTCAAGTCAAGAGCACATAACAGTCTTCTTGACATGCTTTCCAAGGTTTACAAAATAACATGTGAATCCACCGGGGCAAAAGAAGAACGTTCGTTAATGGACGCAAAAGGAATGTTCCCACTCCTGCTATGAAGCAAGGACATCACAAAAAGGCCTCTTTTTGATTTTGCAACTATAGTTTTGAATGTGCACTTTCTTTCCGCTTGAAGCACACATCGGTTACACCATCTTGCTTCTTTGCTTTTCTGTATACAAAGATCAAGTTATGGCAGATGTTACTGTTTAGAGTTACCTGCATGCTCACATGATCTCAGCACATTGCTCACAGTAGACGGTGACGTTAAAAGCTTACACTATCACACAGTTATACTGAATAGAACGAATGTGACCATTTCTAAAGTCACTTCTGAATAGATGTAGTAACGTGACAATCATGATACTTCCATAAATTTAGGGTCACCAATTATGCAGAAAGAATCATGAAGATCAGAAAAAGAAAGACCATGTTTCTTCAATTTTCTCGAAATTATTTCGATAACCTGCATCGTGTAATGTGTTTGTAGATACTTTAAAGTAGTTGATGTACTTTGTCCATTTTCAGTGCCAATAATAACGTCTGGTTTTTTTCAGTATCTCAAAATAGGTAATGAAGAATGTACACAATAATAAGTTGGGTGGCAGACGCTTAAAAAAAAAAAGAATCATTTCATTCGCTCACCACTCACGAATTTATCCCATTTGATAGAACTCTTATAATCTAAAACATTCAGATAGACTCTCTAGATAACAATAAGTCTCACACTTTTTTTTTCTTTTTTTTTTCTTTTTTTTTTTTTGGTTAAATCAAGAAGGCACACTTTTACTTTTTGTTTCGCTTCACTAGTATGACTCGCATGCATGTTTCCGGACAACTTCCCCGGTAACCTCATCGCATTCTTTCGGGTATCCTACTCAATGACATGGTGTATATTACATTCAGGTTTCAGTTAATTGATTTAGTTCATTTGAAATCCACAAACGCACACACACACACACATACACACGCACACATCTCAAAAGTGTACAAATCTATGCAAGGGACCAAGCTGGCGTGGTAGACCTGCTTTTATGTTTCCCATGCAAACAAGTTCAACTCTTTTGATAAGGGACGACTTTATACAAGGCGGCACATTTCGTGCGTGGCCTCCATCCTTTTAATGCAAAACATTGTGCTTGTTTATTTGAATCTGTCAAATCCCTTTCTTTTTTATGAGTTCTTTAACCACTAATAATTGTGAAAGCTTACTTGATAGATCAGCCATTCTTTATGCTTGCAAGTATAGGCGACTTGTTGCCGGCTCAGATGCAGACCAGACAGACCAAGGGATTGCGCTAGTAGAGTGGTGTATTAAAGTAGACAGGACAGCGACTGCAAGCCAGCAGCACCAGCGCACACCTATTTATTCGATAGCCAATCCTCGGCGATATTGAAGCGGAGAGTCTTGCATCAGAATGTTTGCCGATGGCCTCGTCCAATCAGCAAGCAGGACGTAGTAAGAGCGACTTTCGCAGTTGTATGACACTGTTGCTTAGCCGATATTCGTGCCGTGTGTTTGTGTGTGTTTGTGTATTGTGTATTATATTCTGACGTTTCGTTTATTTGTCCGTTTTGTATTACGTGAGCACATGAAACATATTCACAGAGTACTGTACAATGAACGTGCAAGATATGCATTTGCTTTCACAAATGTCTGTTTTTGCATCAAAACA
Source organism: Diadema antillarum (assembly GCF_040938485.1). Classification (NCBI taxonomy): domain Eukaryota; kingdom Metazoa; phylum Echinodermata; class Echinoidea; order Diadematoida; family Diadematidae; genus Diadema; species Diadema antillarum. The sequence continues at coordinate 1,370,138 of NW_027271174.1, forward strand.
CACACACACACACACACACACACACACACACACATGTAGAGCTTGTAACCAAAAGCAGCTTAATCCACTTTTGACCAGATTGCATGCTTTCATGATAGATTTGATTAAAGCTTTATGTGCATTCAAACCACTGTTAATATTTTTTCCTCCAAATTTCTTATAGCAAATATAAGCCCTGAATTTGATCAGTGTTTTAGTAGGAGCCATGATGGAAATCATGAGTGTACATTATACCGAGCAGAATTCGAACCTACGATCTCCTTATCACCGGACAGACGTCATCTCCACTAGACCACCGAGCTTTCGCCCGACAGTGAGTGTTGGTTCTAATCATTATAGCACGCAGCGGGTACTACGTAATTATTCAAATTCGTGAAATTCTTCCGTCGAAATGTTTTCATTGCAACTGATTGACAAATTGCCCAACATTCATTTTTTTTTTTATAACTATGATGTCTAAGCTTTCAACAACAGCATATAGAACAGTCCTGGAACCCATAAAGGGGGGGGGGGGTCTACTTTGCCTCGCACAGAGGCAAGCTCAATAGTGGGATTCACAAATGTGGGGGTAGACAAGATAACGGGATACAAGTCTTAAATACAAGATTTGAATCGCGATCAAATTCAAGATATTTTGCCCGGATGGAGTTTACAATATGGATACACAAATACCATCAATTATCGATATCACCAATGCGATGCAAATCCCGAGAAATCTTGAGCTTATTTCTGAATTATCTACATAGGCTTAATTCGTCCGCGGTATCGCGTGAACGCCAGACCAAATATAATTTCGAGTGTGTATATCCCATCATACAAACGACACCGTTGTGAAACCACAGATTATGTGTGTGACACGCAATAGCACAGAGCTAATAGAAGCGTAGACATGAAATGCATTTTAGTCCGTGTGAACGCTTGCGAAAAACAAATCTCGTCACTCGTTACTCTAGTGAACTTTACTTGCCTTTGACTAGGACTATTCACACAACCTATTACTGATACGCCGAATATTTCGCGAGGTTTTTCTTTTCGCGAATTTCGCGAGTCAGTTGCTATTCGCGAAATTAAAAACACGCGAAAATATTGGCTCTGATGCCGATATGAATGTGACGTACGCGTACACATTTCTCCGTTCAGTCCAGGGCTCCAAGATCGCGAATTTAACCACTCGCGAATTTGTCGGGAAGTCCCGATTCGCGAAAATTTAGACTCGCGAAATATATGGCGTATGCAGTATTGCTGAACGTAAATATTGGGATAATCTCTATTTTGTTTAAAAGCGTTCTGAAGTTACAGTTCTTTACAAACTCTTAAAAATACTTACAAAATCAATCAGAGTTTCGTCACCATAATTTATATCTTTATAGATAAACATTATGAAATCGTAAATTTGTGTTGATTTCGAATAGTTGCAAAAGAACAGGAATATCACACTTTTCTTTTCATATTTAAAGGGACACGTTAACCTTCATAGATATAAGGCTTGAGTGAATGCAGCAATGTTAGTAGAACACATCAGTGAAATTTTGAGGGAAATCGGACAATGCTCATAAGTTGGGAATTGTTGAGGTTTGTGTTCAGTCACGGCTGAGGTTTGTGTTCAGACTACTATGGCATGTGATGTCACATGTGTACAACGATATAAAAAAATGCACAAAGAAAATTCAACATATTTTTACTTTTCTCGTATGACAAAAGCACACCTGACTTCTCTCTTTCAGAAGGCAGGAGGAATGATATTGCCCTTAAGATACATAAGTAGCAAGTTGAAGAATATACATTTTTTTAACAGTTTTGTTATTAAGCATTTTGTTTCGTTATGTTTCGTCATGTGAACCAGTGCATCAATCGTCTGATTCGTTCTATAATTCAAATAACTTGTGTGTGTGTGTATGTGTGTGTAGGGGAGAGGAGGAATGCACCCTACATCATGCCTCCCAATTTCCAGCATTTCCGTATATTTGAATATTTTTCATTATTGTATTATATTGTGATGTAAGATATCATGTTTCTGTTGGAAATGAAAAAAAAAACACGTATAAATGATTGAATGAATAGAGAATGAAAACATTTCGAGATATGGATCGCTACCGTTATCCCGCTGTTCTTCTATACGTGTGAAGGCGACTATAGTAAATAGTGTTTAAATAATCATACTCCCGACATCGAACAAACACACGCACACACAAACAACCACCTGATTAAAACGGACACTTTTTTCATCTCCCTTAGGTGCCCGCTATGGACAGTTTTTGAACTGTATAACGAGCAAATTGTTTAGGCTTCCCGAAATAGGCTATCTTTAAGGGTCTTGTTAAAATGGCCATCTTAATTTTACTTTTCTTTAACCGCATCACCTTCCGTTTTTTTTTTTCTTTTAATGACAGCGGCACCCTTTTTCATGTCTTACCTACTGTGTTCGAATGGTAACAATTTTTTTTTTTTTTATAAAAGTCAACTGTTTTAAGAGCTGGAGAATTTTTTTATTACTTATTCGGCAAATGAAAAACTTGGACTTTTCAGATTCTAAGTTCAAAATTTTGAACGTCCAATTCACATTCTGTAACCAGATAAAATGTGACTTTGTGATGAAAAATAACATGAGTGTTTTCTTGCTGCTTGTGAAAGTGAATTCATAGCTTCAGAAATAGATTTCGTTGTTTAAAAATGTATAGTTCTTATAGGTATTGTTTACCATTGGGAGCAGTGATTATTTTTTTTTCGAGATATCATGGTTGATTAATATGTTTAGCATCCAACTATTTAAAACTTTCGCATTAAGCCTGAAATATAAGGAGATATCTCTATTTTTCTCAATAAACCATAAATGTACTCCGTTTATTCGAGAAACATTTTATCTTAACGATCGTTCATATAAGTATATCATCAATGCTTAGCATTAATTTACTGATTAAAATGTTTCCTTTGGTTGTTTCTATCCTTAACTTAAATTTCAGAGTTTTTATTGACATTCTTTTTTGTTTTTGTTTCATCTGAAATGGTACAAGACTGAAACACTGCGTGTTTCAGTCTTGTGTGTATTGATTTCTGTTTGGTGTGAATAGTGGGCAGAATATACTCCAAAACTTAGCATTTTTCATATTTTTTTTTACGAATTGTGCATTTGTATGCCAGTCCGGCAGTCCTTTTTGTTCTAAATCTGTTGAAAATGATTTTTTTTTTCGCTTTTTGATGGTCTCTCTTTTATAGTATATAAATGTATCCCCTGTGCAGGAAAATCCATTGTTTTTACACAGGACTTCGATGTAAAACAGCTTTTAGCTGATCGTTTTTATCCTGTATGAATATGTTTCAATAAATAAATAAATAAATAAATAAATAAACATTATTATGCCTTTAAGCAAACAAATGAAAATGAAATGAGCAAAAGTAAGTGGTATTCATTTGAGTCAAGAACGGGTAAGAGTTTTCTTGATACGACTTAGGTTACCTATTATTTCAAATTTAGAGCAAGCATATAATAACATGATTCTTGACCTTGACTTTGAAGAAAAAGGCTTGCAAAATAAGATAAACCTTTAGATCCAGACACCATTTCCACAGTCTTGATATGATTATGAAATAGATGTCATTGGTTTTAGTGCCTTGCATGCAACTTCAAGCTCTTTGCGTTTTGGTGTAGAAAAACCCCACACCAATATTCAGGTATGCAAAAGCAAAAGAAGTTACGTGTGACATTTTCAAAGTCGATCCTGCTGAGTAGTCATGAAATTTCAAGTGTTATACTTCTTTATCTTAGTGTCACTTATCATAAAGAACGAGTCGTGCAGATAAACCACAAATCAGGTATGTTGACTCAGGTCGCTAGGAAAGATTTCGTTAATTGCCCCTTATCGCATGTGACTTTAAATTAGTGGGAGTGATAATCTTCGTCAATTCTTAGAAGCCGCTAATGAGGTGTTTGTTTTATTCCTTCTTTTTTTTTTAATTTAATACTCTCACACGTAACACACGTAGAAGATAAAAATAATGTACAAATAAATTATAAAACTCTTGTTATGAGTTCATGAGCGATGATCATTAATTTTCATCACCTAACAATCCGAGAATTTATCTATACAATTATAGCACTCTATACAGTCATGTCAAGACATGTGTACCCCTTTATAAAGTCAAGAGCAAATAGCAGTATTATGTTGGACATTACTCTAAAATAGTCCATGAATATCTGGTGAATCTAGATCAGTGGGGGAAGAAAAGACACTTTTTATTACTTTATTAAGTGATGTTCTATAACTCACATAGTCCCATAATCTGCGTTGAAATATATAAACAACATAATTATTCTCTTGTAAAAAGATAAATTTAAAAAACCGGTTGTAAAACTCTTGTTATGAGTTTATGAGCAATGATCATTTCATCCCCTAACAAGCCGAGAATGCATCTATACAATAACACTATACACAGTCATGTCAAGACATGTGTACTCTCTAAAGTCAAGAGCAAATAGCAGTACTATGTTGGAAATTACTCTAAAATAATCTATGAATATCTGGTGAATCTAGATCAGTGGGGGAAGAAAAGAAACTTTATGTACTGAGAAATAAAAAAAAAGGCTACTCCTCAAGTTCGACTAAAGAAATGAAATCATCTAAACCAATTCATTTGATTCCGTAACTGTTATTTAGAATGTGAACAAACTTTTGTATTGGTATACACGCCACTTAAACAATCTCGCGTCTATGCTTTTCCGTAAACTCATGTCAGGAAAAGAATATTGCCTACAGTCCCTACCATGACCATGTAACAACGAAAGCGGAACATTTTCAAAGTCATTCCTTGCAGAGTACAGTAGCTGTAAATTTTAAAAAATACACTGCAAAAAGTCCGGTGTTAAATATGTAACACCGAGCTGGTGTTAAATTTCCGGTGCTCATTCATGGTGTTAGATTAACACCTCCGGGTGTCATTTCAAAATTTGAAATTGTTTTTTGAATAGTTTCTTAGTTACTGCACTTCTTGTTAATTTTGAACTTCAACAAGACGATAAGGAATTTTCCGATAAAGTACTTGATTTTGAAAAAAAAAAAAATGTGTAAACAAATTTACACCACAGTAACACCAGTTGGTGTGGTCCCCTATTGAAACTGGACGGTTGATATATCATTGCAATTAACACCACCAATATCAAATCAACACCATGCGGTGTCATTATTGAATTATTCAACTCTAGCGCAGTGTCAAAAATATTACCAGCCACAGTGTCAAATTAACACCACGAAGTGCCAGGCAAACACTTTACAATACATTTTCAACACCTGTGGGTGTGGCCTCTATTGAAGTTTGATCGGTGCTAGATTTAACACCCATGGTGTTAAATCTAACATCGATGTTTTTACAGTGTAGATGCTTTTAGATTACAATGTCATCAATAAAATAGAAAGAGTCATGGAGAACCAGGTAAGGCATGTTCTCTCAACTTTCTTTGATTAAAGCTTAATGATTCCGTTAGTCCTTATTAGAGTGCATGATGTTCGCTATGACGAAGGTTCGTTAATCCGAAAATAATATTAAGATAACAACATCGTTTCCGTTGTTTTGATAGTTCGTTATCCGGAAACTGGGAAATTCCTTTTACCTACAGGTAGGTTAAGTTCCAAAATAAACCTGAAAAATCAAATGCCTTGAATCGAAAGGACACCAAAGTATGTTCTTCTTATTTCAGGATTAGATCCATGCTGACGGCATCTACAAGATTCCCCCTTGAGCATTTCTTTAAAAACAAATATCAATTTTTTTTATGTGATGCATACATCACTTTTAGTTCTCTGATAAATTCATCGGATAAACTAACCTACGAAGTAACGAACCTTTTTTTTTTCTCAGATAAGCGAACACTCAATACAACGAACCAAATCTCGCTTCCGAATTAAGAACTTTTGAAATAACAAATCTTAGGGAGAAAATAGCTTTGGAATAACGAACCGTTTGATGATCGATGACGCTTCGGAATAAGGAACCATACTTCACTTCCGGATCTGGGAACATTCGGAGTATTATAAAGGAACGTTCCGATTAACAAACCCTTGGCTAATTGTAACCCGATCGTGAACCATCACTTTTTATACATTGTGTTTTCAAAGTAAGCAAGAACATACAAACAACCTTATGTGTCTCTGTTTTGATTATAGGGGGGTGGCTAGTAACTGATCAATGGGAATCAGTGGGATACTGGGGGATGATTGTTCCAGTCCTTGTGGGATTCATTTAAGAGTACATTATGTGTCTATTGATGTGTGAACAATTATTTGCTTCAGAATGGTTTCATATTCAAGTAATGTGCAGTTTAATGTTTCCAGGTGAGCATGCCTGTACAGTTAACGATCGCTCCGTCATTGTTTCAAAGAATGTCACCAATAATAGACAAAGAGACACAAAAGGCTAGAAACGGGTCAACAGTTTGTCCTCAGCTCTCTTGAAATGAATCCTTTTCATTTTGCCTTGCCTTATTATCATAGCGTGTGACAATTTGATATTTGCGAGAGATGAACTTTATTCGTTCTTAAAAGTGTCTATGATTAATTAGTCTACTATGGACTTTATCTCTCAGCTCTCTTCAAGTCAAGACCAGATAATAGCATTCTCAACAAGACTAATTGTCATGTCAAGAGATACATACTCAAGCGAAGAACAGATAACAGTATTCTTGACATAGACTGAATTTAATTTAAAAAAATCTCTCAACAACTGGTGAACTTATAGAAGAGAAAGAGGTGAACTTTCTGTATTCAGGAATGAAAAAGCTACCACCATCCTTCGTCTAAAGCGATGCCATCATATAAAAAACCAACTTTTTCACGAATTTGTAACTGTTCTTTATTTATTTCTTTTGAATTGATGTGCACACCAAAGACAAAATCTTGTTCGTTTGATTTTCTGTAAAACAAGTTATGATGAAAATATTTCCGCAAGAGCCTTTCCTATGCTCATGTAAGAAGGAAAAAATGACATTTAAAAAGTCTTTCCAGCAGAGCGGTTGCAAGTTTGAATCTAAAAGAAAAAATAAACAAAAAAGGTAAAACGTCTTTATTCCACTCTCCTGAAGTGAATTCGTTATCTCTTATCATAAATGGTGATGGTCGTTATTTAAAAGATTCGTCTTTCTGAAATTATTGTGTCATTATTCCGAAGGTTCATTAATTCTAAGACGGAACAGGGTTCTATATGTGAGAGGTGCGTAAATCAGAAACAAAAATAAAGCTCGTTATTCCGACAATTCATTCATCCGAAAATGAACAGAAGGGGCATCAAGTGTTCAGAATCACGTACCTTATTTCATTTTCATATTAACAGACGTTCGAAATGATATACCTTTGGAACAACCCCATTTCCTTGGATCATTGAATCGCCGGATTTTTCAACTTTAGGCATAAAGAATCCGAATGAAAGGATTTTAGATACTACAGTGTAGAGAGTGATAGACTTTGACTATTCTTAGTGCCCATGATAAGAGTATCTATAAAAAAAAAAAAATGAAAAAAATAGAAGATCACCTTCTGTTTCTGTACTATTCTTTATGTCTTTATTTCTTTATTTCTTTCCGCCGAAATTCTCTCGTATCGATTATCTAAAAAACGTCTATTTCTTCTCACTTTATACTTGAGTCACTCATGTCACTTTAATTCCACGCATCACTTCCTTTTCTTCGTTATCATTTAACCGAAAGCTCAGTATGACGTCATTTTTTTTTAAATTCACATCTTCGACCAAAATTATTATCTTCGTGACAGAATATGCACTTCCAATGACGTTTATGTACGTGTCAAAATCAACAAAAGTGCAGTATTACATTGAAAAAAAAAAAACATTAATACAAATAACATAGATTAACGTGCGCGATCTCCGAAACCATATACTTAGGTGCTACCAGTACATGATATGAATTGTCCTATTGCTTTGCATCAAATGGTCACGTCATCCTGAATAGGTTTACAGGCTTCAGGTAAATTTTACCTGATATGAGGTCATGCGGTGATGAGTTACTAATAATGCATAAAAAATCATGAAGATGAAGAACAGGTTATAGAGAGTTCTCCTCAAGCCCCTAAAACTGATTAGCATAGCCCTTATCATAGAATGTGACTAAAGATACTTTCGTAGGAGTAATAAATTTCGTCCATACTAAGTACCCTTAACTCTTAATGTGCCAGGCCCAAAACCCCTAACGTGCCAGAGGTTTTTACCTAACGCCAGAACGTTTTGATACTGGACTGACAATGAAATTTAAAACCGCTATATCTCTGAAACTATTGACTGTTTTGAATTGAGGTCTACACAACATATATCAAGAAATGTTTGTTCTTTCGTGTCATGTAGTCAGTTTGCCATAATATCTATCTGAACCTGAAATATTACAGAAATAATTGATACATCAAAAAAATTATTAGAAATTTTTGTGTAGTATGGAAAAAAGAGTCAGTCGTGTTTATCCTTCAATAGAACGCTCCCTTTACTCTGTGAGAAAGTTTCAGAGCAACATCTCCTCTTTCAAATGATAACAAAATTGCCTTCTAGAATTGTATGATTCCAAAGATACTAGCAGTTTATTTTGTCTTAGCAATTTCTCTTTCTGCCGCAGTAATTCATTCCCAAATCTGAGTCCTTTAGTCCCAGATCCTGTATTTGACACTAAAGTAATTGTCCCGGGCCCTGGAAGAGTGTCTTTTGTCTACTTGAGAAGGAAGAACCTACTAATCCTTCTTTTGTCTAAGCGGATCGCGGGTGGGGGGGGGGGGGGGGAGGGGGAGGGGGGTACTCTATTGAAATCGGCAGGCCTTTGTCCGCGTGCAATTCCTATGCTAGCATGGGGACCATTAGTGACGTTTACCAAAACAAAAGGATGAAACACTTGACCGACGAACGAAAGCTGACCCTCTTTGAGGGACAAAATGAAAGCAGCTTCCCGCAGGACAGCGTCCAAGCGGAACAATGCGAGTGGAACCGCATAGACAATACACGCAGATTCAATTGCATACACACGCGTGGTTTACTAATGAGACTTTTGATCCATACACATCTCGCAGAGGGTGCGCTCGCTGCGGATTTTCCCGACGCGAAAAAAATACATCTAGCTGAAAAATCATGTATTTACTCAAAATTTTCCAATGTAAGCATGTTCATATTTTTATTGGAAACGATGGCTATGCCTATCAGCTACCAGTACATATCATTGGCAGTTTCTTGGTGTAACACATTATTGTATCACAAGAACTTAAATGATCAATGCTTTTCTCGCTCTTCTTAGTCGCCGATCGGCGACCATGGCACGTCAGGACTAAGGTCGCCGTTCGGCGACCATGGCACGTTAAGAGTTAATTATCTTTCTTCACGCAATGCTTTAAGCACACAAAACAAGTAATAGTTAGTTGAACTTTGGTTTTGCATTTACAGGGGTGCAGGCGATGCCGTAAAATGTTAATTGCTGGATGCTAAAGACTTGTTGTCTGCAAAACTATAATGGTCATGTCAAGACATGTATTTGCTTTCAAGTCGAGAGCTTTAATATCTGGTGACAGATGATACGACTTGCCAAATCTACTAACCTCCAAGGTTTACAGCAATATCATTATCAAACAGCAATAAAGAATGATAGAAAAGAAACTTGCACAACAACAACAGCAGCAATAACAACATACAAACAGACAAAGGTATTTATGTTGATATGTCGCTTTAATGTGATCATTCTTTTGGATTGATGTTAATACCCCATGCAAAATCTTGCTTCTGTACTTCTCATAAAATATGACAAGCAAGAGATACGCGATCAACTTTGGTCAACTCTCTTTCCACCAGAACTCGACATGTATAACGAGATTTTAGCTCCCGAAGCTTTTTTTCGCACGTCCTTGACGATCAGAAATAAAAACAAAAAGTATAATATTATGTCTTTCTTAAGTTTTTTTTCCTCTTACAATTTTCTTGAAAAAAAGATGAAAAAAAAAGGCAAAGTCATGTCAAGGGGAATGAAACCCATATAAGTATCATATATGGGGATCAAGTGAATGCCGCGGTATCAGCCATATAGAACACACAAGTGAAATTTTAGGGAAATCGGATAATCATTGTAAAGGACATAATGTGTTTGTTTACATACTTTGTTGGTTCATGTTGTTGCCACCATTGCTGGGTGAGACGACTTCACAGAAGGACAAAATATCAACAGACTTGATCCTGAGATGTTTTTGGAATATTTTCCTCTTTTTTTTTGTGAGAGAGTATATTCGATAACTCTTCATTAGCGAGAAAAGAGAAAAACATGTAGATTTCTCTTTACACTGCTTTTAGTCGTTTTCCTGTAATGACGTCATAAACTGTTGTAATTTTTTATCCAGCAAGAGCGGCAGTGAGACTCAGATACTGACAACTTTCTATCAGACTCTCCGATTTTTCTCTTACTTTACTGATGTGTTCAACTATTCGATTTTATTTGATTTATATATTCTCTGTGTTGAATCAAAATTATTATGGTACTACAATACAACGCACCAGGACTAGAATAAATACACAATTATCAATTTTTATTACTTATATACATGTACACCAGTGTAATAATTATAGTTATTGTCCCATTCACTCAATCCACACAATATGAACTTTGGTTTCGTTTCTCTTTAATGTTCGTAACAATGTAGGCCCTACACTTCACTGAGACATCGTGACGGTGATAGCTTTCGATCTGGGAATTTTGAAGCTAACACCACCAAGCTCCTCCTTGGAGAGTTGTGGTTGGTTCTTACCACTTCCAATCTTTAGGTCATACGCTTTCAGCGTATCTTTATTTCTATCATGGCATTGTCTATTGCCACAGTAGTCCTCCACCACCCCCCCCCCCCCTCTCCGTTCTGCTTATCACCTATCTCGTTCGCAGTTCCCGGTCCGCAATACAGCGATCAATTAAGAGAGACAATGTATTGTCTTTGAAATGGCTTGATATCCATGTCTGTGTGCAGACGGACTATCATAACTGAAGAGTTTATGGGCGACAATTTTGAAATCTACTCACAATTTATTTCTACCGTATTCTGATTCCTCGTATTAGTAATCGAAATCTTGGTCCTCAAAGAGTCTTGAAATCTGCCATCCAGAATTTAACTCAGACTATACGGGTAAGGATCCGATGATATCATGATCTTATAATTCCAATATATATGATCTTTTTTCTGTCTAATGAATTTCACGTATTTAGTTTGTGTTTGTGCAAGAAAATAGTGATGCTTTATAACTAACAGAGTCCAAAGATTTGCGTTGAAATATAAATAATTGTATTCACTTGTATCATTTAGATCTTCGCGTACTAGTTTGTTTGTGTTTGTGTTATGTGGGCGTTGCTGAGCTTATTTTCTTTTTCAACCTCCGTAATAGGAGGTGAATGATTGTGCCGGCGTTGATTCGTTTGTCTGCATGTTTGCAAAATAACTCAAAGAGCAGTACTTTATATCATCACAAGAAACAAATGATTAAACTTTGGCAGTGATCCGGATTACCATTTGGATTCTTGCAATTGTATTTAATCTGTGTATACCATGGATCACCTTCTCGATCTAAACAAATCCTTTGCTCTTAGAATTTAAAGTGATCTGATTATCTGCACGTATTATTCATATCAAATTTATGTTCATTTCTTTTTTTCAGTATAAACATTATCCAAACATATTCTCGAGAGTGCTTTTTTTGGAAAATATACAATACATCACTTAATATTTCACTATTCAAAGATATGCGTTTTGTGTCAATGTGGCCAGGCAACCTTAAATGCACAATTCATAATTTGCATATGAAACAAACACCCAGCATTGACTTTTTCAAAGTAGTTTTAAAATGTGAGTTAGGAATAGAAACAACCGGCGCAAAAAATAAAATCAACTAGTATAATCAATTTTAAGTATTGTTAACTGTACAAAATGCGAACAATAGTTATAATAGAATGTGTAAAGACTCAACCGTGTGCGAGTATTGTGTAATGAGAAAAATAGTGTACCTCCTGAAATTTTAGGCTTTATTGCAAAATTAATTTTATATGATAAGATGTTTATTAATACAACTGACCTAAACATATGCATCGAAACTTATTAGAACTTATTTAAAGCTTTTTGAACGTGTTGTAACAGTTCGAATAACTTTTGATTGCATATGATCCCATTGATAATGCACATGCAGTGAAACTGCTAGTTTTATGGATTTACATATTGCAGATCAAATAATAATTAGTGCATAATAATTATTATTCAGCATCATTCTACCTATTCCTGTATATTGTGTATATTATTCGCTTTATTTTGCTTTAAACTGATGTGTGTTTGCATTCGATTTTCAAATGCATATTAATCATACTTAGAAAACAATATGCAACAGGTCGTTACTTCTTGGAACCCTATCGGTCTTTTTCTTTTTTTCTGTTATAGAGAACCCTGCAGAAAAAAAATAGAGTTACTAAAGGATTCTTTACATGTTCAGGAACATACAATAGAGTTTTGGCACAATAAATGTGTAACCGAAGAATATTCTACATAACCTATTATCAAAAACGTTCTGAAAAATTATTCTGTAAGATTCCCATGTACAACTCTCTAAAAAATCCTTTCCGCTCTACCTGTTAGAGAATTAAAATCCATTCAATATTTTTTATTAAGTTGTTTTAGGTGTGCGTGTATGTGTGCGTGTATGTCTCACATTCCTTCTTTATAGCTCAAATTTTTAGATTTAGATTTTACATTTACATGCAGGAATTGATAAGGTTTACAAACTGTTTGTTGAATCTTCTTAGGTATTACCAGAGGGAAATTGCACCTTTTTGACCTACTTTATTAAAAGCTTTATTGAAAACATCAGCTTTTGGCTTTTTGGGTATACGGCCATTACCGATTGTGAGTCTAATGTCATGATTTGTGTTTTATTCCTTAATATAAGTTCAGATAAAACATTTCAATACTCCTTGGCATCTTGTGACCTTGCATTACAAAACAACAAAAAGTCGCACACACTGAATTTGTGTGGGGACTGAAAATAGGTGGAATGGGTCAACCTAGCCCATCTAAACTTGTTCATATTTTCTAAAAGGGGAAGTTTTTTTCTACATTATGCTAAAATTTGGGATCATAAAACGGGCAGGAAAGTGTGTTCTTAATTAGATTATCTCGAACATTTTTTTTTTTTTTTTTTGGTAATATAGTGCAGGTGTGTCTTTTAGAGTCCCCTTTTCATTTCTTACGGACCTTGCACACACTCTTCACTTTCAACTCTCATAACTTTTGACAGGATGACTCTACTGCTCTGACAGTTGGCATCACATATGAACAGAATGTGTTAATATTTAAAGGCATGCTTAATTTCAATTTAATCTGGCAATCCCTTCATTGTTGTTACTCCGGTGGTTAACATCCTAATCTTTGTCCCATTCATAGCACAACAAGCACGGCGTGGTATAGATTAAGCGCTTCAGTAGACACTGTACTTTAGAGCCTCTTTTCTCAGTTCACACTTTTCCTGAGTGTTTGCTTTCTTTCCAATATTTAGCTAGGTTAGGAGAGTCCATTTGATTTCAGTTATACAACATTTTAAAGCTTAAAGTCTTCTCTTACAGAATATGCTCTTAACTAAAATTCCATGTCTGGCAACTTTTTGTTTTGTTTTGTGATGCAGGGTCACATTTAATACATTATTCTTTTAGATTCAACCCCTATTTACTGAAGGGGATGAACTTTTGTTCTTCTTCTTTTTCAAGAAGCCCATTTCCTTGAGGCGTTTTGAACAGGAAGATTTTTTTAAAGACAAATGTATAGATTAGTATCTCTGTTCTTTTAATGGCACGCCACTTTCTTTTACTTAATTGTGTATTGATACCTCACTCAAACAATTAATCTTGTTTCATATCACTGTAGCATCACACCATATCATTGTTATTGAAAAGCGGAAAGGCTCAGGTATAACTATCAGTTTCTTTTTTTTTTCAAATTAACTCACTTCCTTCTTCACTCTTCGGGTATTTTGTAACAGGATCATTGTGCGCTGGAATTTCAATCACTTAACGGGGAATTCCAGTCGAGTTTGAAGTTAGATTGAACAGAGTGATTAAAGTGCGACAAGCACAAAAGTGCATATTTGGTCTACATCCAGGTAGGGAAGTTACAGAATTTCAAAGATTTGCAAAAATTAAACAGCTGAATCGATGAAAGAGCAATGTCATCACCTCACACTTTTCGATTGCTCATGTAGGCCTACATAAAAGGATGGTTATCATCATTAAAATAAATGGAAACTAAAATCTTTATTTGACGATTATTAGGCTTAGGAGGAAAATACAAACACCTGATAACTTAATTTGTACTTGACGATGTTACAATCAAAGAGAGAAAAAGAATAAAAGCCCGACCTTAAAGGCGATGGCTAGTAACCGATCAGTGGGAATCAGTGGGAATGCTGAGGGATGATTGTTCCAATCCTTGTGGGATTTATCTAAGAGTACATTATATATCTACTGTTGTGTGAAAATTATTTGCTTCAGAACGGTCTCATATTCAATTAATGTGCAGATTAATGCCCCGTCACTGACCAGGGACGCTTACCTGGAAAAATTAAACTGCACATTACTTGAATATGAGACCATTCTGAAGCAAATAATTTGTACACAAGAATAGATATATAGTGTACTCTTAAATGAATCCCACAAGGATTGGAACAATCATCCTCCAGCATTCCCACTGATTCCCACAGATCAGTTACTAGCCATCCCCTTTAATGCAATATGTACATTAATCTCGTTAGAAACTAGAACAGCTTGGGACACACCAAAAGTATACTTGGAAGAATGATAATATTTATCCGTCTTTCGTCGTTTCCCAACAAAATGATTTTGTAGCATTGCGTTCACTGCTTGGGTGTGTCTTGTAAGTGCGCAGGATGGAATGGTTTTGTGTGCTGCCCGCACTCAGACAGGCAATGATAAACGGGTTGAAATAATTGCCGAATAAATCTGTTGTTCTCCAGGTCATATTTTCTCTTTTTTCTCTCTCTCTTCAGTATGTCTGACCGTAAGATACATTAATAAGATTTATATTCTATACTCAGACAATGATATTCTAAAGAGTGTTTCAAGTGTCTTGTTAAAGGTACTTGGGGCATTATGTAGGGGTTGAACTTTCGTGCCGTCAAACCCCCGTTTGAGGCGAGACCCCATCGCCAAATACCCCTATACCCGCTATACCCCCCTAACGATTCCTCGTTTGAGAGTTGGGAGTCGAAGTACTCGCCCACTGCAAAATAACTTTCTACTCAGGCGTGGCAAACCTGGAGGCCAAGCCAGGGTTTAATGACCGCAACAGCTGTCATATTACGTAAGAGCATGATAAGGATATCTGCCTGTGGCAGACCATTCAAAGTGCAATCAATTTTCTCTATTCTTTCTAAAGTTTTAGATTTTATATTCTATTGAGAAATTCTATAGTCATCCGTTTTGAATTTCGAACGAAAAAAATTGACCCATAAATAACGAAAATACAGGAATAAGAAGGAGAGCATTGTAGAAGTTTGTCGACGCACACATGTACCATGGAGCTACATAGCCCATGCCAAAACCAAAACAATCTCCTCCTCTCGCGGGTGCCCCCCCCCCCCCCCCCCCCTGTGGCGGTGACTGATGTTTAGATTAGTCCAGGGTCAAGAAACAGGTGTTTTATATCTTTGGTTTTTAAGTCCTTGATTGCCAAGATATACACTGGCATTGTCTACAGGGGTGTAGCTTCTTCAAACGAGAGATTTGCCTCATGTTGTGTTTGCTCTTTTTCTAGAAGCCCATTTTCTCTATGTGTTTCGCAACAGGAAGAGCTTTTTTTTTTTCATTTTGGAGACGAATGTAAAGACAAAGTGTTTTTTATTTTTTGGTCTTTTAGTGACACCCACTTTCTTTATCTGGTACGTGCATTTTATCTTCACTCAGGCAAATCCCGTTTCTTACAATTGTCAGATTACATCAATGTTATTGAAAACAGGAAGGCTGAGATCGAGATATGTCTATCAGTTTCCATTCTATTGTATTTTCAAAGAACTCCATGCAATTCTCTTCGGGTTTTTGTAACAGGATCATTCTGCGGTGGAATTTTAATCAGTATTAAAAAGCGGGAAATACCAGGCCGGCTTGAAGTTAGATTGAGAAGAGAGAGATAATAATACATGAAAAGTACAACACTGCAAATTTGGTCAAAATCGGTATTGTGACCCTGCATAACAAACAAATAAACAAACAAACGAACAAAGGAGTTAGATATTGCAAAGAAAGCACACACTCTGGACAAGTGCTGACGAGAAAAGAGGCTTTGAAGTTTTGGTTCTATTCAACTGCTTAATGTTACCAAGCAGTGGTAGATGTCAAATTAATGGGATTGCAAAAAAGAAAAAAACAACCAACAAACAAACAAACCAGGATGTAAACCACGACATCAACAACAATGCAGGGATTATCAGATTCAGCTGAAGTCAAATAAACATTATGCTTCATTAATAATCTATCCATGTCTACTACCAATAATTTCAAAGCATTTAGGTGCAGTAATCTTTTAAAAGTTATGAGAGCTGGGAAATGTAGAGTGTGGAAAAAAGATTTGTTACAATTGAAAAGGGGTCTATTAAAGACAAGATTAATTACGCTTTTGTATAATATCTATACATAGAAAAAACACAGTTTTTCATTCGTTTTATGATACCGAACTTTTGAATAAAGCAAAAGAAAAGTTTACCTAAAAGTATGAAAATTTCATGATTGACTTCGTAGAACCTTTTCACATTGCGTTCTCGTATCCACCTTGAGTTCTCACGCAAACTCAGGTTGTGCGACTTTTTGTGGTTTTTGTAATGCACTGTCATAAATTTACCTGCTAGGGAAGTTATGAATTTCCGGACATTCGTAAATTGTTGCAAAGGAGATCTTGAGCACTCGAGATTTCAAATAAATATGAAAATGGGTAAGGTTATGTTCTCATCACCTCGCATAGATTTCGAACATTATAATACGAATTAAAATGTTACCAATAATACAGAGCGGGACATGAAAACGAGGAAGAGGTAAGCCAATTTTCTTCCAGTTTGCAAAACTTATATCGTTTGCCCTTATCATAGAATGTGACTTCATCAATCTTTGGAGTGATAAACTTTTTTCATTTGTTTAGCCTAGAATTACCCTTTTCGATTATAAAACGTAAATTATAAACAAAGGTAAATAAATGTGACCGTGCACCTCAAAACGAACATAAAGTCGCACACACTGATTTTGCGCGAGGACTGAAAATAAGTGAAATGGGTCAACCTAACCGAACTTGACTTTTTCATATTTTCTGAAAGAGCGGGTCTTCTTTTACATTATGCTAAAATGTTTTTCATAAAACGGGCAGAAAAGTGTGTTTTTTTAGTAGTTTATCTCGAACATTTTTTGGTAGAATAGTGTGATTAGGTGTGTCTTTAGAATCCCTTTTTCATTTCTGAAAAACCTTGTCCACACTCTTCACTTTCAACTCTAATAACTTTTGAAAGAATAGTGCTACTGCTTTTAAAGTTGGAATTAATTATGGACAGAATGTGTTAATGAGGCATGCTTAATTTCGGTTTAATCTCATAATCACTTCATTGTTGTTACTCTGGTGATTTACTTCCTGTTTTTTGTCCCATTCATCGCACAGCCAGCACGGTTTGGTAAAGATTAAGCGCTTGAATAGACACTGTACTTTAGAACCTGTTTTCTCAGTTCACACTTTTCCTGAGTTTGTGCTTTTTTTCCCCCCAATATTTAGATAGGTTAGGAGAGTCCATTTGATTTGAGTTATACATCATTTTAAAGCTTAAAGTCTGCCCTTTCAGACTATGGTCTTAACTAAAAATCCATGTCTGGCGACTTTTTGTTTACTTTGAGGTGCAGGGTCACAAAAAATGTATAAGGTATATACTAGTTATTGGAACATCGGTTCTAATCTCTATTAATGGGTTCATAGTTAGATGCCCTTCGATGAAAATGATATTTGCTGGCTACTCGAAGACTTTATCTCTTTAGCACTCAAGTCATGTCAAGACATGTGTATTCTGTCAAGAGAAGATATTAGCATTCTTAACACGACTTGTCAAAAACTACTCCCCTCTCTGATTTAGAGAAATGTCATTATCAAAGACACTTTACTTGATTTCGTACATGTTATTTTATGCGAACTTTCTTTTTAAATTGAAGTACACTCCCTTTGCACAATCTCGAATCTTTACTTATCATAGAATGTGAGCAAAATTGGTCAACTCTTTTTATAGCAGTACCTTAAAATCATGTAGGATATTTTACACTAAAACAATTTCAGTAATTTTATTCAAACCTCTGACAATAAAAATAAAGCGAGCAGCAGCCTTTCTTCGTTATTTTTTTAAATTTCTTAAAATCAATTTAGGAAAAGCATTGAAAACAAACAACACATTTGTCTTAAAGGGGAATGAGACCCCGATGTATGTGTTGATCAAGCAAATGCATTAATTTAGTGGAACTCACCAGTTTAGTTTGAGGAAAATAGGACAATCCATTCCAAAGTAATGATTCTGTTTGTTGTTGACATTATCACCATCTTCAAACCGCTAACTTCATTGATGTACATGTATTTCAATTTTCAACTATTTGATTCGATTTGAATCATCTCTTCACTGTATGGAATCAGTTTGTAATTTCTTTTTTTGAGCATTATCATCAAACACTCAAATAGGTACAATCAAACCTGTCTTTAGCGGCCACCCAAGCGAGACGAAGAAATGGCCGTTACAGACAGGTGGCCATTATAGCAGGTTCTTTACTCTTTTTCTCATGTTGTTAGTGGTCTTATACAGCAGGTGGCCGCTATAGACAGGTAGTTGCCAAAACAGGTTTGGCTATCATTATAATTATGAAAAGCTTGCTTCCAAAAGGCGCTAAATCCATCATTTTTAATGGATATAACGATTTTTGGAGTAAGCCTTTCATATACCATTCATGCCATGGTTATTTCTTACAATTAAAAAAAAGAAAAACATCACGCATATGCATCTATAATCATTGCTCTTTTTAATATATGCACATGAATCAATTGGTTTCATTTCTCTTGTGCTAATATTTGTGACAATGTACACTTTATAGCGACATTATGATCGCTTTCAATATAGGGATCACCACCAAGGCGATGCCCAGAGGATTGAGTTTATTCAGTGTATTTTGGACACCTTTATTATGACTCCTATATCTGCAAGAATTTGATAATTATTTCATAATGTTGTGTTAGGTTCTACGTTCTTGTCAAATCTCAATTAAAACAAAAATGAAACGACATTCACATCAGTCTATGTAAAACGAATATTGCATTGCTTTTATTGATTGTTTTTGTTTTTTATTGTTCCATATTCTACCTTAAAAAAATACATAAAACATAAACATCACAATTCAAAGGCATGGATGAATTGTCAAGTACAGCTTATGAGGCAATACATCATTGCTTGTAGGGTATAGATTCTCAGATGCGGATGTGAGATTAATTCTTACTTCGTATATGTAGTTGAAGGAATGACACTTTATGAATTGGAGAAATATGACGTTGAAAAATAAAGAAGAATAAGAAAAAAAAAAAGAAAACAATGTCCGCGGCACAATACTTCTTGAGAGTTGCGTAATCACCCGAGCGAGGTACAAGTCAGATGCAGTGTACCAAAGCAGAGATACCAAATGTGTACAAAGGAAGTTCAGGAGACAATACAGAAATCACGAGCGAGGCACAGGTTACACTGTAAAAACATCGGTGTTAGATTTAACACCACGGGTGTTAAATCTAACACCGATCAAACTTCAATAAAGGACCACACCCACCGGTGTTGAAAATGCACTGTGATGGTGTTGAAAAGTGTTCACCTGACACTTCGTGGTGTTAATTTGACACTGTACCTGGTGTTATTTTGACACTGTACTGGTGTTAATTCAAAAATGACACCACATGGTGTTGATTTGATATTTGTTGGTGTTAATATCAATGGTTTAACACCCGTCCAGCTTCAATAAGAGACCACACCAGCTGGTGTTACTTTGGTGTAAATTTGTTTTCACATTTTTTCAAAAATCTAGTATTTTAATGTAAAATTCTTGATCGTCTTGTTTAAATTAAAAATCAACAAGAAGTGCAGTTACTAAGAAACTCTTCAAAAAACAGTATAAAATTTGGAAATGACACCCGGAGGTGTTAATTTAACACCATAAATGAGCACCGAAAATTTAACACCAGCTCGGTGTTCACTATTTAACAAAGAACTTTTTGCAGTGTACATTATCGATAATGTCAGTAATACGAAGTATGAACAGATAATGTCGAGGAGGATTGAAGAATAGCTATAGATATGAATTCTTAAAAAAAAAATAGTTTAAGTTTATGTGACAATTAAAAACCCTTTAGAGTATTTCGGGATTTTTCACATTGATGTTGAGTTGTCTTTATTTCTGTTGATTGATGTTTCATATCAGGTTGATCTGAAAACAATTCAAGTGCAGATGCAATCACGTTTGTAAGACATGGATGATCATTACCTCTGCTTCAAAATGATACATGACTCACGTACATGGGCGCGTGATACGAGCATTATGCACACATTTCACAAACATCTAATCATTACCACGATGTGCACATGCCCATCCACACGTACACGTACACCAATACTCACACACGTTTACAAACACAGGAATTACACGCAAACAAATCCACCAAAAAAAAAAAAAAATCGTTTGAAAAACAAAACAAAATAAAGTAAAACTGCCCGTCCATACACGCACCGGAATTTTCCCTTGCAGTGATCCACGTTGTATTCACACCACCCCTCAATACTATATGATAAGATTACTTGTGGCAAATGACCGATATTCTCTAAGGGGGCGTTGTCGAAATAAAACTTCTCCCGATGGAGGACATCCTGTATTGTGTTCGTCGTAACTTTATTGGATTTGGTGGAATATAATCGATTATCAATTATTGTAACTGCAGTTTACCCACACAATATTTAATGATTAGTATAAATGCTCATCTTTTCCAACCAACACTTATTTCCGTCCAATGTATGGTTAATTTTTGATGTCCTTTGTTAATTTGCACCATTTAGGGGCAAAAATGAAAATATATATATATATATATATATATATATATATATATATATATATATATATATATATATCGAATCAAGTGCATTTACATGCAATTGTCCATGATGATGTTATACCTCGTAACCATGATGTCGAAATTTATCATTAGGATCGCTCATTTACGACGTCATATTATAGGCTCCTTTTGTAAATCAATTTTATATCACTCGTTGTTTCAAAATTAGCAATCACTCATGAGATCTTAACGCGTGCATATGTATAGCCTGGCATGCTCTCGTCAAAATTATAACCGAAATCTTTCGAAGGACTCAGAAACCACTTCCTATTCTTTACAGGCCATTGAAGCATTTAAGGTTCTGTGCGAGCCATATATTAACTTTATTCAAACTATATGATTCCAGCATGAAATAAAACCATGAAAAAAAATCAAAATTATGTCATTGAATATTTACATATTATATTTGAGCGTAAAAAATTACTTTATTCTGGATTTGGCTATTTCAGACTCATTGCAAAACGGTTCCGTTTAATAATGCGCATGTAGACCATGCAGGTAGATTATAACAAGGATTAAAAGAAAAAAAGAAATCAGAAGCTAGCTTGGATGTATAAATCAGGTTCCAGACTAAACATACTGCATTCTGTATCTTATACAAATAATGACTGCTATGAGGGGCACAGTTAAAAGTATGGGCCCAAGGTGCTGTGAAAACCGTAACCATGCCCGAAGTGAAGCTGAGGGCATGGTTATGGTTTTCATATCACCGTGGGCCAACATAATTTTAACTGTACCCCGAATATCAAGCAGTCATTATTTATTTTATATACCGAAAATATAGATTATAGTCTCTTTTACAGCACTCGTAATCAATGCTGATCGACAGCGCGGCGGTCGTATCATTGGTGCGTACATGAGTGATCATCTGTGTGTAGAATGTAGAGTTCTGTGGGTTCGACTCTCTCCAAACCAGTCCGCTAGTCTCTTTCACAGCACGCTGATCGAATGCGCGGCGGTCGTATCATTGGTGCGTACATAATGAGCGATTTATGAGTACGGGGTCGCGACTGTCTCCAAAACCTATTTACTAACTGTGCCCGAGCCCCGGTCACAGTAACTCAACTAGAAATGTCGCTTTGGCGACTGGTATGCCTCCGCCATAATGCATGATTTTCCCAATAGGTCTAGATAGTACATGTGGACAATGTGTGATTACATTTTCACAAAATTGGCAAAATATTGAAATGACAAGTTTGTCACAAATGTGTTGAATGTTCACCTTCCTTGACCTAGGTTTAATTGGATGAATAGGAGAGCATGTATCTAGGGATTTAAGGACTTTAACTTGACTTTGACCTATTCATACATTTAGGCATTGAGTAATTTTCACGGTACAGGTGTGGAGAAAAAGTGCAATTTCTGAATTGAATAGTAAATTGTTACCATTTTCATCTGGCCCTTGACCCTAAAATTCATAAGATAATCACTTTCAGGTAGAACATGCATAATATGTACTAAGTCTCAAGATAACTTGAACCACTTCCGAGATATGGAGGAAAAAGTTAGTTCAGCACTTTCACTTGATCTTTGACCTTTTGGGCAAAAAAAGAAGAAAAAAAAACTTTCCAGAGAATTTCTATTAGGTTACACATGCATACACCAAGTGTAAAAAAATAACCCTGCTGGCATTGCATAAATATGAGGGAAATAGTAAAATTTTGAAGTGTTGCACTTGACCTTTGACCCCTGACCTTTGACCCCATGAACCCTACATTCTCTAGATAATCACTTCCAGTCAGTACATGTATACACTATGTTTCATAAGATACCTTGAACAATTTTCCAAGGTACGGAGAAAAAAAAAGAAGTTTTAATATTTTTACTTGACCTTTTGACCTTTGAACTTTGACCTCATGACCCAAACTTTCACCAGAGAATCTTAATTGGGTAATACATGTCTACACTAAGTTTCAAGAAAATATCTTCTGGCATTCAATGGATATGGTGGAAATAGTGAAATTTTATGTATTTGACCCTGACCTTTTGACCTTTGACCTTTGACCTCATGACCCAAACTTTCACCAGAGAATCTTAATTGGGTAATACATGTATACACTAAGTTTCGAGAAATCGTTCAGGCATTCAATAGATATGGTGGAAATAGTGAAATTGTATGTATTTGACCCTGACCTTTTGACCTTTGACCTTTGACCTCATGACTCAAACTTTCACCAGAGAATCTTAATTGGGCAATACATGTATACACTAAGTTTCAAGAAAATATCTTCAGGCATTCAATAGATATGGTGGAAATAGTGAAATTTTATCTATTTGACCTTGACCTTGACCTTTGACCTTGAGCATGTGCACCCAAAAGTTGATAGGCACAACTTCACCCCCTAATACACATACATGCCAAGTTCCATTAGGATACCTCAACAGGTTTTGATAGTTACCTTGTCCACAAAATTCATTACGGACGGACGGAAGGACGGACGGACGGACAACCCGAAAACATAATGCCTCCGGCACCACTTCGTGGCGGAGGCATAAAAATAGGGCGCAGCTATTTTCATGACTCCCCTTTTAACCAATCAGATGAGAGGATTGTAGATATGAGGTATGAGATAGATGATATAAACCTCCTCGCCTGCATATGTCGCACTCATAAAGATTTCAGTACATGGATTGTTTCATTGAATAACGACTTCTTTATCAAACGTTATCTTGCTTGAATTAGGGTCAGGTGTGGCAAATATTTCAGTCTGTATCTTTGTTCAGGCAATATCTATCGCCTCCCCCCTCGATTCTGCCTATCAACCGTGTCGTCTGTCACGAGATCGAATCCCGTTCTTGATTGGAGTTCGCAGTCCGTTATACAGTGACCAATGGGAAAGAAGATCATCTCGTTAAGAACTTAATATACATGTCTGTTTTCGGTCGGGATATCAAAACTGCAGAGATTATGGACGCCAATTTTGAAATCGAGTCACTTCCTCATTTCTGCTATATTCTGACTCTGAAACGAAATCTTGGTCCTGAAAGTGTCCAGAAACCTCCAATTCCAAATTCAGCTGAGACTATTCGGGTAAGGTTCTGATGGCCTTAGGATATTGTAATGTTACAAGATACAAATAGATTATTATTGTTTTTTCTCTCTTTCTGATGAATTTCAAGTAGTTAATGTATGTGACGGAAGAAAGGGGTGTTACATAATCAAAATAGTCTGATGATTTGTGTTGACATATTTATAGGGTCTTTATTCACTTCACCTATAGGTGAGACCTTGGTATGTTTGTGTGAGCGTTATGTGTGTATAACTTACTTTTTTCCTCCATTATATGGGGTAATGTTTTCACCGTGTGTCTGTCTGTATGTTCGCTTTTAATTCAAAACCTTGCGAATGTATATAGATTAGTATTTAAGAAACAGCTTATGATGACATGAGAAGCACTTTTGCCAGTGGTCCGGGTCACCGTCTGTATCCTGGCATTGTTAAGTGATCCGTGTACATCACGGACCACCTTTCGTATTTGTATAAATGTTCAATGATTTTTTTCTAAAAAAAAAGAAAAAAATATTAAATTCCTCTTTGATAATTAGCCCTCGTGTTTAATGATAATGATCAGTTCTGATGTGGAAGCTAACAATGACCGCATGACATAGGTTTTGATTGTTACCATTGTTATTTGCATTTTAGTAACCCTTTATTTGATTAACCCGCCTTTCAGATATTTTGAAGATACATTAAAAGGAACCTCCGAAGGAGAAAAATTTATACAATATCACGAGACATGTCTATTAAAGATAAGCGATACTGCATTCTTTAGAATAAAGAAAGGGTTTTTTAAAAATTTTAAGAATAATTTTCCTGTACACAAATCCTTGTAGGTGTTAAAGCAAGAGACGGAACCAGTCACTGACAAGTAAAGTTTTTATTTGAAATGTTCGGTTTTTGAAAGAGAGAGAGAGAGAGAGAGAGAGAGTGTGTGTGTGTGTATGTGTGTTGGTGTTACGAACTTTCCTAATTGACGTACATCTCAGCAGCAATCGTTAAGCATACCAATTTTGAATACTGAGGTGTTGTTTTCATGGTGTTTTATGTGAAAAAAAAAGAGTAAAAGAGTTTACTTGAGTGCGAGATATTCAGCAGAGAAAGCACCCTCATTGTATTTCATATGGCATGTATGTTTGACTTTTTTTATTTCTTTTGTACAGCAAATTTACCTGGTATGATTTGAAAGATTGCACAGTGAACACCATAACCATGGAAAACAAAGCAACTCCTAAGATTCTTGTAATCTACACAGGAGGAACTGTTGGCGTTAAGAAAGTGAACAACGGTAAGTCAGTAGGAAACATGCTTTTCCACCTCCCTATTCACCCTTCTTCATGATCTCTGTTTAGCTACGCCACTCTGTATCAAACTGTCGATTCATCAGTTGTTTGAACAGTAATAAGATCCCGTCAAGTAAAAGAATAATGATAACAAAAGTTTGAATCAATTATGCATTAGCATCCCATGTCGGTCTTTGTTCCTAATTAAAGATAATTATGTGCATGGAACAGTGAAAACGTAAACGACATTACGTTGGGGTAAACTGGAAAGGCGTCTACGCTGAATGAAATCTTCTTTCTAATGTACGAAGATGATTCATTCAAAATACATAGCTATAATATGCATATTCGTGTGTGTGTCTGCCTTCCTGTACAATAATTTAATGCATGTGATTTCCTACATGAAAAAAGATGGAAAATAAATGTTATACAAACTTGAACTTGAAACTTGTGTGTGTGTGTGTGTGTGTGTGTGTGTGTGCGCGCGCGCGCGCGCGCGCGTGCGTGTATGTGTATGTGGGAAATGCAGTTTCACAAAATAATGCATTTGGATAATGAATATTTCTTCTTCATCATATTCATGCCAACAGTCTACATACCCGTGAAAGACTATTTGCCTGACTTCATTAGGAACACGCCGACAGTCTACGGCAGGCAAACGGCCAGCATCCAGAGCCTCAGTACCTTCGATCTCACGTAATTACCTTCATTACGTAAACGAACACATTGGACAGGACCTCAATGTTATCACACAAAAGGCCGATATCATTCGATCTTGTACAAGACAATAAATGAACTATAACTAATACAAATCTGCACCCATGTATTTGATAAATACTTGACTTCACTTAATAAGCTAATTATAAAAGTAATCCCATTCCTCCCCCTAATACGCGCACTCTTTCGGAGACATTGCAGCCTACGATAACTATTAAACAATTAGAGTGAAGTAAAATATTCTACTTTGATGTAATGTATTTTGCCGGAAATAATTGCATCGGTCAAAAGCGTTTATGATACTAACACTGAAAGGATGGGATGGTACAAACATAAAACAAAACTTGTCATTAATAGCATATCATTACGTTGTACAAGCATAGTCTTTTGAGTGGGTACCTCCACTTTTTTCGCAAAATGTATAAATATGTCTGTATGAAAAATGCCTAATTTTGTAATGATTATTGACAAATATTATTCTTTCCTACCTATGTATCATTCCTTCAAACGCATGTCGAATCTATATTTTTTTTTTGTACATTCTGTTGAAAGAAGTGAAAATAAAACCTTTGAATTGAATTTAATTGAATTGAATTACCAGAATCTGGTATCATTTAGTACTTGTTTAGCGTAGGATGTCAATGATGTTAACTAACAGTGCCTAGTCAGAGTGTTTTGGAGTCAAAGTCATCATGCTTAAACCCTTCGCCATGGTGACGGTATCCATAGAAACCGAGAGGGCAGCCACATCCGCTACAGCATTTTGGAGTGGGAGACTATCAAGGACTCCAGTAATATCAACGCCGAAGACTGGAAGCACATGGCAAAGGATATCCGACGATACTACACCGTCTTCGATGGGTTTGTGATCCTACACGGCACGGACACGATGACCTACACGGCATCGGCTCTCTCCTTCATGCTGGATAACCTCGCCAAGCCCGTTGTCATCACGGGCGCGCAGATTCCTATAGCCGAGTTCCGCAGCGATGGGGAGAACAACATGCTGGGCGCCCTTGCCATGGCCAGTACTCGGCACGATGATGGCAGGGTGATTGCTGAAGTAAGGCGATAATGAAAAGTGGTCGTTCTCTTTGATACGGAATACAATAAAGAACATTTTCATTTTAACACCAAATACGAAAAAAAAAAACCTCACTATATAAGTAATATTCACTATTTTTGCAAACAAAGTATTAGATTAAGATGATAAAGGAAAACATAAAGATAAACAGTAGTTCCACCACCTGATTATATACACTCGGTGAACAGTTGATCTTGTATTTTAATGTTCTTCTGTAATATTAAATTACATCATAATTATCGCCCGAAGATTTCAGCCTGTACAGTTACAATAGTACACCTCCCCCCCCCCCCCCCCCCCCCATCAAGGCAGCCTATGTTGGAAATGATAAAGGTATAACATTACATTTTGTATAATTAATTCAACGCCCCATCACCCAACAAGGAGAGTATAGGACTTTTTTTCCCCTCATCTGCACCCAATCCCCGATACGCCCTTTATCTTTCAGGTCTGTATATTTTTCAACAACAAGCTGATCCGTGGCAATAGAAGCATGAAAATGTCCTGCTCCAAATTGGATGCCTTCGACTCCCCGAACTTCAAACCACTCGCCACCTTGGAAGACAACATCGAAGGTGACTCACCGGGCCCTTCAAGTTAGACCAACGGCATCCACTTGAGCTTGTTGCGCAAAGTTACTACAAGTATAATCATAATATGGGAGGATGGTGGTTTTGTGTGCGCTTTAAAAAAAAAATAAAAACATAAAAAACATAAAATCAAAACAAAAACGTAATGGTATTCAGGCCTCATTGAGAAAAAGGGGTATGTTGAAAATATATATTTTTTTCACTCATATCAATTGTTATCTATCTACTCTTATGAATCATTATACTATTTTTTCTACTTTTGAACCTGATTCTTAAAAAAATAATATCTTTGGAATAGATCTGAAGTCTATAAAAATAAACACAAAATAGTAAAGACTTTGTTCGATCAAATGAAATGAATGCTGTATTAGATTCTAGATTTAAATTCTGCACGCTTTCGTATCATGGTGCTCGTTCATCGTCTATTTTCAACGATGAAGCAGAAGTTTTTGAGCTTAATCAGCTGATCAAGGTCAATTTTGTACTGAAAAACTTACGTCTAACTTTGTTTTGTAAAACTGTTCAATACAAAATTTGTATAGGTTTCTGTTTATGTGTGAATGGATTTACACGAACTCATTGTTTGTATTTGTGTCATTGCAAAATATTGTGTGATGTCAAACTAAATTCAAATAAAATAAAATCAATTACAAAAAAAAAAATATATATGTATATATATTTCAGAAGGTACACTCAGACAGTTCATGGAAAATCCAGGCTACTTCAGTAATAAAAAATGGCTTCTTTATAAGCAGCGTCCTTTATCTTCTATTGTTTTATCCAAATGTGACATTAAATTCGTTCATCCCATCATGTTAGTGAACTGGAATGATGTTCGTCAACCTGTTCCTGGTAGAGAGTTCAGTATAAAGGCGAACATGACTGCCAAAGTCACCCTCCTTTGGATGTATCCCACCATCACCGTCGACACGGTGAGTTTGGGGCATTGTTTGGTATAAACACGACCTTCGCCACGGTAAGTATGGGGCAACAATCTGTTAATAACACGACCCTCGGCAGGATGAGTTTGAAGCAAAAGTCTATAACATGACCATCGACCCGGTGAGTTTGGGGCATTAGATAATACATGGCATTCGACACGGTGAGTTGCCGGAAATAGTTTGTATAATATACAGATTTTTCCCCATTAATAATGTACATGTAAAATGCATTATTATCATGTCCATAACTTTATCCGTGGTACGGTGGTGACTTTCTTAAGACAAAATTCTACATATAGCTGGACGTCATCCTCGATACGGCAAGCCTCGTGTAATACATGTTACATTCCCGTTGACAAAGTGAAGTTGGGGCAATAGCTGGGAGTATAATGTGCATAGCACCATACTTGATAAGGTGAGTTTGAGGTGATAGTCGCCTAATCACCTACGACGCTAAGACTTTGAGGCAATAGATGGTATATAAAAATTACCCTTAACACTGACACCTCGGCAAGAATCTCTGTGTATAAAATTTCTTCCTAGTCGACATTTTAGGTTTTGGGGCAATAGTTGGCAATTAACGGAGCCTTGCAAACAACGCAAGGACTACAGTAGTCGGTTTAATACCGATAATCAGTGACACGTGTTTCCCCTGCTCACAAGTTAATTGTGCGCAGAGGACTTACGCGTGTCACGGTGTATTAGTATTAAACGGGATCTAGTATTTAAAATCTCTGCAAGTTTTCCCATTGGGAGACATACATCAAACCAATGCAATCAGAGGACAAAACTGAATTGAGCGATAAGGAATAACATAAATAATTGTTGTCAAACGGAAACGAAGAAACAATGACCTGTAACAGGTGGATTATTCTGAAGACAGTTTCTGGTAAGAGCAATGTTCTGAAATGAGGTAAAATGTCTGTTTTTGTTTTTATTTTACGAAGATGTACACATTTGGAATGTATAGCATAAGAACTATGTGCGTTTTTGACGATCTTTTTGCGTGTTTTCCTATCGCATGTATCTTGCATGTTGTGTGGTGATTGACTATGAAGGGATGTTTCCTACTGGATTCGTGAGTGAATTCTTAGTATGAATAATTGTTTCGTGTGCAAAATAGTGTCTCTACAAAAATGTAGCTCTTGGTCATTTGAAAGACAAGCACTTATAGATTTACCATAGTATTTATACATTAAAGTTTGGCACTTTCTGTTCATCTTTGCTCCTTACATGTTCAAGGTAACTAAAATCCATAAAAGTTACATTGATTTGAAAAAAAAAAAAAAAAAAAAAAACGTATTCCCAAAGCATGACTGCGTTGCATTCTCAGAATGATGTCGCACACAGAGGGTTTACACCATGGCACATAAACAGTTACAGGTTGTTGATAATCTTTTGACCAAGCTCTGAGACAACCTTGCGCGATATTAATGTAATCAAAGATCCGTACTGTCATTTTCTGTTCATTTCGTGACAGACTGACTCCACCCTTAATCGCAATGGAAGGGTCAATCCAGTCAACGGTTTATTCAACTTCGAAAATGATATAGAATTGATTGTTTAATTAACGTCCATATACAACTGATTCGCGGTCTTACATAATTCAACCTTGATTTTTTAGGTGAGGGCGAATCTCCGTGGTGACATCAAGGGCGTGGTGCTGATGACTTTCGGCGCGGGAAACGTGCCATCAAATCGCCAAGACATCTTGAGCGAGATTCAGAATGCCGTAGAGGGCGGCAAACTAATTGTAAACTGCACCCAGGTTCCTCACGGAAAAGTCGAAGCGTCTTACGAAACGGGAGAAGTGAGTGTTGTTTTTAAAGGAAAATGAAATCCTAAAATGCATGTCGATTGAGTGAATGGAGCAATGCCATTAGTAAAATACATAACTGAAAGTTTCAGGAAAATCGGACAATCCGTTCATGACTTTTATATTTTGGAAGTTTTTTTTTTTTTTTTTTTTTTTTTTTTTTTTTTTACTAAACCACTGATGGATCAGAATACTACCAAAGGTCATAGCATCACATAATGCATTTCAAAGTAAAGAAATTATAAAAACAATTCATTATTTTACATAATTATGTACTTTTCTACCATAATTATAATGAAAGAGTGCTAGACTCACATTTTTGCGACAGAAGAGAGAATAATTATCATTACCCTTAACACATCTCTATCAGTAACAAGTCCACTGGCAAGGAATGTGTACTTCTAATAATTATGAAATGAAATTGTTTAGTATTTTCTTAAGGTTTTCTTTCATAATGGTAGTATATGATCTGTATTCTTGTGATCCGGTAGTCTTTTCCCAAAATGAAAAATAAAAAATCACAACTTTTGAGCGGATTGTCCGATATTCCTCAAACTCACTGATATGTTCTACTAGAGTTGCTGCTTTCACTCAATCCACTTACCTGATATTTGGGGTAAATTCCACCTTTCTAATAATAAAGTCAGGAATAGGCAGAGGATTATAGGATAAGATCAGGTAGGAAAATCACCTCCCTGGGTCTGGAGATCGAAAAAAAACACACACCTGATGTGTTTTTTTCTCAAATGTTATGTTGCCTGAGCGAGGGAGACACTGTAAAACTACAAAATGAAATATCTTATTGCACGAGAGTCATGGAGGCATATAATTTCTCAAATAATCAAAGTTCTTGATAACACAGTTTGTTTGATGGCGTGTGCATTAACAGTATACATAATCGAATTTGGTGTGAATCAAAGTTACAAAGATGAACGGTTATTACATTTTCATAAGTGCACTGGTCACGTGCTTGTTGTAAGAGTAATCATTTCAAATGATTTTGAATCAAACGTCAAAACAAAAACAAGCAAAGATCTAGTTTTGCTCTTTTATTCAGTTCTTACGTTAAGCAGTAATTTTGTTCCGACCTTCATACAAATACGTGTCTCATCTGAAACCCATAGCACATATTCCATAGAATTTTGAAATAATTAAATCTTTGAAGTTGAAAACTCTTAGATCGTTTTAGTCGCTCACTCTGTGGAAAAAAAAAATAACGCAAATATCACCTATACACAATTACGGCATTTATTAGATCCGTCACGAAATAATACAAAAAGGGGATGACCACGTCATTATGACTTACTAAAAGTATACTACATGCCGGGTGGGAAAACGGACTTGTCAGTGTCCGCCATGTCCTTTATTTTACACTCAAAAGCGGGATTTGTGTGCGAGTGTGCGTGTATGTGTGCGTGTGCGTGTGCGCGCATGTTTTCAATTTTCGCTGTAAAATTTTACCCGAAATGTTGTTTTCAATGTACATGATATGGCGTCTCAAAAACTGATTTTCTTACATGTTGGTTCTTAAACCATACTCGTATTTTGAAGGAAATGCTTGGAACCCGATTTCAACATCGCACAAAGTCTAGATCTCTACCCTAATTTCAATAAAATAACGTTTTGAATGTTATAAACATGATAAGAATTCCATAGTTATCGCCACTGCATGTTCTCAGAGGTGAAGCACATGCAAGTTTTCCTTCCCCGTTATTAGTTTGCCAAATTGTTTGTTATTCATCTTTGTTTACCAAGGCTGTGCTAAGAGCCGGGGTAATCCCCCTCTCCGATATCACCCCAGAGGCGGCGCTCACCAAACTTAATTACGTCATTTCAAACGCAACAGACATGGATCGCCTACTCACACGTGATCTGCGGGGAGAGATGTCAGAGATGCACAACCAGTATGACATGGAGCAACTTGAAAATCGCGTGCGCAACTTGAACTTCTAGACGATTCTTGAGTATACTCGGGCAAATGTTTATGGAAAATACGTGATGTAGCAAAATCAGACCATCCTCCAAGGGTTTAAAATCGTCTTCTACGTAAATATCCTTTAATGATGATGAATCCTACTTTGTTTTGGGTTTTGTTTTTTTTTTCACATGATCATTCTCATTTTGCTCGCTATCCTTTCAGCCATTTTAACTGCACTGGCAACGTGTGAGAGATGAATCATACTATAATTCGAGCAACGTTTGACTGTCTGTCTGCCCGTTTGTCTGTCTGGCTGTTTGTTCCTCTACTCCTCCCAGGTCCTTGGTCCGATCTCCATCAAACTTAGTGGGTGGATGCAGATTGACTGCGAAATTTCCCTTGAGGGGTTCATTTTTGGAAAGGTCAAGGTCACAGGGGGCAAAGGTCAACTTCTTATCTTCGTCAGCTGCAATAATCAGACATCCGATAGAGGGCGCTATATTGATTTCTTACTTTTCCTACCTTGGCTGCATTGGTACATGCGGTGGCACCTCGGTATGACATTCCCCCACAAATATCCTTAATGGGGATTTACCAGGTGTAGGCCTACTTATGCTTCCTGCAAGTTTGGCCAAGATCGGACCGAGGATTAGCGCAAAACAGTTATTTGACCTCCGTTGACCCAGTGACCTTGACCATTTCTCGGGGAATCCCCATAGAGGATTTCTGGGCATGATCATGTACTTCATCATAGCCCCCCTCTATGCCCCACTTCGGCTGATTCAGCACTCCAAGGGTACATTGACTAGTTGCTAAAATCCACAACAATTCTAACTACTTTACCACTGTCCCGGTATATTATTGTCTTTTATTTCCTTCTTGGTTCGTATTGGTCATTATGTATTTCCGTTTCCATTTTTTTTTTTTTGGATCTGTAGCAAAGTTAATATGTATACACATTAGGTAGGAAAATGATCTCTCTCTCTCTCTCTCTCTCTCTCTCTCTCTCTCTCTCTCTCTCTATATATATATATATATATATATATATATATATATACATGTATATATGTTATATATATATATATATATATATATATATATATATATATCCATAATGTATATCATATCATATAGTATACAATAAGAATCATATAATTATGATAGCAATGATGAGTCCTGAACATTATCACGCTTATCCTGCTTGTTTTCAAGACATAGATAAAAATACCTCTGA
Organism: Diadema antillarum; assembly: GCF_040938485.1. Lineage (NCBI taxonomy): Eukaryota > Metazoa > Echinodermata > Echinoidea > Diadematoida > Diadematidae > Diadema > Diadema antillarum. The sequence continues at coordinate 1,403,916 of NW_027271174.1, forward strand.
ATCGTATTAGTCAATTCTTGTGACTTTATTATTAGTGCGTTCGAGTAAAGTATTATCGTTACTCTATTATTTTCGCTGAAGATGGCTCATAGAGTGACGTCTGTCCAATCTTTTCCCCCCTCTTGGTCTTCACTGTGTACTAATAATAGAGTGTTATCAGTGGACATAGTCAGAAGGTGGAGGGTATAGATGGTATATTGGAAGGGCTTTTTGCACTTTTAGAATTAAAATTCAACGATCAGATGTACATTTTTGGTGGAATCTTAAAATTGTTTTCGTTAAAAAGTTACAAAACAAACAAAAGAATCTGATGTTGTAGGACTATTCCAATGGCTAAATTGTGGTGTATGTCACGGTTGGTACCGCTTTTGTATCTTCTTTGTACTCAAGTCAATGGAAGTACATAACGGAAGTTAAATCAGTATTAATGAGTATCATAGTAACATGTGTCAAGGTATGATAAAGAGATGCAAGAAATGTGATTAACAACCACAAGAAATATCCCCAAAAGAATATTTGTTAATTTGCCTGATTATCTAAATGTGATGAAATATTTTGAAATTGTTGTATGTTCAAGTCTAAAGAAAAAACGGGATTATCTAAAATCAATTTGAAAAGAGTTCTTTTCACACAACCACTTATACAGAAATCATCAATGACAGTCACATTTCATTACGCTAATATTTTAATACTGCAAAGAATTGGAAATTCCAATTCTATTTTCTGTTAAAATCACGGCGGAGCGGCTCCATTAATCCATCAACCTCTCGTCTTGTTATAGTCTTCTTCTAGCTTTTTTGTTTTTGTCTTTTAAGTAAGTTTCACACATATACAAACACACACATACTCTCTCTCTCTCTATCATGATTGTAAAGTCAAATACATGCCTATGTTCTATCTTCTGATTATTTTGCTTTGTGTTATGTTTGCTGAAAAAAAGAAAGAATGAAATCAATAAAATGAAAAATGAAATGAAAATTCTACTTTCCCCCGGAAAAAAAAATGTAGAAACTCTTCAGAAAAACACTTTCCCTTTTATGTTATGATCCCAAACTGAAGGAAAATGTAGAAAAAAGCTAGCTCTTTCACTGTCGAGTAAAAAAACTCAATATTGACTTCGTTGACCAGTTTCACCTTTTTGAGTCCTCATGTAAAATCAAGGCTTGCGACTTTTTTTAAAGATTTTGTGATGCACTGTCGCATTTATATGTTTCTGTTGGAAATGGAAAAATAAATAAATGAATGAATGAATTAATGAATGAATTAATCAATTAATGAATGAAATGACACACTTTGAATAACGGTATTTGTATATTTACCGACATGTGAATACGACAGTTGATTTTACGAGTTTCATTAGAAAGTATAATATCAGAAAATGCCTATATGAAAATATCAAAGGTCATATAATTATATGATGAACTAAAAGTTTATTTAACGTAAATTGGTTTTGAAAATGGCTGAGATATTAAAAAAAAGGAAACAAAAAGGTTCTTATACGGTGTTAAAGTTGGGGTACACCTTTCATTAGAGCCATTTTATTAGGGATTTCTCAATCATTTCAAACCACTTTTCATGAAATAAAACCTTAAATTCCTCTTAGAATTGTATGTTCTTTGATATTTCATATAAGAGGTATAGTCTTCTCGCGAACATTTAAAACTAAAACACTCCACTCTACCGTAACTATACAGTCATCCCATTATTTATATGTAATTACATATTGTTTGTACATGTATTAAAAAGGGTCTAGCGCTCTTTTCTAGAATAGACCCACAATAGTGTTTTTACGTACACAGACTGGAGATTTAATTGCTTTTAACGTAATTGAATAGCCACCCTGAATGTAATCGGCTATGTATGACGTTCGGGTTTTACCATATTAGTGCCTTAAGAAAGTATACTGTAGAATATTTGTAAGCTTCAATATGTGGAGGTTTGGCTCTCTTTGAGAAAAGAGTCTGATATTTACGTTTAACAAGACGTGGTGTTGAAATGGGATAGGTACCTCTCATTCTAAATAATTTTTGTGTTGTTTTATACCGAACATTGGTGATTTTTTGTTTGATTGTTTGTTTTGCTTTGCTTTTTGATGAAAAAGATCCTGGAAAGACTTTTTTTACTATGCATGCGTCGTACAAGGTGATAGCTCCCAGGGAGGTTTGGTATGTGTGAGTGCCATTAATGTACAATCTGGTAGATATATTGTATAGTTGCTTGAATGTGTGCATGTATACAGGTTGACCGATTATAGTGGAGACGTTTCTATTTGGTTTAGCTACAGTACATGCATGTGAAAAAAAATAGCTCATCCCATATAGAATGTTCTAGAAAGTGTCAATATGTTTGGCTGAGTGATGCAAAACATAGTTGTATACTTTTTTGTGTGTGTGTGTTTTGCTATGTAGCCCAACATGATTGGTAGATATATATATATATATATATATATACGTATTTTTTTTTAGGTATGATGTCATACAATATACATTGTACCTGCGGCGCAATGTGATTGGTATTTAGGCCTATTTTCAGGAAGTCAGGGTTCTGGGAGGCCCTTGAAGTCACAAGTATGTACAAGTATGAGCCCCAGGTTGGAGAGGATTACAGAACATTCAAGAAGGGGTGAATGGACATACGACGTATATAAGCCACAGAATTTCCGAGGTAGGCAGAGTGGGTACACGTCACGATACGGACACCCACCAGTCATACAGCCCATGAGTTCGACACTATGCAAACAGGGCCCAAGAGACCGACGCATTAAAACCCATGTTGTATCTGTCGAACTCGTGGGATGTTTTTACGTTCTGTCGAATTCATGGGCTTTATTTGCCTAGTGTCGAACTCGTGGGCAGTAGGACTCATGGGTGTCGGTCTCGTGGGGTGACCCCGGTAGAGTACCCAACATCTCTGCTCTGGAGAGTTACGTCACTTCAAACTCTGAAGCGACTTGTTATAGTCAGTCCTGTGTTACCTACTGACCTGCTATGTTTGTGTGAGGTAAGGCCTGTTAGACATATTGTCTGAGCGACATACTGCCGGTGGAGAATTTATCCGCCTACATTGGTAACGCTCTCGTGACAGCCTCCATTCTCATGTCTATGAGTATGGACATTGCTACATCAAAGTTGTGACGGGCTGGAGTTATAGCTGGATAATGATTTGCTGGGTTATCATTCACACAACGACTGGACTCGGTCGTCATGGCGTTAACTGAGATTCTTCAAACGTGTTTCTGTGGATTTATACTGTGGCTTTTACCTTGGATTATCGTAACCTGTACGTTGTCTACGTCTACGTTGGAGGGATCATTCATCGGTGCATAGAGGATCATTCATTTGTGTATTGAACACCATTTTGGGACAATTCCACTGGATTACATGGACGTTGTAATTTCGCATTGACTGTAACGCATGCAAGTCAATGTATTTACTGTGGAGACAAGTTACTACGAGTCTGTACCGGCTGTATGTTGATTAAACAGTCTCAACATCAATATATTGGTTATTTTGTGCGATCATTCTCAGTGTGATTTTGGTCATAACAGTAATTAAAGTATAAAATAAATAAAGGAAAATTCTCACAACACTATCTCCCACTATTCCTGTCCCTTTATTCCTCTCTATCTCTCTCATGCATAGGCATAAAAGTTGAATTATAATGTATTTCAGCGATCCATGATTAGCTTCTGGTTTCTTTTTACTTTATTTCAAACTTTGACTATAGGATCTACAAAGACATAAAATGCATACAGTAGGCCATTAACAGTGATATTGTCAGTAAAATAGAAATTATATAGCAATATGATACACAACAGGGCCTATGAAAGTCGTAATAATAATATCGATGGAAATATCAGCATAGAAATAAAAGCAATGACAGTAACAATAATAACAGTGTTGCATATATAGCGCATTACATGATGTCAATAGTGTATAAAGTTTGTTGCCATGCGCTCAAAAAAGATTATTATGTAATTAATGCCTTTGCACTATGGCAAGTTTCATGATTTATATACGCTGTTTCAAAAAGATACGTTTGTAAGGCAGACTTGCATGAGTCTATACTGATGTTGATAATTGGCTTGAATTCTGGGGTACGTAATTCAATTAGGTGAACGGAGGAATTATACGAAAACATTCTTTCCCCATTATTTGTTTCTGCTGTTCGGTATCCCCAGTCTCTGCTTTTTGGATGAAGGATCGTCTCTGTTGAGATTTGGAGTAGTTCTTGCAAATGGTCTGAATGATATAATAAACAAACATGCATTCGGATATAGTGATATAGAAAGTTACACAAACATGTTGTGTTTAGCTGTTTAACGGGTAACATGCCTGTCCGTGGTTAGTTGGTTGTGTGTGTGGTTAGTGTCGTGATTGGGCAGGGTTAGGGTTAGGGTTAGGTTTAGGGTTATAATCGTACACAGCACAGTCTATTACGAAAACGACACATTCTTCTACCTTTTCCCCGATTGGCCATTAACTCTTTATGTGCCATGGTGAAACCCCCAATGTGTCACATTATTCTGAGACAGCAATGCAGTCATACTTTTGGGAAACATTCTGCTTTTCAAATCTATGTAAGTTCAATACATTTTCGTTACCCTGGCCATGTAATGAACAAAGTTGTAGAGAAAATGTAAAACTTTCCTTCGATGTAAATTGTACGACAAATCTACGATCGTTCTTCTTTTAAATGTGACCGTGCACCTCAATACGAACATAAAATCGCACACACTTATTTTGCGTGAGGACTGAAAATAAGTGAAATGGGTCAACCTAGCCGAACTTGACTTTTTCATATTTTCTGAAAGAGCGGGTCTTCTTTTACATTATGCTAAAATTTGGTATCACAAAACGGGCAGGAAAGTGTGTTTTTTTAGCAGTTAATCTCGAACATTTTTGGTAGAATAGTGTGATTAGGTGTGTCTTTAGAATCCCTTTTTCATTTCTGAAAAACCTTGTCCACACTCTTCACTTTCAACTCTAATAACTTTTGAAAGGATAGGGCTACTGATTGGCAAGTTGGCATAATTTACGGACAGAATGTGTTTATGAGGCATGCTTAATTTGAGTTTAATCTGATAATCCCTTCATTGTTGTTACTCTGGTGGTTTACTTCCTGTCTTTTGTCCCATTCATTGCACATTGGTAAAGATTAAGCGCTTCAATAGACACTGTACTTCGGAGCCTCTTTTCTCAGTTCACATTTTTTCGTGAGTTTGTGCTTTCTTTCCAATATTTAGATAGGTTAGGAGAGTCCATTTGATTTGAGTTATACATCATATTAAAGCTTAAGGTCTGCTCTTTCAGAATATGGTCTTAACTAAAAATTCATGTCTGGCGACTTTTTGTTTGTTTTGAGGTGCAGGGTCACAAATGACCTGCAGCTACATTATTGTAGAGGCATAACTTTTGCATACAAAACAATGCCTTAAACTTTGATTTTACTCGCAAATCCAGTTGGTAACACCACTTAATAGCCCTTCACTATATGATAAAAAACAATGCAAGCTACATGTGGCAAGAATGGAATCTCGAGAAACGCCTTCATAAACAGTGGTATTTGGCTATTTATCGATCGTTTGGGGCCGGCTTTATGCGTTTGAGCAAAATATGCAAAGTTGGCACGCCGTCGACTGAGTCGGGCGTGCGAACGTGACACATAAAGAGATACGTATAGGCTTGGTATTTTCATGACATTGTCAATAATAACGTGCTGGTCAGGGTTCTTTGACACTGTCACATTTCATCTTACGGAATATACCAGAGTCGTCAGATGGTAATCCTGGGAAGATCTAGGAGGAGTGAGATTATCATAATCATTATTACGTTGCTGCCTAGGTGGATCAATCTCCTTCATTTTCTTGAGGTTTACAGCCATCAGTCTGTATGGTTTGAAAGGCTCGGGTCGGAAGAGGGCGCCGTACAGCGGATAGAAGTAGAGCCCGCCCGTAGAGCTGCACTAGTCCATTTACATTGATATTACAGCTCTATGAGCCCGCCCCATTAAAGGTAAAGGGCCCTATAAATAATATGTACATAATAATACAAAGAGATTCTTGATAGAAGATTGTGTTCCAAGAAGCCAGGTGCAGTTTCAACAGCTGCTGCAAAGCCGTAGGCTGTCGCCATTGAAACACGTTGGTGTATAGTTACTGGTGCTGAGATGAGATCCACGACTAGGTCGGATGCATTTTACAAGTTTAGCGTGCCGGTTGGAAACTAGACCCGGATTTTTTCTCTCTCCCTCTCTCTCTCTCTCTCTCTCTCTCTCTTATGGAGGTTATAGAATAAAGTGTCCATGTCCCTAACATACATAGCCCCGGACCTTGAAGAGAAGGGCGCATTAATGTTCCAAACGTTGGGCATAAAACATCAGGCAAATGACAATAATACCGGTAAATTCAATTTACGCACAATCATAGTCTCAAGCTTTGTGTGTGTGTGTGTGTGTTATCTATGCACCCTAAGTATTAGATATCAAAACTAACAGGTGGATCAATCAAATACAGTACTTGCCATGCTTGTGGGACACAAGAATTCTTTTCACATCATCATTTGGTGCGATATTGGCTCGTGGGCTTTCAAAAAGATTGATTATAGATATTCACAAGATTTGTGACTGTGCACCTCAAAACGAACATAAAGTCGCACACACTGATTTTGCGTGAGGACTGAAAATACGTGAAATGGGTCAACCTAGCCGATCTTGACTTTTTCATATTTTCTGAAAGAGCGGGTCTTCTTTTACATTATGCTAAAATTTGGTATCATCAAACGGGCAGGAAAGTGTGTTTTTTAGCAGTTCATCTCGAACATTTTTGGTAGAATAGTGTGATTAAGTGTGTCTTTAGAATCCCTTTTTCATTTCTGAAAAACCTTGTCCACACTTTTCACTTTCAACTCTAATAACTTTTGAAAGGATAGTGCTACTGCTTTGAAAGTTGGCATTAATTATGGACAGAATGTGTTAATGAGGCATGTTTCATTTCAAGTAAATTTGATAATCCCTTCATTGTTATTACTCTGGTGGTTTACTTCCTGTTTTTTGTCCCATTCATCGCAAAGCCAGCACGGTTTGGTAAAGATTAAGCGCTTGAATAGACACTGTACTTCATAGCCTCTTTTCTCAGTTCACACTTTTCCTGACTTTGTGCTTTCTTTCCAATATTTAGATAGGTTAGGAGAGTCCATTTGAATTGAGTTATACATCATTTTAAAGCTTAAAGTCTGCTCTTTCAGAATATGGTCTTAACTAAAAATATATGTCTGGCGACTTTTTGTTTGTTTTGAGGTGCAGGGTCACATTTGATATCACTTTAAGTATTCTGCTTTACATTATTTCAGATTGTTGACAGGAGAATAACAGTTTTGTGGCAGTGATATACGCATATGTAGATGATCATGACGGGCATATGGTATCCTTGGTCCTAGTTAGAAAACTGAGTAGCTGATAATTAAGGCACCAGCAGAGTTAAAAGAAGAAGAAAAGAGCCCCAAACAGGCTCTCACCTGTACCCTGGCTGCCGAGAAACTCGTCTTAGCAGCTAGCGATCCTCTCTCGTCGTAGTCTGGGCTCCGTCCCCTTTTCCTTGGTGCGGTAAACCAAGAGAGGGCGCAAATGTTCTGATTGCGATAATCGAGAGACTGCGCGCCTTTTTTTTTTCTCGAGTATCGTAGTTCTCGGCGTACCGCATCCTCGGGTGTTACGCCCTCATACGGCTTGTCGTGTACACTGATTCACCGCTACGAGTAAAAAGAGTCCAGAAGCTAGACTACTCTCGTCGAGACGCAAGGGTAGTGAGTGTTTGCAAACTCCCGCTCCAGCACGGCCAGCTGCGTCTGCGTGAAGGTCGTCCGGCTTCGACGAAGTTTCTTGCGCTCCGCGGCGGCGGCGCACGCAGCAGCTCTCGTCATCTATTCTGTGGGTGAACATCTGAAGTTGTGGAGACTTCTATCGAACAAAATCCAAACAAACAAGCAAACCCCTAAAGCGCACTAACAAACCAATGGCAATTGATGGCGAAATAAGCCTTATTTATCGGTAGGGTCCTACATTCCGTTATGCAATTATGATGGATTTTGGGTCTGAATGATCAAGTAGAGAGATGAAAGGCAGAGACTCCAACTCTCCCGTTTTCGACGGGAGATCTCCCGCCGAAAACCCATTTTTGCAAAATCTCCTGTTCTCCCCCCCCCCCCCCCCCCTTGAGATTTGATTTCACCCGCCCTGGCTCTGTGTCTCCCGGTGGAAAGGATTTCTTACTTATAGCACCAAAGAACATCTAGAACCCTAGGATCTTCACGCTTCGCACACATCAACTTGGAGTCTCCCGTTTGCTAGGGGTTTCGGGCGGGAGAATCTCCAGATCAGAAGGTGCTTGGGGTTGGAGTCTCTATGGAAAGGTGACTCGGAGCAGGGAGGTGGGAGCTTGGAGTCAACTCATACGCGGCAGCCGTCGCAGCAGCTGCCGCGGCACACGAGGAGGCTAGTCGTCCATTATAATAGCAGTGGTGACGGTGACGTCATAGAAACCAATATATTAAATGCGTAATTAACCATTTCAGATGAAACGAAAACCCATCATTAGTGCTTCAAAATAGTTCTAAAATGTGTGTTAGGGATAGAAACAACCAATGTAAAAATTTGAATCAGTATAATCGATGTTAAGTATTGTTAAATGTACAAAATGTGAACAATAGATATAATAAAAATGTTTCCAGACTAAACCGTCAACAGTTAGTTATAGTTATAATAATGTTAGGCTTTATTGCAAAAATATTATATGGTAGGATGTTATGACCGTGATACAACTGACCTAAACATATGCATCAAAAGTGATATCTTGAACATCTTTTAAATTACTGCTCCCAAAGGTAAACAGGACCTTTAACATCAGTTTGATAAATCCAACCATTTTCACGGTAATATTCTTTAATCTTGGGCAAGTCCCAAAATAGCCACCGCTCATTTCCACCAAGTCCAACGTCTTCATTTTGCTTGTCTTGTTGTATTTGTTTTCAGTCTTGCCTTTCAATACTTCAGTTTGAAAACAGTGACTTTCGTTTTTTCATAAAATACTTTTACAAGTAGAGAGATTTCAAATATGGATAAAATCTTGAGTTTGATTGTTGGTAGTCTTTATGCAATTTCATAAAGTGGAAATTCAAGGAAAGATAATTACGCTGTACAGTGGTCGGAAGAGTAAACAGAGAACATTGTGTGTGTGCGTGTGTGTGTGTGCATGTGTGTGTGTGTTATGTCTTTAGTTCCTCCTCAACTGGTCAGCCATGAAGGCAAATTTCAAGAGACATCTTCACACTTAAGTTTTCAGTGGTGCCATGCCAGGCAATTTTGATAGCTCATCAAGTTTTATTGTTGCACATCATGCCACGTGTAAGCAATGTTCAAAAAGTCCACACCATAGGGCAAATTGAAGCTGGGATGCTTCAAAAAGATGACAACGCCAGACCACATAGAGCGAGCCTTGTGCGCAACTTTCTCGAGAGAGAGGGCATCACTAGAATGGACTGACCTGCATGCGGCCCCGACTTCAACCCCACAGAACATCTTTGGAATCAACTTGGCCGAGCTGTGGGGAAAAGGGTCACAAATGCAAAGACATTGGCAGGCATCCGTCAGATACTGGTTGACGAATGGGACGTCATTCCTCGGCAGCGAATCACGAAGCTAATCAACAGCATGAGGACACGGTGCCAGGCGGTGGTGCAAGCAGTTGGGTCGTCCACCAGATACTGAGCCCCGATCATGTTCATTGACAATATAAAGACAAAGTAAACACTAAGTAAAGACAAAATAACGACAAAATGAGGACAAAATAAAGATGAAACTTACCGATAAAAATTAATCAAGACCATGCCATCTCACTTCTTTCTGTCTTTGTTGTGCATGGTTAATGTGGCGAGGTTGGTTTGAGTCATGATCGTTTGTGTTTGTGCTTGTGTGTGTGTGTGTGTGTGTGTGTGTGTGTGTATGTATGTGTGTGTGTGTTTGTTTGTTTATCTGTTTGGTTGAACGCATACAATTCACTCAAGGAAAATGCTGATGTTACAGTCAGTGGCGGATCCAGGGAGGACCGAAACCGGCGCACGCCCCCCCCCCCTTTATTTTTTGTTGAAACAATTTAAAAGAAATAAAAATTAAAAAAAATGGGGGGAGGGGTGCGTGCGCCCCCCCCCCCCCCCCTTTAATTTTGTAAACGCGTCCCCTCTTTACGGAATTGCTGGATCCGCCCCTGGTTACAGTTAATGAACACCAAAGAACAACGGGGAACTCACTCATAACAAGGAAACTCCATTAGGGACGTCAAAAATTTGGACAGTTTACGGCTTTTTAATTTTGCCTTTACCTCATAATATAATTTGTAAGCACTGCACCTCCATGTATACGATAATCGTAACAAGTGTGGTATTCTTTTATAGAGAACTAAACAATCTTTATGTGGTTTTAAGCACAAATAAGGAAAATGAGAAATGGTTGATCAAACTCAGATCCGTTTCCAAACTTGTTTGAGGGGTTTAATAGCAATTAGGCCACAAGCAAAATGCTGAAAACAACTTGGGACAATTGTTTATTGGAGACGGCAGGTGCATGAGAAACATGATATTTTACCTTTTATTCAATGGATTGTCATTACTGTTGATGTTTTAAAGCAGATCATTCAAATGACACGTAGAGCGTTAGATGCACTTTGATCTAATGTTGATTTGGTTCATCGCACCAATAGTTGAAAAACCTAGATGGATGCCGTGCTCGTAATGGGTACTGGCTTAGCAGTTAAAGCGAAGCTCGATTCTACGAGCTTGTTGTGTTCAAGCACATCAGCATACTTACTTAGTACATGATTGTATGCCACTTGACTGCGTATATATGCATTATGCCACATTTTCTGTTGCATATTCAACTTGGTGCTTGGACTAAGGGAAACGTGAGACTTTATTTGTATTTCCGTGAAAAGTAAGTAAAGCCCTTGACAAAATGTTCGAACAAAACATCCCTTTTCATTTTGTGTTCACTTTGTGATGGCAAACAGGCTAACTTGTGTTCTTGTCTATGAACTTTCTTTGACATTGCGTTATTTCTTTTCAATAGATTCACCCTTATTACTGTAGCCAAATCACGCGTAGATGTCGCGACTTCTACTGCAGCATGCAGTCCCACTGTACTTTTGTTCCGAGGCTACACGACCAACAAGGAAACAAGACTGCGTTATAAAGTATAGATCTAAGTGATTTGAATAGGCCTAGTCTTGATACACAAATGTGTGACAAGAACCATAACTTGGAGGTACAGGGATAGTCTCCTGATGCCACACCTTTATGATGGCTAGAAGAGTGAACGTTGTACTGTCTGATTGTGATACGAATTAATGCTTCCTCATGTTCCACTTCATTTTGTCCACTTATTGTTTTATTCATTGGCTCATACTGCAGTCTCTGTAATTAAGTTTTGGTAACACACTGACACAGCTCGCTGGTGCCGAAGTCATCGTCATGAGGCCAAATATCAGCGATGATGTTGGGAGCATCGGCATTCATTCCATGTGGATACAATGGCAGAGTGTCCCAGGCCTCGTGACCTAGCGGAAGGGTAAGCTTAGCATCCCGGGAAGCAATGTTCAATTTCACTTTCAATTTCAATTTATTTTTCCAACTTTTAATGTACATACGGAAATACAATTACACCGATATTGATGAGGGTCTAAATGATGATAATAATAATACTATACTAATAATAATAATAATGATAATGATAATGATAATAATAATAGCTACTTGTATATCGCACAGGTCCACTTTTCAGTGCTCATGGCGCTTCAAAAATGAAAAGGTATACATGCATATCATGTTCAAACATATGTCAACAAAGGAAAGAATGGCAAACAAAATTAAAAATACAATATTATAGTATGTTATATATATTATTACAATATAATATGAAGATCAAGTGTTCAAACAATATTAATGAATCATGTAATATGGAGACAAAATACAGACAAGGTTGCAATTCACTTTCATGTCATGCTCGGCGTTGCTGATGGGGCTGTCACAATAAACATGCGTAATGATTTTTGACGACATGACAGCCCTTTCCTGACAGAACGAATAAGAGAACATTCCTAAGAGACAGTTCCTTGGAGGGGGTCACAAATGAATTGATCGAGACTTTATAGATAAACGGCCTCAATCAAACAAGAGATCACATCAGGAAGGCCATCGTTTCAACATCACCTACGACTCTTCACTGACAATAGAAGACGCTGCTTGCATTTCAGGACGAAGGGAGATACTTCTGAACAGTTGACACCTGTACGCAACTACTACCAGAGATCACATTGCCGGGTACTCAGATCGTACGGTAACAGGTGAGTTGAATTCATATTATTAGGTTGCTAAAAATGGAGAGCAAAGAGAAAACAACAACAACAATGATACAAGAATACTATCAATTAGACTACAGACAGCAACAGATGTGAAGAAAAATTGCGCACTATCAAACTTCGAATTATCCCTCTTTAACAAATAAAAAAAAAAGAGATATGTTATGCGGTGATTCGCGGGGTTAGGTGTTTTCGTTACTCTTTATTCAACTTTGTGTTTACGCTGTGGTAGATTGAAAAAAAAAAATGTAGCATTATACACTTATACCATGAACCCCACCACCCCCCCCCCCTCAAAAAAAAAATTAATAAATAAATATTGCAGATTGAGTGAAAACAACAATCATAGTATACAGCCGAGCGATACTAGAAACCGGACCGGCAATTTTCTTTCGGTATATATAAAGTTTGTTACAACCAAACAAATTAAATATCAAAACGCAGAGCTGATAATGCTGGGGCCTAAATATTTACTTCATTGTAACAAGAAATTTGATATAACAGTGCTTGTTCGTTATACGACGGGAGTGCACCGCGTAGAACTCATCGATGCAAGTTTTATTTTAGGAAAATCGAACAATCGAGTCAAAAGGTGCCATCAAAATTTAATGTAAAAGATACAAACATAAGTAGAATGTGACTTTACTGTGATAGAAATGAAATATGTTAGAAATTGAACGGACTGCCTGAATCTTATTGTCTCACTGTTCTCTGAGCTCTCTAAAGCTCCTATGCAGTTTTAAAACAATTTTGATGCACTGGATTTCCATAAACAGCCCTAGTGCTGAACTTAGCGCTCAATTCCCTGGCTTTCACTTGATTTAAGTCAAAAAAAAAAATAGGACAAGAAGCCGAGAAAAGAACAAAATGCAAGTAGCATTGAGTGGTATAAGTAGTTTTGTTTGACTAATAATCGCTAAAACAACAACTTCAGCAAAACAGATAATTACCAGTATGCTCTTTTTCAACGGCGCCTGCGTCTTATACTGTGACCAAAGACAATGTTTCTCCTCTCCATCATTTATTAGGGAAAAGCTCTTTTGTGTAACCAAAGATCATAAGGTCATAACACTGCATACTATAGTCTAGTGGGATTTCTGAAAAAGGGCTCTCTAAAATGGTGTTACAGGCATTTTTGAGTAAAAGTTGGGAACCAGTCTCTTTTACCTAATTTGAGTATGT